>NC_136069.1:1045860020-1046202520 GCF_964261635.1 Lissotriton helveticus | reverse complement strand
TTAGCTGTCACTAACTGGTGTTAGCGACAGCTTGGTAATAGGGAGATAATTTTATCTCCGCTTTCTTGGCTTTTAAAGCCAAAAAAGCGGAGATAAACCCCTTGATAATATGCCCCTTGGTCCCTTATTTTGGCCCTCACTCCATCACAGTCAGGCTGAAACTGTGATTATGTCCCAGTCCAACATAGACAGGTAACCACAGGTGGTGCTTTGTGCTTCTAGGCACCATTGTTACATAAAACATCAAATGTGCATATCTCCCGTTCACCTGATTGGATTTTTGTTGTTTTGACGTCAAATAATTTATTACATTTTACTCTATTTTACTAAATTGATGTAGGTTGTTTCTTGAATTGTGTTTTCACTTTATTGATGTTTGAAATGCTGCATAAATAATGATCATATTGCTTCTAAGTTAAGCCCGTCTGCTTTGGAAGTTAAGCCTGTCTGCTTTGTTCCAAGCTACCAGTGGGTTAAGCCCACGTTTATTTGGGGTTTGCTTTTTACTTCACCCTGACAGGAATTGTGGTTGCTGCTTGAGAAGGGTTTCAACCCCTTCAACCAGTAACCGAATTTCAAACAAAGGGAGGAAAGGTAGAGAAAGCCAAATGTATTTCTTAGGCTGTGGTTTTATTTTTCACCAACATGTGGTCACCGACAGGTAGTGAGAAAGAGCTTGGGTTTTGAACACTTTTTTTGCCTGATAGTTGTTCTCTTCAGACAACGAAGCTCTTGCTTTAGCAGTTATCATCTATGTGATTCACTGTCCTTTTGGTGCCGGCTTGCACAGAATAACTGATGTCTCGTGTCTTAGCCTCCGCACACAGTGGCTTTGTCTCCAATTACATCTGGTCTCGCGATGATCCTTACAACACACAGTGGCGGAGGAGAGAGCTATCTGTTGACAGCTTCAGCCAAAAGCACTTAATAGTATTTGCAACCATTGCCAAGAACATCAGTCTATTACTTCTATTTAAGCTGTTCCTCAAATGTAGGTTAATACATATGATAGGGTCAGCATCACCGAAGTCTGCTTTTGGGAAAGGTTGTCTGACATAGCTGAGGTTTTCACAAATGCATCTCACTGTACGTACAAGACGTGCGACCTCTACGGGCATTTTCAAACACCAGAACCTATAAATATACCATCTGTATGCATGTTTTCTGATGGTAACAGGAAGAATTTTGCAGCACTGCCAAGGCCTTAATGTGCCCTTATGAATATTTGATTGTCATAGCGTTCCCCTGTCTCCAGGTATTGAATGATAGATCTTATTTCATCAAGACACACAAACGTGTTTGGTAAAGGGCAAGCTGTCTTTTTCTCGTTCAAGAGAAAGAGATTCTTTAGTCTAGTATATTAGGTCAGAAACGATGCAATGGTTTCCATGATGAAAAACATTTATGTCTCCAGAACTATTTATCTCTGTGGGAGAGCATGAATGTGCATTTAATGTGGGTTTTAGTCTTGAAAAATAAGTAAGGAGCAAACTTTTAAATCAACAGCCCCCAATACACCCAGGGCCAGACTGGGAACCGAAACCGGCCCTGTCAAATTGCTTGGCCGCCCCCCCTGGAGGGGGGGCGAGATGTTTGCTAGGGCCGGTTTCGTCTGATTTTGTTACAGGGGGCCGCTATTGCTGACCCCTGGTAACAAAAACGGCACCCCAGGGGCCGAAAACCAGCCCCGACTCTGGCAGCCCACCGGGGAAATGCCAGGTGCTCGGTCAGTCCGGCCCTGAATACACTTAAGTTAAGGAGTATAATTACCGGAAATTACGCATTGCTGTGTTGCATAAGCAATGAGTCAAAACAACTTGTGCTTCGGTACAACAGAATCCTACGCCATGAATATATTGTATTTACAACAGAGCACACCATGGCTTAAGGGTCTGTATGAGCCAACAAAAAGTGTATCTGTGTGCACCATGTCATAGGGAAATGTGGTGCTTCTGCTGCAAAAGTGATGCAAGGCTGACTTACAGGATGGAAAGTGAGGCAAATTGACCCTACATCACTTTTGAGTGCAGAATGTGTCAAAAAAGTATAAAAACTGACGGATTGGTGGAAAAACAATGGCACTGTTAGAAATGGGATTTCTGGTTGGCTAAGGCTTGCGCCAAAGCCAGGCACAAACCACCACTCTAGTCAGAGCAAGGGAGTTACATGCCAAAGAATACCCCTGCTCAGCCCCTTGGTAGCTTGACACAAGCAGTCAGGCTTATCCCGGAGGCAATGTGTAAAGCGTTTGCGCAACACACTCACAGCAGCGACACACTAGGAACACCACAAAAAGGAACTCCACACAAGGTTATATATAAAAATAGCCTTTGTATTACCATAAACACATTAGATCATAATCACACAGATACACTGTGCCAACTGGCACTGGGCAGTATTTACAGGGGATTATATACACATGACAGGGCCACGTGGGCCACTGTCAGAATCAGCACTTCTAGAACATAGAATAATTGTAGCACTAAATAACCCTTGTAGAACACAACCAGTAACCACTGGTAAAAGGTGGGAACACACTACGCAATACTAATCCCCTTAGGCATAGATCACGCAGGGAAACAGAAACTCACTAGTATAAACTGTACTAGGCAAAACAACCTCCTAAGCATAAAAACACAATTAGGGGTATCACAGGCATAAAGGCATTGCACATTACGCATAAATCACATTAGGCAATTATCACCACAAACATAAATCACCAATCACCTTGCGCCAAAGTCACATCAGGTACTGACCCCAGGCCCACTGGCCTTCCATGGGGCTCAAACGCCCTTTGTCCCAAAAGTCAGGGCTGGCTGCGCACGCAGCCAAAGAAAAGATGTGCCAGAGAACAAAACCTAAACATGGCAGCTGCCCACTACTTGCTGGGCAGCTGTAAGATAACTAAGATGTGCACAGCCTAAACGTGTGAGCTGCCCACTAATTGCTGGGCAGCTGTGGAACTGCGCATGGGCACCAGCGTGCCTTTGGACGCTCCTCTGGGATTCTAACTTCAAATGCCCCAAAAGGAATGTTGCAGCTGCCCACTGTCATGTGGGACAGCTGAGAAAGTCGGCGCGGGCACCACTGGCTGGCGAGCCCCACTCGGGGGACTCTTAACACAAATGCCCCCAACGTTGGAGCCACGGGCGCCTGAAAATGAAATATGCCCCCGGTAGAGCCACGCCAGGCTCTATGAATAAACAAATGTGCCCCCAATGCTGGAGCGGCCCGCAACGGCAGGCCCGCTGAGGACAGAGGTAGGGTCACGCTGCCCTGCTCCAGCAGCACTCAGGAACACATGGATCCCCCTCCTCAGCCGGTCTCGAATTACCGGGCTGCTCTCTGCTCTGCGGGGACTCCGCTTCTCCTTGGAACCTCTCCTCTCCTGGAGGGACTCCGTTGGCTGCTCGTCTTCTTCGGAGGCGGGGGCAGGCACCGACCAGGTGCCTCAGGCCCCACCGCCTTTAATAGCCTGCGACCGCAGCACTCACGGGGCTCCCCTCAGCGCATGGGAGCCCCGCTGCCGGACAGGTTGCTTCCCCAGACGCCAGCTCACTTCTCCTTGGACACCGGAGCGTGGGGTGGGCTCCCGTCGGCTTCCGGCTTTTTCTCTCGGGCTCTCGTGGGCGCTGGGCTTTTCTCAGGACAGCGGAATTCCCGGGTCGCTGCGAGCAGCGCGGAGGCCCCTCTCTGTGACGTAAATGCAGGGTGGGCTCCTGCGTTCTTCCCGGCACACAGGGGGATCACCACGCCGGGGGTGCCCTCGAAGGCCACAACAGCGGGGTGGGCAACCGTGAGGGGTACTTTAAATCAGCACAAAGTCCCTGGTGGGGTGGGCACCAGCTAGGGGTATTAAGCACGGCAAATATGCGGGGTGGGCTCCTGCACCGAAAATCGGCCAAATTGCGGGAAATCTCCACGCCGGGTATTCCCTTTGGAAGAGGATTGCAGCGTTGTACTGCCACCAGCATCAGAAGTGCTGCTCCTCAGTCAGGACAGATACAGCGCCTTTCAGGAGGGAAAATAAAAGCACTCCCAGGCGCTACAGTCCAAGAAAGAGTCCTTTAGAAGGCAGGGGGGAAATACTGGGCCAAGGGGCCAGCTCACAGGGTCCTCCAGCAGGGAGGCAGTCCCCAGTGGTGGTTCCTCCTGGCGCCCAGCAGCAGCAGGACCCCATTAAGTCAGGAACAAGAGTGAACACATTTCATGGGGTCACAGTCCCTTCTTATACAGACATTTCCTTTGTCTAAGGCTGTAGGGCAGGGGGAGAACCAGTTGCAACTGGTCCTGGAGCAATTTGTTGTGCTCAGCCCCTCTCCCTATTCACAGGACATGCTGGGGACATCAGACGGACCACAGGGGGCGGAGCCAGCATTGTGGAGGGAAGGCACAGCCCTATTCAGGTCCCAGGTGCAACTCCTCCCTCCCATCTACATGCAGATCTCCCCATTCACCACCGGGCTGACCCATCCTGACTCCTGGAGCCAAGCACACCAGCCAGCTCCTGTCACTCACAAGCCAGACAGGCAATCCACATTCACTGCACACAGACATGCCAACTTCTAGAAGTGGCACTTCTACACTAGCCATATTAAATCTGCACACACCGTCGTGCAACATTTAATCTCACGAGTTCGCACATACCAAACTCGCCCCTGCACTCCACGCATCAGGAACTACCATGGACACACATATCCCCCATGCATTCCTATGGGAGGGCAGGCCAATCTCACAACTTGCACTCAGAGTGCGCATGCACTTCACACTGGAACACAGTGTTAAAGTGCACAGAAGCCAAAAACAACTAACACCAGGTCACTTTTAAAAGCAAAAAGTTTAGGGGTGAACCTGCCAAAATGGCTGAGTCCAACAGGCACACTTTACATTAGGAAGCCATGGAGCAGAGAGCAGGCAGCAGAAGCAAGGACAACAACCCCAGCACCAGGCAGGATATCCAGGGAGACTTCTAGGGGAAGGAGAAGAGAGAGTCCAACTTCAGTTAGGAGGAGAATGACATCTTGATCAAGGAGGTGATACAGCACAAACATCAGCTCTTTGACACTAGGGAGGAAAGAGGCCATTTGGCAGTCCAAAATGGAGAAGATCAACAGTGTGTGGCAAACGAAGAGGACTGTCACTGACTGCAAGAAGTGCTGGTACGATTATAAGTGCCGGATGAAGGAGAAAGTCACAAACAACCTGTACATAATCCAGTTCAAACTAGTCCTGGGAGCCGTTGGCTTCCGCTCTAGTGCGAAACTGGACAAAGGACACGGGAGTAACTTCCCCACTGTCCAGACCCTCCCCTGGGAGGGTCCCCTGAATCTTTCCAACACTCTTCCATGGGTAATTAAGGGCTTACCTGGCTGTAGGACCATTAGATTCGACATGGACAAGATTCTGAACCAGAAACAATTGAACTTCGACCGTCTGGAAACTCTGGACTACGCTGGACTTCGTTTGGGCCCGTCTTCATCTCCCTCTCAGTCTGAAGCATTGTTTGTGCCTGTGCACCATACAGGATCTGTGCAGGAGCTGTGGAGCATCAAGGACAACCGAAGATATCTCCCTTGGAGTGAAGGAGTCACTCCCTTGCATACGCAGGCACCACAACACTGCTGTCCGGTCTGCTGACCCTGAGCTCCTATGGACTCCAAAGGCTTCAGCAGCACAGGAGGTGGGTTTCTACATCCCTCGAGCTGCCCTCTCACCAAGTGGGGGCTGCAATCCCCGAATCCCTGTGCACCGTGTACATTTGCAAGTGAATATGCTTGTTGGCATTTCCCAAACAAGTGCATTGGGTTCCATGTAGCCCCCAACCTCTGGCACCATTTCCTATCAGGAACTTTTACCTCCTCACACTGAGTGCTCCGTGAGGCTGTTGTCTGGTGAAATTGCTTGAGGACCTCTCATGACTCATGTGCCTCTGGCCTGTGGGCCCATTTGAGGGTCAACTTTACTTTTCTTGGTCTCACCTGGTTGTGCCAGGCTTTCCCTGACTCACCTGTGTCTGGTGAGTCTCCTGGACCTTGCTGGCCTGAACTGTACACATCCTTGACCTTCTGCATGGGTTGCCGTTGCCAAGGCTTGTTGGTGCTCCCGGCAGACACCGACTCCTCAGCACTCGACATCCTTTGTGGGAAATCTCATATCTGGCTCCTGGTTGTCTTCGACGTCTCATGGTCCCCATAGCTGCAGAGTCAAAAACTCCATCAACGCACCTGACTCATGAGTGACCCTGACTCTGGCCCCTCTGCTTTCAGGTACTCTTTAACAAGAATCCTCCTTTGGGTTCCAAATGACACCTTTCTTCCTTCCTGCAGCGGCTCTTCTTTGAAGTCCTCAGTTGGGTTCAACACCCGGCTTCCCTGGGATAGGTAACTTGGGTACTTCGTTAACCACGAGTGGGGTGGCTCTCCAACCTTCTGTCTTCCATGGGGTTTCTTCGAAGTCCACTGGGAAGGGTCTTTAAACTCTATACCTTCAACTGCGACTTTCACATAGAATTGTATGGAGCATGCAGTCGTGTTCCCACACTGCACCCAACCTCAGTGGGGTACCTACTTACTCACCGTGGGTGGTTCCTTGTTGTCCCAGCAATTCTACGTCCCCTTGACACTGTTTTGACTCGAATCATGGTTCTTACCCCACTTACTTAGTATATGGTTGGTCCCCCCCAGGGGCCCAACTGTGTATTCGTACTATTTACTATAATTTCTGTGCTTAAGTATTGTGTGCTTTGTGATCATCTCCATGTGGGAGAAACTATGTTGTACTAGAAAGTGTTATATTAATAAATACATATTTGTATAACTACAGTGTGGGTCTCCCTTCATTTAACCAATACTATAAGGTTGTATTCTGGTGAAACATGCCCACAATTTATGTGTATCTAATCATTTCTGGAGGAGTGCACGCTTGGCAGAGAGTCTGATGTTGGGGAAAATCACAAAATCACTGAAAAAAACATAGGTTTCACACACGTTATAGTTAGGAATTAGCATTTAAAAAACCTTAGAAATTCACTGAAAAATCCATAGGTTTCACCCATGTTATAGTTAGCTCCACATTTCTCTCATACAAAACCATTGAAATTCCCTCGTTATAGTTAGTTCAGCTAACTATAACTCGCGCGCCCGCAATGCACTGCTGATGACGTCACATATTACATCACTCATTACATGGTCAGTGACATCACTCATGACATCACTGATGACATCACAGTGTCACCGTGTTTGCAGGAAGTCTAAGGATACAGACTGGGCAATTGAAGGCATAAAACACAAGTTTGCAGCTGCATACAAGACTGCTTTACTTTTAGTACAATAAATACATTAGTAGATAGTGCTCAAACCTTTATTATTTTTCAACAATAAATGTATTCTTCTAACATCTCATAATTTAACAGACATTCGAATACAACTTCATCAGATGTGTCATTCAGATCAATTTCCTCGTCAGCAGTTTCTGATTTAATTTGTGCTAAAATTTCAACATAATTTAAAACTTCCAGAAAATCTCCATCAAAGCTTTCGTCTTCAAAATCACAATTCATGTCTGCAGCACTACTTTCCCCCTTCTTCACTCTCATTGCTTATGACAAATACAATTAGTTCTTCAATTATACTCAAAGTAATATCCAAAATCTCCTGAGTATGAGGTTGTTCTCTTTCCATAATGTTTCCTTTATGTTCTTGCTCCTTGTATAAAAATATAAACAGTTAATTTTATCACTTTCCGTAATATATAATACAAAACTACCCTTTTCACTTATTTTGGCCTACAAAAAATACTATATAAACACTATTATCTAATAACATTCCATTAGTAGAGTTTTAGTCCTTTGCAAAATTATGCAACTATAATTACTTATAAGGATATCCTGTTCTTAGCTTTTCTTAATTTTTAAAGCAGTCACTCCTTATGACTATAGGAAAAGACTCAGGCTCTTATAGTAAAATACACTACTAAAACATGTAGAATTTGTCTATTCACCTTACCCTTTCCAAAACAGCAAATGTGTTTTACTATAATGGAAAATATAGTATTCATTGTCCAGAATAACACTGTGTATCTGTGTATATTTAGACTTCATTATCACACTACTTTTTGAATATTTCATGTGTTTACTCGATCTCTATTCCTCATCTATAACTTAGTCTAACCCTACTAATTACCTACCCCTTCCAATTTCGAACTAGCCTCTCCTCTAGTATTTATCTGCAACCTTGTAGCTTACGGTTCTTTATTTTTCTCACTGCTTATAACCTATAATTACGTAACATTCATTAACCTAGGCCTCTCAGTTTATTGTCTAATTTTTATATTACTAATTTTCTTGTGTTCTTCTACTAACTTTTCTTTATGCAGTTGCTTGTTATCTATTCTGTCAATCCTTCAATATCTTGTGTTTTTCATTAATGTTCCTTCTTAATTCAAAAGTCTTTCTACTATTCCTAACTCAATGTGTTCTTTTCCCTTAAGACCTTGCTTAACACAAATTTTATCGTTTCTTGTTTTAAGTTAGAGAAAATACATCGACTGAGTACATTCAATATTGTCTATAATGTTAGGTAAGTTTACTTACTCACTAACTTGTCAAACAACGTTCTTTAACTCTCACAGAAATATTTCCACTTTCTCTTCACGAATGTCTAAGGAGCAATTGAAAACGGATCTGAACTCCGGAACGTCTTCGGTGAAGTGCGCACTCGTTAGTGAGCGCGCGCCTCACCAAGGATGCCCCACAACTCTGTGGTAAATGACTAGATCGCTACCACGTCTTTCAGCCGTGGCCCGTGGAGGGAGTTGCGATGGGGCAGGCAGGGGGGGCGGGGAAGGGCAGGGTGAGGGGTGATAAACAACGGAATCTGGATGATTGCAGGTAAGTAAACATTTACATTAATAAAAAGAATTTCAGGCCATATTATCAACAAAATGCGATATCAACAAAAGGCTATACATTATCTCCGCTTTTATCAGCAGGAAAGTGGCGATAAAGCGGCGATAATCTATCTCGTTTTGTTGATAATATGGCCCGAAATGCATGCTAATGGCTTCGTGGTGACAATCACGCGTGGTTATGACCGCGTTGTAATGGCTGTTTCCCCCCAGGACACTGCAGCAACCTGGTCTGGGCGTCGTGGACTCCAGGGCAGTAGGTGGAGGGCCACGCAGCTCCTCATACAATATAGAATTCTTTGTGGGGTGATTGTTTCCGTGGTTTGAGGGGTGTGATTGAGGCCCAAACATTTCATTTTGTAGGGGGGTAAGTTTGCATGGGAAAATGTTGCAAGAGGTTTGTAAATGTGGTACACTTTGTTTCGTATTTTTTTCATTTCTTTTCTAAGTTGTAGTCTATTCAGAGGAAATAGAAGTCATTAGTTTTCAATCCTAGTCTTGATATCTTACTATACTATTTCAACATTATTTCGATTGTGGACCATCATACACCCCTCCCCCCCACAAAATAAAAGAAGTATGTACTTTTTTTTATTAACTTTTATTAAAACAACTAAACGAAACTTAATTATAACTATATTGCAAACAAGTAAAAAAATAACTTTAATAACAAACAATATTATAAGCAAATTGTTAAATGGACTTCATAAGATGTCTGATTGGTAATCTGGAAAACAAAAAAGAAAATTAGAGTTTAGAATTATGTAGATGTGAGTAAATGAGCTAAAGCATTACAAGTCAAGGTAACTCTATGGTTTTACGTGTGCAGTGTGCCTCGTACATTTCACTTGTTCTAATGCTGCGTTCAAGTGGTGTCTATATGGAAGTGCCTACTACATTACTGACACAAAAGTGGCATAACGGGATTGTAAATATGTCGACTTATTTCTAATGCAATGCTATGAAGGCTTTGTAGATCTAGGCCTCTGTGCTTACCGTTGTATAAACACTGCGGCCAAAGACTTCAGCCAGTGGAAATCACAACTTCAGTTGGGCTGTTCTTCTACATGTGCAAGTAGACAACAGTGTCTATAAGTTTAGGAGAGAAAGAGAAATGATGTCACATAGAGTGAGAGAGAGAAAGAGAGAGAAAACAACATTAAAACTGTGTCGCAGAGTCTGGAGCTGAGATTTTTTCTTGAAAAGTGAGACGTAGATTTACAAGCTCCTTGCGTCACTTTACCCATGTTAAAAGTGACTCAAAAGTGGCGTAATAAGGTTGTGGATCTGTTTGTCAGACTGTTGTAAGGTATCTGTTGTCACTGCTCGAACGTAATTATAGATTTTACAGAGAAGCTGCTGTACACTACGCACTCTGGGCCATATTATCAAGTCTGGGCGACAAAATTATCGCCACTTTATCGGCAGGAAAGTGCCACTATAGTGGCGATAATGGGTTTGATAATATCAACACTCGAAACCAGGAAGTGTTGGCGGGCATCTTGTGCCTCGGTAGCACCGAGTCACAAAAAAACAGTAAAACAAAGTTGAGAAATAAGGGAAGGGGGTAGAAACATTCTGATCCTTTACGGTTGCTCAGGGGGCCGTATATGGATGTTTAGGCTCTTTTTTTTTTTAAGGAAAAATCGCTCCGTACGCGTACCGAAATCCATACAATTACGAGCAGGAGCTGACTGCTGATTGGCTGTCAATCCTCCAAACCAGGAAGTCTTGGCAGCCATCTTATTTGTCACGACAACCGAGTCACAAGGAAACAGTAAAACAAAGTTGAGAAATAAGGAAAGGGGGTAGGGTAGAAACTTTCTGAACCTATAGTGTTGCTCAGGGGGTGGTAGATTTATTGTACGCGTACCACGCACGTATGGACAACGTACAGCTGGAATGTTGAAAGTCGTCACGTAAGCGTACGTGAGCAAGAAAAATAAAAATAATTTTAGATATTTATGAAGTGTATTTGTTTATGTGTTGTGTGGCTCTAAAAAGAGCTGTTGTGCTTATTGGGAGATTTTAGTACCTACAAGTAAGTACCGATGCAGAGTCTTAAGTTTATGAGGAAGACTCTGTTCCCCTCATCTGTAAAATGTACACCATCTCTCCTATAGATGCCACACATATTGAAACGCAGATTGTTGTTGTAAATGGACCCCATTCGGTAGACTCGGAGAAAGGCAGAAACAGATTTATTCACGTTTCCTAGCTTTTTCAAACTGTGGACAATAGTGGTTGGACCGCTTCCATCTCTGCCTTTGGCATATATTAGAATATACAAAGGCAGTTTTGGGGAACAGTGTCATCAATTGTACATAGGTGTCCTTCATAAGCATTTCCAGAGCTACCCCAGTCAAAGTGCCTTGGTCATTGCCACCACAGTCCACAATTATGAGGTCAGGGTGTTGGAGATGCATAAAGGATTTCAACAATGGCATCAATTGGTGCCACTTTAATCCTCTCTGTCCAATCTATTTAATGTCTACATTTGGTAAACCTAGGTCCTTGTGAATTCTTTTCTGTTGTGTGTACCTTTGGCTCCAGAAAATATAGCTGTGTCCCACAATCCACACTGTAAGCATTTTGAAGAGAGGTCTGGATGCACTCTGATGGCGTCTGTAAATGAAATGGTAGTTTGAAAAGTACGATTTTTCTAAAATGGTGGACAACATGCAGTTTTGAAAAAAGAAAAGAAATGATTGGTTGTTTGACAACATTTTACAGAAAACTAGGTTGCATGTTTCTGTTTTCTAAAAGCCTTATTTTTATTGGTTAAGAAAAAGTGATAGAAAAGAATGTTACACAAAATAAGCTGGTATATTCTCCAATCAAGCATACTTGCTGTTTCAATTTGCAACAATGTATGATGAACTTTTCACCTGTGTGCTGAGTTAGGTGTTCCCTCAGGTGTTTTTATGGTAACTGGCAGATTGTGGAATGGGGGAAGGGTTGAAAGTTTTGTTAGTTGGAAAGGTTTGGAATGTTAAACCAATAGAAATGTGTGTTTTCTTTTGAATTAATGTGCACAGGATTTTAATTGGTTATTTATGTGTATGTATGTGTGAAATGAGGGGGAAAATGTTAAAAAGTCGTGCTGCAAACACTGAACTAGAGAGATTTTGTAGAAGAATATCCACTGTGTGAGTGGTATTGTTGTTAATCTAGAATTCAATTTGAAAGGTGAGTTGAAAAGTTGTATGGGAGTGCGTGTGTACGGTGTATCTCTGTACATTAAGGAATTATGGGGTATTTTATCAAGACTCGGCGATACAATTATCGCCACTTTATCGGCAGGAAACTGCCGATAAAGTGTTGATAATGTTATCGCCTGTATTGATAATATGCTCCTATATTCGTCCGTTGTTAAACGTTTTAAAGTGGTAAATGTGTTTTGCTATAATGCATGCTGTTATGTTTTTTGTTTAATATAATTTTGTGCGTCTCTGTACATTAAGGGATTATGGGCCATATTATCAATAAAGGACGATACATTATCGCCGCTTTTATCGGCAGGAAACTGCCGGTGAAGCGGTGATAATGGTCTTGATAATATATCCTTGTGAATTCCCATAGAAGCCTAGGTTATGGTGTTAACCTGGGCTTCTATGGGAATTCACAAGGATATATTATCGAGACCATTATCGCCGCTTTAGTGGCAGTTTCCTGCCGGTAAAAGCGGCGATAATGTATCGCCCTTTACTGATAATATGGCACTGACGGGCATATTATTAAGGACCGGTGCTAAAATTATCGACGTCTTATGGGCAGAAAACTGCTGATAAAATGGCGAAAATGGGCTTGATAATAGGTTCTTGTAAATTGCTATAGGAGCCCAAGTTCTGGTGTTAACCTGGGCTGGTATGGGAATTCTCAAGGGCATATTATCAAGCTCATTATCGTTGCTTTATCGGCATTTTCCTGCCGATAAAAGTGTTGATAATCTATCGCCTTTTGTTGATAATATGTCCCGAAATTCGTTTTATTAATTTAATTGTTTACTTACCTGCAATGATCCAGATTCGGTTGTTTATCAATCCTCACCCTGCCCCTCCCCTGCCCCACCTGCCTGCCCCATCGCAACTCCCTCCACGGGCCGCGGCTGTTTCTTTATTCCGTTAAATTGCAGTGTCTATTTATACTCTCATTTTTTAATATATTTTCCTTGTTTCATACTCCTTGTTCTTTTGTTGTAAGTCCTTTTATTTTTATAGTCCGAGGTTTGTCCTCCTACTCCTCCCTCTGTTCTTGTAAGTAATATAATAGAATATTTGATATTTTTTTGTAATGTTATATATATTTTTTTATTATAGGTTGTGTTTATCGATACTGAAAATACTGTATGATGCCAACGAAGTAAAAAAAGCGGAAGCAACGAAAGAAAAGTGTGTATTTGAAGAGAAGTCATCAAGAAGATTTACATGAAGAGAGATGTCTTACCAAACAGAAAGAAAGTCCTGGTAAGAGCAGGGGCACTTTTTTGATGAAAATATTAAAGACTAAGAGTAGTGTTCAGAAAGAGAAAAATGTTTTTAGTGTATCAGCAACGGGAAAAAAAATACTAATAAAGAGAAGAATAATGGAAAATCAAGTGCAGACAAAACTGTGTATAGTAAAAGGAGGAAAAATCAATTTATGGAAATTAGGAAACAAATGTTTTATAATAGATTTGTGACAAATTTAATTAAAGAAATTATGGTATGTAAGAAAAAACAGTATTTTATAAGAAGAAGAAAGCTATAGAAAATGTATTTGAGAAAGCTTTGGAATTGAAAAGAAAATTGTTTATTTTAGTAATCAATAGAGTTAGATCACTAGATCAGCCAATCCATTTAGTGAAGGCCAAAAAGTTTGTGGAGAAGATTAATTAACAGAAGTAATTTTTGTGAGGTGTTTTTGGGTGAATGGAAACATAGTTCAAGTTCTGAGCCTTTTTTTAATGAAGAAAGTTATCTTCAGAGTAATGATTTGTTGCATGCAGTTGACACCAGTGGTCGTGCTTATGAGGTTAGAAATAGTTGTCCTGTTAAGAAAGAGAAAATTGTTTCTAGAAATGCAGAAGAGGTGTTAGCTGGTGAAGTTTTAGGGAGACGTCCTAAAGCTCCAGTGTACACTTGGAATTGTAGTAGTATTTGCAGTGTGCGGCAAGAATCTATTGATTTTTTTACGCAATTTCTTACGTAATTATACTAAGAAAAGTGTTAAACAAAAGATTAAGATGTTGCAAGGACTAGACCCTTGCAACGTGAGAGAAAATACTGGGGCCTCATTTATGAAAAGTGACGCATCGCTGCGTGAAAACAGCGATGCGTCACTTTTCACTGCGACCTCCATGCGACACCTATGATGCGTCATATTTACAGTATGACGCATCTTGTTGCAAGCAGTTACAGATACGTCAGTATTTCTGACGTATCTGAAAGCGCAAAAGTCACGCATTGCTGGGGTGTGTCACAAAAGTGACGCAACTCCAGCAATGCGTCCTTTCACATGGGGAAAGCCCCATGTGAAAGGGCTTGCGTCAGTCTTACGCCTGCTGTGAGGCAGGCGCAAGATTTTGACGCAACAGCGTCCTAAAAGTGACGCAGTGAAATCTCATAGATTTCACTGCGTCATTATTACGAGGCTTTTTGCGGGGGAACGCCCCCTCTGCATACATTATACCTGACGCAGGTATAATGTAGCGCAGGGATTTACAAAGTGACGCATCTGCTTAGATGCGTCACTTTGTAAATAGTGCACAACAGGAGGCATGTTTTACGCCGCCGATGCGTCACAAAATGTGACGCATTGGAAGCGCAAAACTGACGCAAGTCCTCATAAATGAGGCCCCTGGTTTGCCAGGTCATTCTCTACCTTGTGCTTCTAAAAAAGTATGTCGAAGTGTTTTCCACCATTTCAGGATGTTAGCAGTTCATCTTACTGTTATGTTCTTTTTCTGGAATATTGGTTGAGAACAATATTGCTTGAGAACTCTCTCTATGTAATACATGATGCTGTGTGGAATTTCACTATGTAATGCATGATGCCCTTTGTATTCTATTACTGTTGGCTTTGGCATTTTATGATCTATGACTTGGTCAGTTTGAAGCTGGATTGCACCTGTGAGGGTTGTATTTATTCGACTGGAATAAAACTCCAAATTTCTACTCAAATTGTGTTGGAGCTTCCTTAAAACACTGGCGACGAGGTGAAGAAGCTATTTTATCAAACATTTTACAACCCTACACAGACGATTTTATGAAAAGAAGAACTCGCGCGAATTTCGGTAATTACCTCAAAAGAGACGACGTGCGACTATATCATTGAACACGTCCAATGGGGCAGATAAGGATTACCTGCTGGCTGTGACTGTTCCTGGTGTGAAGCGCTTGGCCCGGATGCGGTGCGAGGTGTGTGCACTCTTCGACTGTCTTCATGCAAATGATGACATAGGGTCAGCTCGACGATCACATGCGTCTTGAACTTCTACAATCATCTAGACAGCTAACCTGCTTTGGAGCATTTGGAAAAGGAGACGTCAATAACGTAGTGACGCATTAACGTGTACAACGTAGCGGCCATTTTCTTGCTAATAATTTTTTTCTTCCGTAGTTGGTTGTGAGGAGCATTGAAGTTACACCGTTTTTCACGATCCTTATTGTGAAGATTAATTGTTGACTGTGACATTTAGGTAACATTTTGAGGTTGTAATTTTAAATATCTCAAGTGGAGTTGCTACATTATTTTTATTTCTTTTAAATAACTTTCGTGCATCGACATTCATTGAGAGTGTGGACAAGATGGTGTGCACTGTGATGCACACAATTCTTCAGCCGGCATTGTTATCTAATGAGTTTTTCTCAAGGGGATAGATTTTTCATTTTTTTAGGTTAGCTTGTATTAGCAACATCGATATCTTTTGTTGCCATTTGAATAACTCTAATTTGTGTATGTAATGTTTAGCAACTTGTGTAATCTCTAGGAATTATGTTCTATATATGTATTGTGATCTGCACGGATTTAGTCCTATTTTTATTTCTTTGCAAACTGGTTTTAATCTTCATGCATATAAGTCTGAAGATTTTATTTGAGAGTGTTTTGGTATTTGAGTAATTACAATGTCGACATCTTCTGAACCCCCAAATTTCTTATCAGATGAGGGTGACCCTGTTTTGCCCTGGAAGAGATGGAAGCAAATCTTTGATTCCTATCTCATTGCAATTGGTGGGGAAAAATTCTCTGCTTGTCGCAAACAAGCGATTCTTTTACACAACCTAGGCATTGAAGGGAGGTGTATCTATGAGAGTCTGGATTTAATTGAGATTGGAAATGAAGCTGGGTAACCTGCTAATTTGTATGACATGTCAGTTTTAATGCTTCAAAAACATTTTGGTTCACATATTAATGTTGTGTTAGAGCGACATAAATTCTTTTCAAGGGTTCAGGGTAAATCTGAGAAAATTTCTAGTTATGTAGCTGCGCTTAAAACTTTGACTAGAACGTGTGAATTCGAACATTTGACTGATTCTCTTATCAGAGATCAAATTGTTAGATGTACGAATAACACCAAGGTACAGGAAAAGCTTTTAAGCAAAAATCCTAATTTAAAAGACGCGGTTTCCATTATTGAAGGAATGGAAAACACTAATATGTGGGTACAGGAGATGCGGGTTGATAAAAGTAAAGTTGAATTAAGTAAAGAGTCATCCACCTCTCGAGAGGCATCAATTAATGAAGTCTCCAAGACAGACAAACCAAGTAAAAAATATAATGAGAAAAATTCCAATTCTGTAAACAATGAAATGGATAAAGTTGATGAAAAGAAAAAGTTTCCTCATAGTGATACCAGAAATGGTAATCCAAAATGCTTCAGATGTGGTAGTGAGGGACATTGGACAAATAGTCCAGGTTAATTTGCAAGATATGCAACATGCAAGAATTGTGGTAAAAAAGGCCATTATGCCAGAGTATGTTGTGCACCAAAACAACAGAATGTGAATTATCTTGCTGAGGAGACAAGGATTGTTTCCAGCATACATGAGGATGGTAGTGTAGATACAGATCCTTTAGAGATGCCAGAATGTGTGATAACTGTGGGTGGTAAGAAAATTTCAGTTCTAGCAGATTCGGGATCACCTTATACTATGATTGGAGATAAGAATTGGGAAATGACTTTTGGAGGAGAGAGGATTGATTTATTACCTTCTGACATTAATCCTTTGGGGTATGGTGGTATGAAAATGGATGTTTTGGGTTACTGTGTCAAAAAGATTCAGTTTGATGATCGTGAAACTGTGGAAAAAGTATATGTGGCGAAGAGAGGTGACAATCTTCTGGGGTGGAGGCACCAGAGAGATATGGGAATTACACTTAACCCTAATGGGACTCAAAAAGTTTTATTAATGACAATAGGGAAGCTACCTGAAGATATTTGTGAGAAATTTCCCAAAGTGTTTAGTGATGATCTCGGAGAACTAAAAAATGTTGAACATAAAATTATTCTGAAACGTGGAGTCATACCTTGTGTAACGAAAGTCAGGAAAGTACCAATTATGATGATGGAGCCTTTGGAACGTGAAATTAAGAAACTCATGGATAGAGGTGTTATTGAAGAGATTGAGAGCTCAGAGTGGTTGGCTCCAATAGTTTTGGCACCAAAAGATGGTGGAAAGGAGATTTGTCTCTGTGCTGATTTGAGGGGGTTGAATAAATGTATCTGGGTTGATAGACAGCCTCTACCGAACATAAATGAGACCTTGGCTCTTATCAAGGATGCTAAAATCTTTAGTGTGATGGATTTGTCCTCTGCTTACCACCAGGTTAAGTTGCATCCGGAGTCAAAACATCTGACTTCATTTGTTACACCTATTGGTGCATTTCAATTTGTCAGGATGCCGTTTGGACTTGCATCAGCTGCTGCTTGTTTCCAAAGGGTGATGAAACTAGTGTTGAGTGGTCTGGTTAATGTTCTGTTTTTTCAGGATGACATATTGGTACATGGAAAGGATTTGGAGGAACATGATGAAGTGTTGTAGAAAGTTTTGAGCAGGTTGGAATCTTCTGGTCTTGTGATAAAGAAAGAGAAGTGTAAATTCAGGGTTACGTCTGTAACATATCTTGGCCATACTATTTCAGGAGAAGGTATCAGTCCTAAGTTGGAATTGGCAAAAAGTATATATGAGGCTCCAAAACCATGTAATAAGGATCAAGTCCGTTCTTTGCTAGGTTTAGCTGAATTTTGTTCAAAGTTTTTACAGAATTTTGCTTCAGTCACTCTGCCTTTGAGATCTCTTTAAAAAAAATACCCAATTTGTTTGGTCAGATGATTGTGACAAATCCTTCAGACACATTAAGGATTGTATTGCAAAATTACCAACCCTTGGAAATTTTGATGTTAACAAGAAGACCATTTTATTTACTGATGCAAGCATGTCTGGTATAGGAGCAGTTCTTTCCCAATTTGACAATCATGACTTAAAAGTTGTTGCCTTTGCCTCTCGAGCCTTGAGAGGTGCAGAGGAAAGATACTCGTTAATAGAGAGGGAAACTTTGGTTGTGTTTTGGGGGATTTTACATTTTAAATTTTTCTTATGGGGTATTCCCTTTACAGTAAGATCTGACCATAAGCCCCTCTCCAAGATTTTTACCATTAGGGAAAAAGATAACCTTTCTCCTAGGATCTCTCGATGGGTGGATGGGTTGTCTGACTATTATTTCGTGTTGGAGTATATACCTGGTTAAAAAAATTGTCTGGCAGATTGTATGTCTAGATTGTCTATACAATCCGAGGTGACTTGTACTGATGCGTCCATGGTGAATTGGATTTGTGAGTCAGCATTAGATGACAAAGAGTGGACTTAATCTAATGAGAATGATCAAGATTTTCACATCTTGAAGGATTTCATAGTGAAAGGGTGGCCTGACATGAAAATGTTGTCTTCCACTATGACAGGTTATCATGGAGTCAAGGATGAACTGAGCATTTTGAATGGAAAAATATTTAGGGGCAAACGCTTAATTGCGCCTTCAGGCTTAAGAGAAAAATTGATAAACTTGGCACATGAAGGTCATCTTGGTCGAAATAAGACAAAATCCCGACTTCGTGAGTGGTATTGGTGGCCAAGTATGGATGGTGAGTTGGAGTCTGTTGTAAAAGATTGTTGGCAGTGTGCAAATAATGATAAATAAAAAAAACCTTCACAGCACCAATTTCTCCCATAGAAATACCTACTGAGCCTTGGACAAAATTGGGCTTAGATATTGCGGGACCATTTGAATTACTCTCTCATGATGAACGTTTTGTGATTTTGCTTGTTGACTACACTTCTAAATAGGTGGTCACAAAGTGTGTTCCAATGGCTAATACAAATAATGTTATTGAATTTCTTAGTGAGCAATTCTCTAGTGAAGGAGTACCAAAAATCATCATAACAGATAATGGTACGCAGTTTGTGTCCTCAGAAATGGAACAATTCTTCTCTAGTTTGGCCATTAATCATTATAAGACAGCACTTTATTCTCCGCAAGCTAATGGTCTTGCGGAAAGTATAAACAAGATTGTTAAAAATTGTGTTCAAAGAGCGATTCAAAATAAGTTACCTTTAAAAATAACTCTCAGAGAGACATGGTGGGCGCATAGGATAACGCCAAACTCAGTGACATCTGTGACTCCATTCTCTGTTCTTAGAGGAACAAAACCTCATTGCAAGTTAAATCCAGTTTGGTTGGGATTAGATACCTCCATCTGTAACCAACCATCATCTTCTGATCTGGTTGAACATAGGAAATCTTATCAAGATAAATATAAAATTCAGTTTGACAATAGACATAACACAAAGCACATAGTGTGGTGTGTTGGTGATAAAGTTCTAGTGAAAAGACTTGGTTTTGTAAAGAAAGGGCTATCTAAATTTATGGGTCCTTTTGTAATTTCTGCTGTCAATAAAAATGTAGTTGTGCTGGATTCTGGTGATATTTGGAACATGTCTTGTCTTGTGAGAACTCCTTGCAGTTATTCACGATTATCTGATCGTGTTGGTTTGTTCCATTCTTCTCAAAGCTTGAGAAGAGATTCTGTAAGACCCAGGGTTAGACCTACATGGCACAAAGATTATGTAATGCACCATTAGTACAAAATATTCTTTTGTATAACTATGCCAATATATTCATACAATGTGTATGTTTCACATATCTCTTTGCTAATGTTTAGGTTTGCTTAGTTTTTTTTTTGCTTTCCATTTCTTTATTATATTTATACTTATGTTGTCTTAGGAGGGAAGATGTGTTATGTTCTTTTTCTGGAACATTGGTTGAGAACAATATTGCTTGAGAACTCTCTCTATGTAATACATGATGCTGTGTGGAATTTCACTATGTAATGCATGATGCCCTTTGTATTCTATTACTGTTGGCTTTGGCATTTTATGATCTATGACTTGGTCAGTTTGAAGCTGGATTGCACCTGTGAGGGTTGTATTTATTCGACTGGAATAAACCTCCAAATTTCTACTCAAATTGTGTTGGAGCTTCCTTAAAACACATACTCAGATGAGGAAATTAGTCAGAACATTGTATTACGCGAAAAGTCCAGCACTAATGTTAAAAAAGTTGAACAGTGCTCTTTTGTGTGGATCTGTATCAGATGTAACAAATGTTTGTGATGAAATTCAGATTAGTTACTTTGGTCCTCAGGAAGACAGTGGAGAAAGTGAGAGATTAATAGAAGAAAATGTGGAAGAGAATGTAGGACAGTGCAGTGAAGAAAATTTTGAGCAAGAAATTATACAGTTTAAGGTGATTTCAGGTGAAAGGCCAAATTATTCTTGTATCTGTTGTCGACGAATGCATTATAAAAATCAGACCAGGACTGTTGATCTGTATTTAAAAAGTGAAAAGGAAAATAATAATGAGTGGAAGGATTTTGCAACTTATTTGTTGGTAGAGAATTGTTTTGATTTGGGTTCTGATCAGCATATTTGTAAATATTGTTATAACAAATTAGATGAGAACAAAATGCCTGCTAGAGCTGTGCATAATAATCTTGAGTTGGTAAATATTCCTTCGGAACTGATGGATTTAAATACCTATGAGTCTATTCTTATTCAATGTGTGCATCCATTTCAGGCTATTGTTCGTATGGAGCCTAAGACAGGAAAATTGCCTCCTTCTGATTTACCGAGAGGATTAAAGGGAAGAGTTGTATATTTACCTCTAGATTTAAAGAAAAATATTGAAACTATTGGTGTAGAAAATGTACAGGATGAACCTTTAGTTAGTCTTGTTAATGGCGTTCCTACTAAGAGTAAGAAAATCTGGCAAGAATTAGTGGATGTTAGGAAAGTGAAAACGGCAACGTTGTATCTGGTAAAAAATAATAAATATTACAAAAATGTGTATGTGGGAGAAGAATAAATAACTGTACAAGAAGATAGTGACTTGCCATCTGGACAAATTGAAAAAGTGGATGTGTCCAGAACTGAAGAAATCTACGAACATTACAGTGTTCATCCATTGCATTCCAAAGAAATGATGGGGAATGCTATAGAGTTATTTCAAATGAAAGAAGCAAAAGGAAGTCCCATTAGTGTATGGAAAAAAGCGTGGAAGCTTGTTGTTTCCCTCAGTTGTTTCCTACAGGAAAAGCAGGACGATATGATAAACGACCTGTGCAGATTCCTGCATCTGAATACCGGACATCAAGATTATATGCAGAAGATCCAAGATTTTGACAATGTATTCCGTATTTGTTTCATCTTTTGTTTGAGAGTGATTTGTCTGGACTTTCTTATGCAGTAAACCATTTATTGAAAACAGGTTTATAGCTGCAAAATGTTTCGGCAAAGGAATTTATGGATAAAGTACAGCAGAAAGATAATGTTTTGGAATCTCAGCTGATTAATCTGATGGCATGTCAGCGTGGTACTAATGAGTACTGGTACCATCGTCACGGAGAACTCAAATGTATGCTAAGGAACTTAGGAACTCCTACATGGTTCCTTACTCTAAGCTATGCTGAATATGCTTGGGATGATTTACTTCAATTTC
The DNA here is from genome assembly GCF_964261635.1 of Lissotriton helveticus. Taxonomy (NCBI): domain Eukaryota; kingdom Metazoa; phylum Chordata; class Amphibia; order Caudata; family Salamandridae; genus Lissotriton; species Lissotriton helveticus. The sequence goes on along the minus strand of NC_136069.1, from coordinate 1,046,180,584 downwards.
TTCAAGAGGCAAATCCAAATATACTAAATATCGAATACAAGACACCTGGAGAATAGTGCTCTTTGGATCCTGTTAATGTGTGCAGGTATTTCAATCATAGATTCAAAGCTATGATGTATTTTATCACCAATAAAAAAATCCTCCTCTTGGAGAGGTTCTGGATTTCTTTGGAGAAAGGAGTTTCAAGCGAGAGGTGCTCCTCACATACATATGCTATTATGGATCAAAGATGCTCCCAAATTTGGAACAGACTCAGATGATACTGTGTTGTCTTTTATTGAAGAATATGCTACATGTGAAGTACCCAAAAGTACACAATATAAAGACTTAAGACAACAAGTCTTACGATTCCAAAGCCATTGTTGTGGGAAATACAGTATCGTCGAAATTACAAATCTAAGGACAAATTCTACAGCAAATGCCGTTTTGCATTTCCTCGACCTGTAATATCGAAAGGAAGAGTGAACAGTTTTATGTCATCTTTGCGACATAATATCACAAGAAAGTCTCCAAAAAATACCTACAACTTAAGAAGAAATGAAGAGTCAAAATATATAAATGACTATAACTCAGTCATTTTGTCTATGTGGAATGCTAATATGGATATTCAATATGTTGCAGCCAATTCCATTGCTGTTGCTCGATATGTGACATCGTACATAACAAAGTCAGAAAAGACGGAATTGAAGGAAATGTGGGAAGAGATTTCCCATGAGAAGAGCCTAAGTAAGATATTATACAGTTACAGTTTGAAGATGTTATCTCATCGAGAAATTGGTGCGCATGAATGCTCGGATCGCTTATCATCTGCAAGTCTGTACTCTAAATCTAGAAGAATCCTTTGGGTGAGTCTAGGTCTTGCTGCAACACGAAACCGAGTTCTTAAATCTGTACAAGAAATTGAATATTTAGCTGACAAAGAGCCAGAAAGTACTGATATTGTGAAAACAAATATGCTGGATACATATTATCCAAATAGAAGTCATCATCTTGAGAACATTTGTCTCTATGAAGTGCTGAAAAACTATATTTTTAAACGTAATATTACCGAAAAACATTAATAATGGTATATATGCCGTTATTGGTTCTGAAGGATGTCTGGTGAAACAAAGAAAAGGACATTTGATTAATCACGGTAAACTGAGTTGCGAAACACCTGACAAAAGGGAATTTTACTATTTAGCTCTTTTGCAACTTTTCAAGCTATGGCGTTCAGAATTGGAATTACTTGGAGATTTTTAGAGCTATGAAGATTCCTTCAATGCAACTAAAGATACTATAGAATGTCCTGTTTTTGCTAATTATGTGAAAATGTTGAATGACGAAATTGAGCAAGAAGCTACAATTGCAGCTGAGATTGCTAGAGAGAGTTCTCAAGATAGTCAAACTTCTGCTCCATTGAGTCAGGACCCATTAGGAGAACCAATTGTTCCAAATGAAGCAGCAACTGCTATGGAAGAGGTGGAAACAGTAATGTATCAAGGTCAAGAAGATCTAACAAACTTAGGAAACTTGAAAGAACAACTAAATCTTGAGCAGAAAGAAATGTATGAGAAAGTGAGAGAACATATTGACCATGGATTACTTCATGAGAAGAAAGAGTGCTCTTGCTCATCATTTGAACCTATCCATATGTATGTGAGTGGATAAGCTGGAACAGGAAAACGTTTTTTAATTAAAGTAATCACAAGTTTTCTACAGAAAAGAACTCAGTCGCATTTGTCTTGTGTTGTCACTGCTCCAACTGGATTAGCAGCTCACAATATTAAAGGAATTACTTTACATCATTTATTAATGCTACCAGTAGAGAATGAGAACAAATTAGAATACCACAAGCTATCTGGAGAAGCTTCTTGTGAAGTTTCAAGAGTGTTGAGGAAAATGAAGCTTCTCATTGTTGATGAGGTAAGCATGGTCTCAAACTTAATGCTTGCCTTTGTGCATTTAACAATGCAGCAATTTCTTAAAACAGAGTATGACGTATTATTCGGAGGAAAACACGTCATAGTTTTTGGAGATCTTCTTACAACTTACTCCTGTAAAAGGACAGCCAGTGTTTACAACACTGGTGCATGAAGATACTAGAAAGTCTTTGGGGAGTATTGGCAATATAAACATTTGGTATATTTTCAGTATAAGGAACTTACTACAAATATGCGACAGGCAAATGATGTTGATTATGGAACTATTCTTCAAGATATAAGAAATGGAAAATTGACCGAACATGGCAAACAAGCTTTACAGAGACGATTACTTTCCAATTTGTTTCCAAATGCAAATATTGTCCCAGAGAAAATATACATGAGAATTGCAGAAAACAAATCTGTAATCTGCTTAATGCCAACACTGCGTGAATGTTCTATATTCAATGAAGAAATGTTAAAGTTGGAAAATGAAGAAATTATAAAATTGGAAGCAATTGATAAAATAGAACATGAAGGAATCAGTATTATTTTGAGTGAAAAGTTGAAGAGGAAATTGGATTGTTTAGAGAAATCGATAAGTAAAACTGCTCGTTTAGAAAAGAATTTGCATGCATGTGTAAATTGTAGGGTAATTTTGCGACGTAATTTGAATATGGAAAAAGGTTTAGTAAAAGGAGCAATGGGCAAAATTGTTGATTTTGTTAATTATGTAAATAGAGGTGGGATTGAATTTTTGAAAATCAAATTCGATGAAATTGCTGTAGTACAACAAGTTTGTCATTGTGCAGCTCGTTTTTTGCTTGTAAAAGATTTGTATGTCTGTAGAAAACAGTTTCCTGTTTGTTTGGCATATGCGGTGACCATTCATAAATTTCAAGGTTTTAGTGTAGATTGTGCTTCAGTGAATATTGGAAGTACCGTGTTTAAAGAAGGTATGGCATATGTTGCTTTGTCTCGAGTCAGAACTTTATCTGGATTGTACTTGATTGATTTTGATCAGACAAAGGTTTGTGCAGATGCAAATTGTGTGAAAGAGTATTATAGGTTAAGAAGAGAATATGCACCCAATTTAGGGCAATATCCAGTAGTTGAAAAGCGTGTGGTAGGTAGAAAAAGAAGATTTGAAAATATCTGTTGTGAAACTGTAGAGAAAATAAAAAAACAAGATGAAGTTGCGCTTGCAAGCAAAAAGAAAAAGGACAGTGTGGAAGAGAATGTTGGTTATCGGTTTGAAAATAGTTGTGGTGTCAACTGCTATGCTAATGTAGTTGTTAATGTTGGTTTTTTCTTGAAAGTTTGCAACAGCAAATTGTAGAAAATCGGGACAAAAGATTCTGTTCATTGTTGAATTCTGTTTATGAGAAATGTAGTAGTGATAAAAGTAAAATACAAAGTGTTTCTGATATTCGAAATGTTTTGGACATATGTTCTGGTTCTACTTAATTTACGCAGAATATTCAGCAAGATTGTCAGGAATTGTTAATGTTTATGCTTGGTGTACTGGAAGATGAAGGTATAGATGTTGAAAACCTTTTTGGCCTTTCTTATAAATGGCATCATGACTGTCGAAATTGTTTGTTTACATGTAGCACTGACATAGACACTGAGAGATTCATATATTTGACTTTACCTGACTGTGAATCAGTGTCTTTTAACAATCTAATTAGAGGAGCAAGTCAAAATATGGAGTGTAGCCAATGTAAATCAGAAATGTCATCAACATTACTTATACAAAGATATGGACAGTATGTTATTTTAATGCTGCAACGTTGTAGAGCTGATGGAAGAAAATTGAAAACTTTATTAAAAAATGTTGTAGCTGGTCAATGTTCAATATCAGGAAGAACTTTTGTAGCTGTTGCTATTATTTTTCATGATGGACCTTCTACCACATCTGGACATTACATTGTTTATTTAAAATGTCTGAAAGGTTGGATACATTGTAATGATACTCAATTAGTTTTTAAGCAATGTTTGCCCAAAGAGTTACCAAATTCTTAACTAATATTTTGAAAGGCAAAATTTTAAGATCAAAATTTGCTCTTTAGGATTAGTTCTGTTAAGGTAGATTAGTCCGGTATTGTAGAGTATTTTGTAAGTGAGGGTGAGGAGCTTGAAGGTGATCCTTTTGTTGATATTGAGGCAGTGTAGGTGTATCAGGTGGTGGGTGATGTGGGTGCAGCCGGGGACATTGATGATCACTCAGGTGGAGGTCTTTTGGATTTTTTGTAGTTGGTGTAGGTGTTTGGCTGGAATTCATGTGTAGAGTGTTTTGCCATGGTGTAGTCTGCTGCTGATGAAGGCCTGTGTCACTGTTCTTCTTCTTTTGGTTAGGATCCACTTGTAAATGTTGCGGAGCATGTGGAGGGTGTTATAGCAGTACAAGGAGACGGTGTAGACTTGGTTACACATGGAGAGGGAGGAGTTGAGGTTGAATCCAATGTTGTGGACATGGTTGGTAGGTGTTGGTACTGTTCACAGTGTAGTCAGGTAGCAGGAGTTGTCTGAGGCTGAGGGGGTGGGTCTGAGGATGAGTACCTTCATCTTGTGCCAGTTTGTGTTTACAGTGCTGCTCTTTATATAGTTGGTGACGTCCTTTATTGTGTCGTGGAGGTTGCTTTTGGTGGTATGTGGTTTTTTGGTGAGGAAGAGGATGAGCTGGGTATTCTTTGTGTAGGAGATGGTATTGAAGTTGTGATGGTGGGCTACTTGTGTTAGGGTGGCCATGTAGATGTTGAACAGCGTTGGACTGATGAATGAGTCCTGGGGGACCCGTAGATGATGTCGGTGGTTTTGGATCAGAAGGCTGGGAGGCGGACGTTCAGGATTACTATTGAACAACTTCCAAACAAAGGACTTGATGCATACTATTTGGCCTTAAGGAAATGTGTGTGAACCATTAAGGACTTTTTGATGTATATTTTGTCAGCATATATTTCTAAGTCACATTATTTGCAGTGTAAGAAAATTAATCATAACTTTTTGTTATTTTATGATTGCTTGAGATGTGTTATATTTACGTTTGAAATTTCTCTTAGGAAAAAAACATTTAAGATATGTTTTATTTCTATTTTTTATATTGTTATTGAGAATGTTGACTGGGTTTTTTTAAGATATCCTTATGGATTGTCTTTTTTTTGCCCGCTGTCATGTGATGAGTACTATTGAACTCACTGTTTGTAGTGAAATTCTATATATTCTGAGAACAGCAAAAAAGGCAAATGAAATGTTTTACAAATTATTTTGTGTTGTAAAATATATATTGTAACTGTGTTTTTTTGTATCTTCCACAGGTGATAATTTTATAATATATAATGTTTTTATTATTTATTATGCTCAAGGTAAGTACAAGTAACTGACTCAGCCGCGGCCCGTGGAGGGAGTTGTGGTGGGGTAGGCAGGTGGGGTGGGGGAGTGACAGGGTGGGGGGTTATAAACAGCGAAATCTGGATGATTGCAGGTAAGTAAACATTTAAATTAATAAAATGAAATTTGTATCCCGCGCCCTGCATCCCGAAATGCGGTGCAGGGCACGGAACGAATGGGCATATTATCAACAAAAGGCGATACATTATCGCCGCTTTTATCGGCAGGAAACTGCCGATAAAGCGGCAATAATGGGCTTGATAATAGGGCCTTGGAAATTCCCATAGCAACCCAGGTTCTGGTGTTAACTTGGGCTGTTATGGGAATTCACAAGGGCCTATTATCAAGCCCTTTATTGCCGCTTTATCGGCAGTTTTCCTGCCGATAAAAGCGGCGATAATCTAATATGCCCCATAGTTTTACCACGCATGCTTTTACAAGTACTATCCATTTACCACCCATAATCTTAATAATGTCTTTGTGTTGACGAACATGCGTTGTAATGGCTGTGACTTACGTCCTTCAAATTAGTTTTTAGGTACATGTGTGACCACTTCTGATAACATCAGAGTTTAAGGACAAACACCGTGGTGTCTGTGCCTCGAAATCTCGTCGATCACAAAGAAAATAGGAGGACGATAAAATGAAAGTAACAGATATAATAAAAACAACGGTGAAAAACTACTAAAATGGCGGTGTACGGAGTACGTGATCAACGTTTGGTGCCTCGGGACTACGTTCCAAATAAATCTAGATAAAATACGATTATTAATATATTATAAAAGTACAGCAGCGGATGACACACATGACCCGGGAAAACAAAGCGGCAAATTTAATACCTGAAATAAAGAAAGGTTTGTTTGTTGAACTTGAAGAAAAAGAAAAAAACGTGGGCTTCGAAACGAGGCTGCGCAAACGTACAGAGTGCACCTGCTACACAAAAAAAAGGAACATTTTACATACTATTATAGAAATTGAGGGGCATATTATCAACAAAAGGCGATATATTACCGCCGCTTTTATAGCCAGTAACTGCCGATAAAGCGGCGATAATGGGCTTGATAATAGGCCCTTGTAAATTCCCATAGCAGCCCAGGTTCTGGTATTAACATGGGCTGCTATGGCAAATCACAAGGGTATATTATAAAGACCATTATCGCCGCTTTATCTGCAGTCTCCTGCCGATAAAAGCGGCGATAATGTATCACCTTTTGTTGATAATATGGCCCATTGCTCTTTTTTTTGATCAGTACACTTAGGTGCATATTATCAAGGACCCGTGTAAAAATGATCGCCGTTTTATTGGCAGGAAACTGTGGATAAAATGGCGATAATGAGCTTGATAATACGGCCTTGTTATTTCCCATAGAAGCCCATGTTAACACCAGAACATGGGCTTCGATGGGAATTAACAAGGTCGTATTATCAAGCCCACCCTCCCAACATTAATAAATAACCCCAGACAGTGTAGATACCCTTAGCTGGAAGATCATTTTACATATTACTGCCCTTAAAACGTGGCGTTCCCCGCGATGTGTACGGGGATAGTGGGAGGGAGAACTCAAAACATTTTTTTTTTAAAAAGACCCGAGGCGTGCCGCTCCCTGAGACTGCTGGGAGTAGGACTGTAACCCCCTGCATACTTCAAAATAAAACCACAGCAGTGCCATTCCCCAGTGCTCGAGGCACCTTACAAACCCCCATTATGCAAAATATTTGACCCCGTAATTTGCCCCCACGGACCTAATGAATAAAACGGACTTCTAGTTTTTTTTCACACCTTTTCCACCACGTACGAGTACTGGACGAGTACCCAGCGATTTCTTATTTAAATAAAAATAAAAATTGAGCCGAAAGATCCATGCACCACCCCCTGACCAACACTATGGGTTCAGAATGTTTCTACCCTGCCCCCTTTCATTATTTCTCAACATTGTTTTACTGTTTTCTTGTGACTCGGTTTTACCAAGGCACAAGATGGCTGCCAACACTTCCTGGTTTCGAGTGTTGACAGACAGTTCACAGCCAATCAGCATGCAGCTCGCGCTCGTAATTGAATGGATTTCCGTACGCGTGCTGAACTCCTTCTCTAGATATCGCTATGATTTTACTTGCAATTTTCTCAGAAACTACTGAATGGATTTACACCATTTAACAAAACGCGCAATATGCAAACAGAACTCTACCTCTCTGCCAAATTTTGTGTAATTCCGTTTAGCCGTTCGAGCTGTAGCCCTGGCTAAAGGTCCCTATGGAAAATTGCATGGGGAAAACACGTTTTGGGACCCCCTTTTTTCTCAGCCCCCACTTGACGAATCACCCCCAAACTTTCAGGGAAGGAGCAGAACGGAGCAGGCCATTTTATCGTCCACCAGCGCCAAAGTTATTCCAAATAGAATGTTGTGGATTTCCTATGTAAACTAGGTCCTAACTATAACTACCTACTGGTGACCGCCAGTAGGTAATATATATATATATTACACCGGTTGTGTCCAGCAATACCGCCATTCCACTTTGGACAGTATACCCCCCTGCAGCTCCTACCTGGATCAAAGGTGCATTCTGGGACCTGCAGTTTACACAAAATTGCGGTGTTGGTGAGCAAGCACGAGGGTAAGGGGGCGGAGCGGATCCCACCAATGGGGGAGTAGCTGGACGCACTTATTGCGTGTTTCAAATGCCGCCTGAACATTTAATGGCATCCGAAGAAGGCCAGTGGTGGCCGAAATGCATTATGCCGACTTTGCCCTAAAAATGTGTTTCCTGACTGTCCCCCTTGAGGTTTCCACTCTTTCTTTCGGATGAGGTGTTTTGGATGTTTTTCACGTTTGCCAGTAGCGTGATTTGGAAGCCCCTGCTGTGCAAGTTGGCCGTGGACATTATTGGCAAGGCTGCTTCGGCAGGTCGGAGGTGTTCTGAGGTATCGGGAGTTCCATGGCCCGCCTCGTTTTCCAGGAGCAATTGGATGGCAGTGAAACGTAGGGCGGGATGTATTCCACACTCCTGCCTTTGTCAGCATGGCGTCCTGGAACCTGGGGCTGTAGCGGTATGCGGGGGACGCAAGGAGACACTGCGGGATCATTACAGACAGGATATTCGGCATTTTTTTACACCGGTTGTGTCCAGCAATACCGCCATTCCACTTTGGACAGTATATCCCCCCTGCAGCACCTACCTGGATCAAAGGTGCATTCTGAGACCTGCAGTTTACACAAAATTGCGGTGTTGGTGAGCAAGCACGTGGTTAAGGGGACGGAGCGGCTCCCCACCAATGGGGGGGAGCCGAGTGTCTTTAAAAGCCAAAATCTCTTTGGCTTTTAAAGACACTGCCATAAACAATAAAACAGCCCAATACGAAAGGGACTCCAAATCCTTCACTTTGGAGAAAGCCTATCCGTTCTTGAAGGACGATTACTATTCTCAGGCCGAAGCAAGGGGGGCCCTTTATAACTATCAGGGACGATCACGAAACAGGTTTAAAACTTTTTCAGAGACATCATCTTCATCTGACTCGTCCGGCCCTGAATCACGAGGTAATACCAACAAGAAACAGGTCTCTTTTTTAGAGAAAGGCCAGCAAAGCAAACCCAGACAAAAAATACCATGGGAAATGCGCACCCGGAAAAACTCCTACAAATCATAGAGGCGCCATCTACAGTAGTTAACTTGTCAACTAAAATTCTTACAGCGGACGAGCAATCTGTGCTCAACTTGGGACTGAAATTTGTGCCGAACACACGGCCAAATTTCACTAAAACTAAAATGGAAATGATCGCATTTTGCCGTAAGATCCGGCTCAAGGCTTTCTTTCACAACCAGCCACTCACAAACAACTATGAAACAACTGGGCTGAGGAACAAGTCCACATTTATTCCCAACCAGAATATTCCTAAACAGATTTGTGCTTTTGAGGAAGTGGTTCTTTCCTCAATTAACAATCTTGAGAAAAAGCACATGTTTGTCAAACCCAATTTGAGTAAAAACCAACGGATAGCACTGAGGGGCCTCAGCGAAGACGGCACAATCATAGTAAAGCCCCCCGACAAGGGCGGAGCAACGGTTCTGTGGCCGAGGGATAAATACTTGAAGGAAGGTGAACTCCAGGTAAACAACCAAACCTGGTACAGAAAAGTAACTGTGGACCCAACAAAAGAAATCCAAGGAATAATTGTGGACCGTATCCAAAAGGGATATGACGGTGGGTATGTGGGTGGGAAAGAAAAAGACTTTCTAGTGAAAAAATTCCCCCGCACACCCGTGTTATATCTTCTTCCCAAGATACATAAGAACCCAGCAGAGCCCCCTGGAAGACCGATCGTCTCAGGGTGTGACTCGTGCCTGGAACCGCTGTCCAAATACGTTGACTATTTTTTGAAACCGTTTTTGACCACTGTTAAATCATACTTACAGGACACCACGGATTTCCTGGTAAAAATTGAAAACATGGAGTTCAACGCCTCCACCGAAATCATGGTCACAATGGACGTGACATCATTGTATACGCAAATCCCTCAAAGTGAAGCACTAGAGGTGATGGAGCTATACCTAGATAGGAGAATACGACCACACAGGGTTCCCAAGTCTTTCATTTTAGAACTTGCTGAGCTCACGTTGAAGAAAAATTACTTTCGCTTTAACGATGAGTTCTTCGTTCAAATCAAGGGGACAGCCATGGGTTGTCCCTATGCGCCGGAGATGGCCGTATTGTTTATGGCTGAGTACGAGAACAAATTCGTGGAGAACAATAATCCATACAAGAAACACATTAAACAGTGGCTCAGATATATTGACGACGTGTGGCTCCTGTGGCAGGGGAACCACACCGAATTGACTGAATTCCATCAGTGGCTCAATAATAAGCATCCGGACATTAAGTTTTCAATGGAACAGAGCAATGCTACGATGACGTTCCTAGATGTTGAAATAAAATGTAAGGAAGGACGTCTCAAATCATCTCTTTTTAAGAAAGAGACTGACAGAAATACTATCCTCCACCATCAGAGTGCACACCCAAGGAATTTGAGGACTAATTTGCCCTATGGACAGCTGCTCCGCATAAGGAGGAACTGCTCAGAGATTACAGATTTTGATTCACATGCCAAGAATTTTTGCGAAGAGATGGTGACGAGAGGTTACCCCAGAAAACTGCTGAAACACGCATGCAAGAGGGCACGTTACACTCCACGAGAGTGCCTACTCGAACGCAAAACCAAACCGGAACTAGACAAAATGGTTTGTGTGACAACGTTTGGCGCCCATGCCCACCAAATTAGACAGACTATACTTAAGAACTGGCATTTGCTTGAAGAGCTGGAATGCCCATTTCCGAAGCCCATCTTTGCTTTTAAAAAAAATAAAAGCATCGGACAACAGATTATTCGTGCTGATATAAGGGTGGATAAACCTAAACATGACTTGCTATCAGCATGGGGCCTGAAACAGATCACGGGCCACCACAGATGTGGCACCTGCGTGTCGTGTGACACAACGATCGAGGGCAGTGAATTCACCCACAGACATACAAAATGGAAAAATGAAAACTTCAGCAATTGCAAAACCAAAAATGTGGTTTACGCAATTATTTGCGTGTGCAACAAACTGTACATAGGCAAAACGAACCAGCAAATTAATGCCCGAGTCACCCAACATAGATCGCGCATTAAGAATAAAGTCACATCTGCTCCCATGGTACAACATTTTCTGGATCATGGGCACACAGAGATGGACTTTAAATGGACAGTCCTGCACACAATTGGGCACAATAGAAGAGTCCTTGATGTTGATGATGCCCTACTTAAAAAGGAAGCTTACTTGATATTACGATTTAATAGCCACCAGACTGGGCTAAACTCTATGTCTGAAATTTCAAGACTATAAATGTAAATCTCCACTGCAGAAACATAATGACATATCCCCGGACTACATGTCCCACAATTCCTGAAGTCAGGTGACTTAATATAGTACCTACCCCCCTTCCAACATGGCGCATTGATGTTTGGTCGCCGGCACTTGGAAGGAGAGCCTTTAACACAAAGCCAAAAGGTAAGTGAACCCCAGCAATCGCTACCGCTTTGAATCAGGGATATTTTATAAATAAACCAGTCAGTGACTGAGCGCCCGTTTTTCCTGCAGATTTAATCACGATCTGACTTGGTCTTCAGGGATGCAGCCCTAAACTCGCAACAAGCAGTTCAAAATACATGACCTGAATTCAAGGTACAAGCGTCTGCCTGTTGTGAATAATTGTTGCCTTGCATTATGATAATGTGAGTTTAGAAGTCAGCGCTTTTTGGTAATGATGGTACAAACGACCTATGTTGCCACTTGCAGGTCCTGCACTGCACTAAACCACGCTGATCTGCCCGAAAATCATCTGTGATACACCAGTATAACCGACGGAGGTTTTGAAAAAACTTGAAGCCAAGCGCAGGTACATGCGTTGCTCAGTTAAAACTTTGCATACCTGGTTCAGCAAAAAATGAGTATCTTTTACATCCCACCCCATTTTAACCCTTTAGGCTCGCAACCGGTCCCGGTGGGCACGTCACAAGTCCCCTGTGTAATCACCAGAGATGCCCCATGCAAACAGCTTCAGGTAATAAATGTCACAAATGTCCATAAAATGGTGCACGCTGTTGGCATCAAAAACTGACTTTATCCTGGCACAAATTGTCCCTCTTTCAGAAATTCCGGCAGGGACCACAATAAGCAACTGAACCCCCCAACTGAAACCCTATAGAAAAAGTGCGACGGCCTTTTGTAAGGTAACCCCATCATAATTACAGTTCACATTGGAGCTTTTTACAGAGGCTTTTTTAATTCAGGAACTCATGTATATATTTTTTTCTTTATTTTTTGCACAAAATCAAACAGGAAAATCACCCAACCCTGATGAGAACCCGTTAATTCATATCTCGAGTTCGAAACGCGTCGGCCTATTGGAGAATAGCACTTTTGAATGATTGAAACATTGATTCAGTGTTTTCTTTTCTTTCACTGATTAAGATTGTGCATGTTACTGATTCATCTGTTCTCCATTTGATTTCTTCTTGATTTTCTCTTAATTGTGTTCACCATTCCTTGATTGGAATTGCTTCAATAATATGAACATTTTGGTAATGTATATATGATATTGACCAAATTTGAATATTGTGCAAATGTACATATGAAATGTGCATATGAAATGTTTTGCTTCATGTTTTATGTAGTAGTGTCATAATTTTGTACTGTTGAGTTTTTGAATAATTGTGTATATATTGGATGTCTTTTTCGTCAAACTATAATGTGTTGTTTGAAAATGAATAATTCATAAGGTATAAATAAAAATACCATACAAATCCTCAATCAATAGGTGATTTGTTACTCCAACTAAAGAGACGTTACAAAGTATTTGTACGGCCAGCACTACGCTTTTTCTAAGATTTACATATGGTCCAGCTGCCCGTACGTCCCAGGACCTAACTCCCTGTTTACAACAGCCTGAACATTTAATGGCATCCGAAGAAGGCCAGAGGTGGCCGAAATGCATTATGCCGACTTTGCCCTAATAAAGTGTTTCCTGACTGTCCCCCGTGAGGTTTCCACTCTTTCTTTCGGAGGAGGTGTTTTGGATGTTTTTCACGTTTGCCAGTAGCGTGATTTGGAAGCCCCTGCTGTGCAAGTTGGCCGTGGACATTATTGGCAAGGCTGCTTCGGCAGGTCAGAGGTGTTCCGAGGTATCGGGAGTTCCATGGCCCGCCTCGTTTTCCAGGAGCAATTGGATGGCAGTGAAACGTAGGGCGGGATGTATTCCACACTCCTGCCTTTGTCAGCATGGCGTCCTGGAACCTGGGGCTGCAGCGGTATGCGGGGGATGCAAGGAGACACTGCGGGATCATTACAGACAGGATATTTGGCAATTCTTTACACCGGTTGTGTCCAGCAATACCGCCATTCCACTTTGGACAGTATATCCCCCCTGCAGCACCTACCTGGATCAAAGGTGCATTCTGAGACCTGCAGTTTACACAAAATTGCGGTGTTGGTGAGCAAGCGCGAGGTTAAGGGGACGGAGCGGCTCCCCACCAATGGGGGAGTAGCTGGACGCACATATTGCGTGTTACAAATGCCGCCTGAACATTTAATGGCATCCGAAGAAGGCCAGTGGTGGCCAAAATGCATTATGCCGACTTTGCCCTAATAAAGTGTTTCCTGACTGTCCCCCGTGAGGTTTCTACTCTTTCTTTCGGAGGAGGTGTTTTGGATGTTTTTCACGCTTGCCAGTAGCATGATTTGGAAGCCCCTGCTGTGCAAGTTGGCCGTGGACATTATTGGCAAGGCTGCTTCGGCAGGTCGGAGGTGTTCCGAGGTATCGGGAGTTCCATGGCCCGCCTCGTTTTCCAGGAGCAATTGGATGGCAGTGAAACATAGGGCGGGATGTATTCCACACTCCTGCATTTGTCAGCATGGTGTCCTGGAACCTGGGGCTGCAGCGGTATGCAGGGGACGCAAGGAGACACTGCGGGATCATTACAGACAGGATATTTGGCATTTTTTTACACCGGTTGTGTCCAGCAATACCGCCATTCCACTTTGGACAGTATATCCCCCCTGCAGCACCTACCTGGATCAAAGGTGCATTCTGGGACCTGCAGTTTACACAAAATTGCCGTGTTGGTGAGCAAGCACGAGGGTAAAGGGGCGGAGCGGATCCCCACCAATGGGGGAGTAGCTGAACGCACATATTGCGTGTTTCAAATGCCGCCTGAACATTTAATGGCATCCGAAGAAGGCCAGTGGTGGCCGAAATGCATTATGCCGACTTTGCCCTAATAAAGTGTTTCCTGACTGTCCCCCGTGAGGTTTCCACTCTTTCTTTCGGATGAGGTGTTTTGGATGTTTTTCACGTTTGCCAGTAGCGTGATTTGGAAGCCCCTGCTGTGCAAGTTGGCCGTGGACATTATTGGCAAGGCTGCTTCGGCAGGTCGGAGGTGTTCTGAGGTATCGGGAGTTCCATGGCCCGCCTCGTTTTCCAGGAGCAATTGGATGGCAGTGAAACGTAGGGCGGGATGTATTCCACACTCCTGCCTTTGTCAGCATGGCGTCCTGGAACCTGGGGCTGTAGCGGTATGCGGGGGACGCAAGGAGACACTGCGGGATCATTACAGACAGGATATTCGGCATTTTTTTACACCGGTTGTGTCCAGCAATACCGCCATTCCACTTTGGACAGTATATCCCCCCTGCAGCACCTACCTGGATCAAAGGTGCATTCTGAGACCTGCAGTTTACACAAAATTGCGGTGTTGGTGAGCAAGCACGTGGTTAAGGGGACGGAGCGGCTCCCCACCAATGGGGGGGAGCCGAGTGTCTTTAAAAGCCAAAATCTCTTTGGCTTTTAAAGACACTGCCATAAACAATAAAACAGCCCAATACGAAAGGGACTCCAAATCCTTCACTTTGGAGAAAGCCTATCCGTTCTTGAAGGACGATTACTATTCTCAGGCCGAAGCAAGGGGGGCCCTTTATAACTATCAGGGACGATCACGAAACAGGTTTAAAACTTTTTCAGAGACATCATCTTCATCTGACTCGTCCGGCCCTGAATCACGAGGTAATACCAACAAGAAACAGGTCTCTTTTTTAGAGAAAGGCCAGCAAAGCAAACCCAGACAAAAAATACCATGGGAAATGCGCACCCGGAAAAACTCCTACAAATCATAGAGGCGCCATCTACAGTAGTTAACTTGTCAACTAAAATTCTTACAGCGGACGAGCAATCTGTGCTCAACTTGGGACTGAAATTTGTGCCGAACACACGGCCAAATTTCACTAAAACTAAAATGGAAATGATCGCATTTTGCCGTAAGATCCGGCTCAAGGCTTTCTTTCACAACCAGCCACTCACAAACAACTATGAAACAACTGGGCTGAGGAACAAGTCCACATTTATTCCCAACCAGAATATTCCTAAACAGATTCGTGCTTTTGAGGAAGTGGTTCTTTCCTCAATTAACAATCTTGAGAAAAAGCACATGTTTGTCAAACCCAATTTGAGTAAAAACCAACGGATAGCACTGAGGGGCCTCAGCGAAGACGGCACAATCATAGTAAAGCCCCCCGACAAGGGCGGAGCAACGGTTCTGTGGCCGAGGGATAAATACTTGAAGGAAGGTGAACTCCAGGTAAACAACCAAACCTGGTACAGAAAAGTAACTGTGGACCCAACAAAAGAAATCCAAGGAATAATTGTGGACCGTATCCAAAAGGGATATGACGGTGGGTATGTGGGTGGGAAAGAAAAAGACTTTCTAGTGAAAAAATTCCCCCGCACACCCGTGTTATATCTTCTTCCCAAGATACATAAGAACCCAGCAGAGCCCCCTGGAAGACCGATCGTCTCAGGGTGTGACTCGTGCCTGGAACCGCTGTCCAAATACGTTGACTATTTTTTGAAACCGTTTTTGACCACTGTTAAATCATACTTACAGGACACCACGGATTTCCTGGTAAAAATTGAAAACATGGAGTTCAACGCCTCCACCGAAATCATGGTCACAATGGACGTGACATCATTGTATACGCAAATCCCTCAAAGTGAAGCACTAGAGGTGATGGAGCTATACCTAGATAGGAGAATACGACCACACAGGGTTCCCAAGTCTTTCATTTTAGAACTTGCTGAGCTCACGTTGAAGAAAAATTACTTTCGCTTTAACGATGAGTTCTTCGTTCAAATCAAGGGGACAGCCATGGGTTGTCCCTATGCGCCGGAGATGGCCGTATTGTTTATGGCTGAGTACGAGAACAAATTCGTGGAGAACAATAATCCATACAAGAAACACATTAAACAGTGGCTCAGATATATTGACGACGTGTGGCTCCTGTGGCAGGGGAACCACACCGAATTGACTGAATTCCATCAGTGGCTCAATAATAAGCATCCGGACATTAAGTTTTCAATGGAACAGAGCAATGCTACGATGACGTTCCTAGATGTTGAAATAAAATGTAAGGAAGGACGTCTCAAATCATCTCTTTTTAAGAAAGAGACTGACAGAAATACTATCCTCCACCATCAGAGTGCACACCCAAGGAATTTGAGGACTAATTTGCCCTATGGACAGCTGCTCCGCATAAGGAGGAACTGCTCAGAGATTACAGATTTTGATTCACATGCCAAGAATTTTTGCGAAGAGATGGTGACGAGAGGTTACCCCAGAAAACTGCTGAAACACGCATGCAAGAGGGCACGTTACACTCCACGAGAGTGCCTACTCGAACGCAAAACCAAACCGGAACTAGACAAAATGGTTTGTGTGACAACGTTTGGCGCCCATGCCCACCAAATTAGACAGACTATACTTAAGAACTGGCATTTGCTTGAAGAGCTGGAATGCCCATTTCCGAAGCCCATCTTTGCTTTTAAAAAAAATAAAAGCATCGGACAACAGATTATTCGTGCTGATATAAGGGTGGATAAACCTAAACATGACTTGCTATCAGCATGGGGCCTGAAACAGATCACGGGCCACCACAGATGTGGCACCTGCGTGTCGTGTGACACAACGATCGAGGGCAGTGAATTCACCCACAGACATACAAAATGGAAAAATGAAAACTTCAGCAATTGCAAAACCAAAAATGTGGTTTACGCAATTATTTGCGTGTGCAACAAACTGTACATAGGCAAAACGAACCAGCAAATTAATGCCCGAGTCACCCAACATAGATCGCGCATTAAGAATAAAGTCACATCTGCTCCCATGGTACAACATTTTCTGGATCATGGGCACACAGAGATGGACTTTAAATGGACAGTCCTGCACACAATTGGGCACAATAGAAGAGTCCTTGATGTTGATGATGCCCTACTTAAAAAGGAAGCTTACTTGATATTACGATTTAATAGCCACCAGACTGGGCTAAACTCTATGTCTGAAATTTCAAGACTATAAATGTAAATCTCCACTGCAGAAACATAATGACATATCCCCGGACTACATGTCCCACAATTCCTGAAGTCAGGTGACTTAATATAGTACCTACCCCCCTTCCAACATGGCGCATTGATGTTTGGTCGCCGGCACTTGGAAGGAGAGCCTTTAACACAAAGCCAAAAGGTAAGTGAACCCCAGCAATCGCTACCGCTTTGAATCAGGGATATTTTATAAATAAACCAGTCAGTGACTGAGCGCCCGTTTTTCCTGCAGATTTAATCACGATCTGACTTGGTCTTCAGGGATGCAGCCCTAAACTCGCAACAAGCAGTTCAAAATACATGACCTGAATTCAAGGTACAAGCGTCTGCCTGTTGTGAATAATTGTTGCCTTGCATTATGATAATGTGAGTTTAGAAGTCAGCGCTTTTTGGTAATGATGGTACAAACGACCTATGTTGCCACTTGCAGGTCCTGCACTGCACTAAACCACGCTGATCTGCCCGAAAATCATCTGTGATACACCAGTATAACCGACGGAGGTTTTGAAAAAACTTGAAGCCAAGCGCAGGTACATGCGTTGCTCAGTTAAAACTTTGCATACCTGGTTCAGCAAAAAATGAGTATCTTTTACATCCCACCCCATTTTAACCCTTTAGGCTCGCAACCGGTCCCGGTGGGCACGTCACAAGTCCCCTGTGTAATCACCAGAGATGCCCCATGCAAACAGCTTCAGGTAATAAATGTCACAAATGTCCATAAAATGGTGCACGCTGTTGGCATCAAAAACTGACTTTATCCTGGCACAAATTGTCCCTCTTTCAGAAATTCCGGCAGGGACCACAATAAGCAACTGAACCCCCCAACTGAAACCCTATAGAAAAAGTGCGACGGCCTTTTGTAAGGTAACCCCATCATAATTACAGTTCACATTGGAGCTTTTTACAGAGGCTTTTTTAATTCAGGAACTCATGTATATATTTTTTTCTTTATTTTTTGCACAAAATCAAACAGGAAAATCACCCAACCCTGATGAGAACCCGTTAATTCATATCTCGAGTTCGAAACGCGTCGGCCTATTGGAGAATAGCACTTTTGAATGATTGAAACATTGATTCAGTGTTTTCTTTTCTTTCACTGATTAAGATTGTGCATGTTACTGATTCATCTGTTCTCCATTTGATTTCTTCTTGATTTTCTCTTAATTGTGTTCACCATTCCTTGATTGGAATTGCTTCAATAATATGAACATTTTGGTAATGTATATATGATATTGACCAAATTTGAATATTGTGCAAATGTACATATGAAATGTGCATATGAAATGTTTTGCTTCATGTTTTATGTAGTAGTGTCATAATTTTGTACTGTTGAGTTTTTGAATAATTGTGTATATATTGGATGTCTTTTTCGTCAAACTATAATGTGTTGTTTGAAAATGAATAATTCATAAGGTATAAATAAAAATACCATACAAATCCTCAATCAATAGGTGATTTGTTACTCCAACTAAAGAGACGTTACAAAGTATTTGTACGGCCAGCACTACGCTTTTTCTAAGATTTACATATGGTCCAGCTGCCCGTACGTCCCAGGACCTAACTCCCTGTTTACAACAGCCTGAACATTTAATGGCATCCGAAGAAGGCCAGAGGTGGCCGAAATGCATTATGCCGACTTTGCCCTAATAAAGTGTTTCCTGACTGTCCCCCGTGAGGTTTCCACTCTTTCTTTCGGAGGAGGTGTTTTGGATGTTTTTCACGTTTGCCAGTAGCGTGATTTGGAAGCCCCTGCTGTGCAAGTTGGCCGTGGACATTATTGGCAAGGCTGCTTCGGCAGGTCAGAGGTGTTCCGAGGTATCGGGAGTTCCATGGCCCGCCTCGTTTTCCAGGAGCAATTGGATGGCAGTGAAACGTAGGGCGGGATGTATTCCACACTCCTGCCTTTGTCAGCATGGCGTCCTGGAACCTGGGGCTGCAGCGGTATGCGGGGGATGCAAGGAGACACTGCGGGATCATTACAGACAGGATATTTGGCAATTCTTTACACCGGTTGTGTCCAGCAATACCGCCATTCCACTTTGGACAGTATATCCCCCCTGCAGCACCTACCTGGATCAAAGGTGCATTCTGAGACCTGCAGTTTACACAAAATTGCGGTGTTGGTGAGCAAGCGCGAGGTTAAGGGGACGGAGCGGCTCCCCACCAATGGGGGAGTAGCTGGACGCACATATTGCGTGTTACAAATGCCGCCTGAACATTTAATGGCATCCGAAGAAGGCCAGTGGTGGCCGAAATGCATTATGCCGACTTTGCCCTAATAAAGTGTTTCCTGACTGTCCCCCGTGAGGTTTCTACTCTTTCTTTCGGAGGAGGTGTTTTGGATGTTTTTCACGCTTGCCAGTAGCATGATTTGGAAGCCCCTGCTGTGCAAGTTGGCCGTGGACATTATTGGCAAGGCTGCTTCGGCAGGTCGGAGGTGTTCCGAGGTATCGGGAGTTCCATGGCCCGCCTCGTTTTCCAGGAGCAATTGGATGGCAGTGAAACATAGGGCGGGATGTATTCCACACTCCTGCATTTGTCAGCATGGTGTCCTGGAACCTGGGGCTGCAGCGGTATGCAGGGGACGCAAGGAGACACTGCGGGATCATTACAGACAGGATATTTGGCATTTTTTTACACCGGTTGTGTCCAGCAATACCGCCATTCCACTTTGGACAGTATATCCCCCCTGCAGCACCTACCTGGATCAAAGGTGCATTCTGGGACCTGCAGTTTACACAAAATTGCCGTGTTGGTGAGCAAGCACGAGGGTAAAGGGGCGGAGCGGATCCCCACCAATGGGGGAGTAGCTGAACGCACATATTGCGTGTTTCAAATGCCGCCTGAACATTTAATGGCATCCGAAGAAGGCCAGTGGTGGCCGAAATGCATTATGCCGACTTTGCCCTAATAAAGTGTTTCCTGACTGTCCCCCGTGAGGTTTCCACTCTTTTTTTCGGAGGAAGTGTTTTGGATATATATATATATATAACAGAAAATCTATCCATCTATATAGACTCATTCCTCTCACCGTTGGTTGTTTCCCAACCATCCTTCGTGAAAGACACTAAAGACTTCATTCAACAAATTGACCAGATTGCATGGGACCCATCTTACCTACTAATTACCTTAGACATATCCAGCCTCTATACATGTATTCAACATGATCATGGTATAGAGGCTGTTAAGTACTTTCTCGATAAGAGACCAGCCAAATATGTCCTGCATGGGCAATGTTTGATTGAATGCCTAAGGTTTTGTCTAACTAACAACATCTTTTTGTTTCAGAATGAATTGTTTAGACAACTTAATGGTACAGCGATGGGAACCTGCTTCGCCCCCAGCTACGCGAATCTTTTCGTCGGCTGGTGGGAGGAGCAGGTTGCCCTAGTAGGTGAAAACCTTAAGTGGGCAAACCAGATTGTTGTCTGGCGTCGATATATCGACGACCTCTTCTTGGTGTGGAGGGGCTCCTCCACACAAGCTGAGGAATTTGTTGAAGCACTCAATACCAACACTCTAAACCTGAGATTTACATCAGAAATCAGTACAAATGAAGTGCACTATCTTGACTTAAGAGTCTACGTACATCAGGGTAAATTAGAGACCAGTCTCTATCGCAAGCCAACAGCAGGCAATAGTATGTTGCACTACGAGAGTGGCCATCCCTCTAGTTTGATCCGTAGCATCCCCTATGGGGAGCTACTGAGATTAAGACGGAATTGTTCTCTGGAGTCCGAATTCGTCAGAGCTGCACATGATAGCATTGCTAGATTTCGAGCTAGGGGCTACGCACAATCTCTTCTTGACAGTACTTACAAGAGAGTATTAAAGATCCCAAGAAAAAATCTTTTTTCTCCAAAGCCCCCCTCTGTGGAAGATACGGATTCCAGATCAAAATTCCGCCTAATAACAACTTTTTCGGATGAGGTTCCTCA
Source organism: Lissotriton helveticus (assembly GCF_964261635.1). Lineage (NCBI taxonomy): Eukaryota > Metazoa > Chordata > Amphibia > Caudata > Salamandridae > Lissotriton > Lissotriton helveticus. The sequence continues at coordinate 1,046,159,396 of NC_136069.1, read as the reverse complement.
ATTGAGACATATTCTTATGAGGAACTGGCACATCCTACAAACTGACTCCATCATAGGGAGTGATGTTCCAACTAAACCTCTCATAACCTTTAGAAGGTCTAAGTCAATCAAAGATATGGTAGTGCAAAGTCATCTATTGCCATTACCAGCTAAATCCACAGGAACTCTCAAAGAAATGGAGGGATTTTTTCCATGTGGAAAATGTAAAGCCTGCGAAAGTAGCAGAAGAACATTAACCTATAAGGTTCCAGGACTCAGTCAACCTAGACGCATTAACAAATTCATCACATGTACAACTCCTTTTGTGGTATACTGTCTAGTTTGCCCATGCGGTCTCCAGTATATTGGGAGTACAATGAATAACGTGAAACTTCGGATACTGGAACACCAAAGGGCAATCATGAATAAAGATCCAAACTACCCTGTTGCACGCCATTTTGCCGAGAAACACGGAAGCAATAGGGAACTGCTCCGTTTTTTCGGGATTGACCATGTGCCTCAGAACCCCAGAGGTGGAGACAGAGTACTCTGTCTCCGCAGACTTGAATCTAGATTCATAATAGATCTGCAAACCAAACAGCCTCAGGGACTGAATATAGGAGAAGAAATGACAGTACATCTCGGAAGATAAAGCATGATAGCCATCGTAGCCTTTTATAACTAGGATGAAACTGTAATGAATTATAACATCTACATTTTGAAAGGCACACATTATTGGGTTGAAGCTTCTTTTTCCTTTTTCTTTTCCTTCACCAATGTTTTTTCCTCCCACTTCTGCGTCCTTCCCTCCCTCCCATCCTTTGTTCTCCTATCACTTATGATAATTCTTTTTCTCCCCTACCATTCCATTCTCAGAAAATATATAGAGAAATTTTCTTCTTTTTTGCGAACCAGTTCGTAAGACATTTAAGCTGTATCTAAAAAAGAATAGGATAATCTGGTCAACTTAATTGAATGACCTGAGATAATGTTGAACTCATTGTGGTTCTTGCAAACCTGAGATCATTTCCTGTAAATTTTGTAAATATCATGCCTTGCTAACTTTTCTGGGTATTTTTCAATTGAGTATAAGTTGAATGCTATGGGAGCCATGCCGATCCACGGCTAGATTTTGTTTTGTTTTGTCTTGTCTCTATGTTGTCCACACAGCGTGCTGCCATTTAATAGAATTGTGATCTTTGGTCACGGGGTAGATATGCCAGACCTATGCCGATACACGGCAATATCTTATGTTTTCTGGCAGTGGCATCAACACTATGGGTACATAAATAGAAAAACGAGTACTAGGAAATTATAACTAAAGATTTTGTATATCTGAATACAATCATGATAGAATTATTGTATATTAATTGTATATATGTTGCTAGTAAATCTTGTTTTCTCCTATGTAAATATGGCTGCCACAATTACCCCACATTTGCGTTTGAATTAACATCCATATAATTTTCGCTAAGTCCGCTTTTTGTTTCTGTAGCACATGGTACAAATAAGCGTCATAGACCTTAGGTCGGTGACACTGAAGAAGGACTAAAAGTTCGAAACGCGTCTGTCATCTGTGTTGTGTGCTGAATAAAGACACTTTGCCTAAACCTGGAGTGCTTTAACTCTCTTTCTGGAATGAGAGGGGGACCCTGGAGCTTTTATATATATATATATATATATATATATATATATATATATATTCACTGAAAAAACCATAGGTTATAGACCATATATAGTTAGGAATTAGCATTTACAAAACCTTGAAAATTCACAGAAAAAACCATAGGTTATAGACCATATATAGTTAGGAATTAGCATTTAACAAACCTTTTTTTACTCACACAAAACCATTGAAATTCCATATATAGTTAGTTGTACTAACTATATATCGCGCACCCGCAATCCACTGCTGATCATGTCACATATTACATCATTCATGACATGGTCAGTGACATCACTGATGACATCACTGATGACATCTCAAATGACGAGAGTAATAGAGACGGAGTGAGTGAACAGGAGTGAGGAACTATGAAAAGAGAGGGACTGAGAAAAGGAGTGGAAGGAGTAGAGTAAGTAAGTAATAGAGAAAGGAATGAGAGAAGTAGCAAAGGCAGGAAACTGAGGGTTAAAGAAATGAAGCAGTGGAACTAATAGAAGTTAAATGTGATAGAAATGTAATGAAAAGACTACAAAACATTTACCTTATAATTGTCGTTAACTTAGTCACTTGTTATTTTTATACTTTCAATCTGTGAAAGAAAGAACAAAAATTTGAAAAATATTAAAACATGTATTTAAAAATTAGAAAAGACAAGGGAAAAGATTGAAGGACAAACAGTTTTTCAACAACTTTGACACTTACAGAAGCCTCTGCTTCTCCATGCCCCCTACACAGTCCTAAATATATACATTTTAAACTAACAGTATCTTGTTGCAGATGAAGTGAGGCCTATCTTGTAACATGGTGCATCTTTTGCATCACTGCTGCATCACATAAGTGATGCAACAGCGGCACAAAAGAGGCGCATGGCCATCATAAATCTGCCCCTAACATTTTAAATGATTGATTCAGGATGCCGATAAGGTGTGGCCTATCCAGGGGTTTGTTTGAGGTGAGGCCTACACAGGGTTACAGATGAAATTTAGACTTGTTGAAGAGTACAAAGGAGATAATACATGTCCATGCCTACCAATGAAGTGAGTCATGTCCACTGCACTCTTTAACAAAGGCCAGACCTCCTCTGTCTCCCTGGACAGGCCTAAACCTGATCTGCACAATGTGATTCGTAATGTTAGGAAACACAGGTGATGTAATTGAAAAAAGTGCAATTTCTTTTGCTCATTTCACAATCACATCACTTGTGTTTCCTTTGCTTAGGTATCTCATTGTGCAGATGTAGTCCAGCATATGAAAGAGTACGCAAAAGTGCAGCACTGCATGCAACAACTTTGACACTTACTGAAGCCTCAGCTTCTGCATGCCCCCTACACAGTCCTAATTATATACATTTTAATCTGACGGTATCTTGTTGGAGATGAAGTGAGGCCTATCTTGCAACATGGTGCATCTTTTACACTGCTGCTGCGTCACAAAAGTGATGGAACAGCGGCGCAAAAGAGGCGCACGGCCATCATAAATCTGCCCTTAACATTTTAAATGATTGTTTCTAGATGCTGATAAGGTGTGGCCTATCCACAGATTTGTTTCAGGTGAGTCCTACTCAGGGTTGCAGATGAAATTTAGGCTTGTTGAAGAGTACAGAGAAGATAATACATGTGCAGGCCTACCAACGAAGTGAGTCATGTCCACTGCACTCTTGAACAAATGTCAGACCTCCTCTGTCTCCTGGAACAGGCCTAAACCTCATCTACACAATGTGATGCGTAATGTTAGGAAACACAGGTAATGTGCTCATTCCACAATCACATCACCTGTGTTTCCTTTGCTTAGGTATCTCATTGTGCAGATGTAGTCTATCATATGAAAGACTACGCAGAATGTGAGCACTGTATGCAACAACTTTGACACTTACAGAAGCCTCAGCTTCTCCATGCCTCCTACACAGTTCTAAATGTATTTCATAAATACAAAAAGTACAGAATTACTTATACATGTTAAATGGTTTATTTTTGCTGTTCTCAGAATTTATCAAATTTCACTAAAAACAGTGACTTGAAGGTATTCATCATATAACAGCGGGGAAAAAAAAACACAATCAAAATGATTGTGTTTAAAAAACCCATATAACATAACCAATCAGAAATCAGAACTCCTTAAAAGTAACTTACTTTCCATGACGTCAAAGGATGTCCTATGAACAGCTTATACTCTGTTGTGCTGCTATTATTTTCAGCCCGCCACTTTCTGAAAGAAAAGCTCCATCGTTTTGACAAATATGTTACATACAATAAATGACTTCTCGCTCTCTACCGCACATTTCCTCAAGGCCAAATCGTGTAAGAGCCATTTATAACTCTTCAAATTCTTCTATGCAAATCCCGTCATTTTATTTTTCCGCAACTTTCAGAAAGAACATGTTCAAGATCACTTGCACAATCCTGTACTAGTAATATCTCACCCTTCTTGCTCACTCATGTTCCACATTTCCACATGTAACTTTTGACTCTGTACTACACTTATCCTCAAGGCCAAATAGTGTAGGAGCCATTAGAACCTCTTGAAATTCCTCAGACCAGATCCCGAGATTCTTTCCCTAAAATTTTGGTTTTAAAAACACCAGGTAAGAGTTTTTAAGGTCAAAAGGCAATTTTTTTTAAAAAATTAAAACAGAATCATTGCAGAATGACCAGCCGTTTCTAGACTTTAAATAAGCTGTGTAATGTCCTGATGTTGTTGAAGGACCGTCATGATATATAATTGCTGCAGTTAAAAACGTCCTTCCTGATATTGACAACTGCGAAGCCACAAAATTTTTAATTAAAGTTGTCAATTTTGTTCCATCAGGCCTACATCGTTGGAACATTAAAATGACATACTGGCCATATGTTCGTATAAATAATGTGGACAGCATTGCTGACTTACATTGGCTACACTCCATGTTGTGATCGGCTGAGTTTACTAGCTTATTAAAGGACACTGATTTACTGTCTGGCAAAGTTAAATATATAAATCTTTCTGAGTCTACACTAGTAGTACTTGATACCCTACAGTTCTCGCAGTCATGCTGCCATTGATAAGAAAGGCCAAACAGGTAATCTACATCTACACCTTCATCTTGCAATACATCAAACATATACATTAAAAACTCCTGACAATGTTGCTGAATATTTTGAGAGAATTGCGTTTGCCCTGAACACTTGTCTAACAGATTTCGAATTTCAGACACACTTTCTATTTTTGTTCTATCAGTGCTACATTTCTCTAACACAGAATTCAGCAAGCAGCAAAAACTTTGATCCGAATTGATCACAATCTGTTGTTTTAAAGTTTCTAGAGAAAAGACAACATTAACCACTACATTAGCATAGCAGTTGACACCAGAACTATTTTCAAATTGAAAACCAACAACATCTTCAACAGAATCCTTTTTCTTTCCGCTTATAATTTCAGGTTCATCGACTTTTCGTCTTTTTGCTACAACCTCCCTACTATTGGTCACATTTCTTCGTTTACGGCCTACCACACGTTTCTCAAACAAAGGATATTGAGGCAAATGTGGCGCATACTCTCTTCTTAACCTATTGTATTCCTTAACACAATCTAGATCCGCACAAATGTTTGTGACATCACACTCAATCAAGTACAATCCCGATAAAGTTCTGACTCGTGACAATGCCACATATGCCATACCCTCCTTGAACACAGAACTGCCAATATTCACCAATGCACTGTCTACACTTAAACTTTGCGATTTATGGATTGTCACCGCATATGCCAAGCAAACAGGAAACTGCTTACGGCGAACATATAAGTCTTTTACAAGCAAAAACCTAGCAGAGCAACGACCAATTAGCTGTACTTCCTCAATGCCATCAAATTTAATTTTTAAAAATTCAATTCCATCTCTATTTCTGTATTTCACAAAATCAACAACATTACCCATTGATCCATTTACCAGACCTCTTTCAACATGTAAATTCCTTCTTAAAATTATACGGCAATTTAAGCACACATTCAGAGTCTTTTCAAAACCTGCAGTTTTAGATATAGTCTTCTCTAATGAATCCAATTTTGATTTCAAATTCTCAGACAAAATAATTGTTGATCCCATATGCTCTACTCTGTCAATAGCTTCCAGTTTCACAATCTCTTGGTTTTCTAAATGCAACATTTTGTTGTTGAAGATGGCACATTCTGCAAGAGTTGCCATCAAACATATTCCAGATTTCTTCTCAGTAATTTTCTGAAAAATATTCTCAGGCACAACGTCTTGTTCTGGATACAAATTTGACAGTAATCGTGCATGTAAAGCTTCTTTCCCATGCTCGGTCACTTTTCCGATTCTAACATCTTGTAGAATATTCTTGTAATCTTCATCCTTCGCCTGACGCATATTTTTACGCAGTTCAGCATAATTGAAGTTTAACCATATATTAACGTTGCCAATGCTCCCTAGGCACTTCCTGGTATCTTCATGCGTGAGCATTTTGAACACAGGTTGTCCTTTCACTGGTGTCAGCTGCAGAAGATCACCGAAAACAATGATGTGTTTGCCACCAAATAACACATCATACTCTGTTTTGAGAACTTCTTGCATTCTCAAATGCACAAAGGCAAGCATGACATTGGAAACCATGCTTACTTCGTCAATGATAAGAAGTTTCATTTTCCTCAAGACTCTTGAAACTTCACAACAAGCATCTCCAGATAACTTGTGGTATTGTAATTTGTTATCATGCTCCACTGGCAGCATCAGTAGACGATGCAAAGTAATACCTTTAATGTTATGTGCTGCCAGTCCAGTTGGAGCGGTGACAACACAAGACAGCGATGACTCAGTCCTTTTCTGCAAATAACATGAAATTGCTTTAATGAGGAAACTTTTTCCAGTTCCCGCTTCTCCACTCACGTACAGTCGGACAGGCTTCAACGACGTACATGAGCACTCTTTCTTCTCATGACTTAATCCATGATCAATTTGGTTGGTAACTTCGTCATATATTTTCCTCTGCTCAACGTTGAGTTGTCTTTCCAAGTCTTCTAAGTTAACCGCATCCTCCTGAGCATGTGCCATGGCTCTTTCCACTTCAATCATGGCAGTGGCAGCTTCATTTTCGATAACTGGTCCTCCTAGTGGATCCTGACTCAATGAAACAGAACTCTGACTGTCCTGAGAACTGTCTCTAGCAATCTCGGCTGCAATCGTTGCTTCCTGCTCGATTTCTGCATTCAACATTTCTAGATATTTGGGAAAAACAGGACATTCTATGGTCTCCTTGGCGGCATTGAAAGAGTCTTCGTAACAGAGGAAATCTCCAAGCAGTTCCTCTTCTGCACGCCAAGGCTTGAAAAGTTGCAAAAGTGCTAAATAGAAAAACTATTTTTTTTCAGGAGATTCGCCACTCAATTTTTGATGGTTTACCAAGTGGCATTTTCTTTGCTTGACCAGACATCCCTCACTTCCAATTACAGCATACACTCCTTTATCAATATCTTCTTTGATGTTCCTCTTGAATATGTAATTTTGTAGAACCTCATACAGACAAACATTCTCGAGGTGACTGCTTCTATTTGGATAATATGTATCCAACATGTTGGTCTTCAAAATATCGGTACTGTTTGGCTCCTTTTCCGCCAAATACTCAATTTCCCGCACAGGTTTCAGAACTCGATTACGCGTTGCAGCAAGACCAAGACTCACCCAAACGATACTCCTGGATTTGGCATAGAGACTTGCTGAAGACAACCGGTCAGAACATTCGTAAGCTCCGATTTCTCGATTTGACAACATCTTCAGACTGAAACTGTACAACTTCTTACTGAGGCTCTTTTCATGGGAAATGTCCTCCCACATATCCTTCAATTCTGTCTTTTCTTTTTTGGTGATGTAAGATGTCACATACCGAGCCACAGCCATACAGTTATCAGCCACAAACTGTATATCCATGTTAGCATTCCACATGGACAAAATCACTGGGTTGTAGTCGTTGATGTACTTGGACTCTTCGTTCCTTTTCAAATTGTATGTGTTTTTAGGTGATTTCTTCATCACATTATGTCGCAGCGAAGACATCAAACTGTTCACTCTTCCTTTAGAAATCACTGGTCGTGGAAAGGCGAAACGACATTTGGTGTAGAACTTGTCCTTGTTTCTGAATTTACGACGATAGTACTTTCCACAACGATGGCTTTGGAAGCGTAAAACTTGTTCTCTTAGGCTTTTGTCTTCCTTTGCGTTTGGAACAGCACATGTAGAATACTGTTCTATGAAACTCATCACTAAGTCTTCTGGATCTGTTCCAAATTTAGGTGCATCCTTGATCCACAGCAGCATATGTATATGAGGTGCACCTCTTGCTTGGTACTCCTTTCTCCAGAAGAAATCCAACACCTCTCCAAGAGGTGGATTTTTCTTGTTCATGATGAAAGACATCATAGCTTCAAATCTATGATTGAAGTACCTGCATACATTCACTGGATCCAAAGAGCACAGTTCTCCGGGTGTCTTGAATTCGATATTTTCAATGTTTCCATTTGCCTCTCGTAGAAATTCAAGTAAGTCTTCCCAGCCATACTCGGCACAGCTGAGAGTGAGGAACCATGTGGGAGTTCCTAAGTTACTCAGCATACATTTTAAATCACCATGACGACGGTACCAGTACTCATTAGTACCACGCTGACACGCCATGAGATTAATCAGGTGAGAATCCAAAATACTGTCTTGCACATTGACTTTATCCATAAAGTCACTTGCCGAGATGTTTTGCATCTGTACACCACTTTTCAAGATGTGGTTCACTGCATATGACAGTCCAGACAGATCGCTTTCAAACAGGAGATGAAACAAATAGGGAATGCATTGTCGAAACCTAGGATCTTCTGCATACAATCGTAAAGTCCGGTATTCAGAAGCAGGAATTTGATGAGGTCGCTCATCATATCTTCCTCCTTGACCTGTTGGAAATAGCTGTGGGAAACACCGAGCTTCCAAACTTTCCTCCCAAACACTAATGGGACTCCCTTTGGCTTGTTTCATTTGAAACAACTCAATAGCATTCCCCATGACTTCCTTGGAATGCAAAGGATGAACACTATAATGTTCATATATTTCTTCACTTTTAGAGGGTTCTACTTTCTCAATTTGACCAGCACACAAATCGCTATCCTCTTCTTCACTTACTTCCTCTTCTGCAACATATACATTCTTATAGTACTTATTGTTTTTTTTCAAATACAATGTTGCCTTTTTGACTTTCCTAACATCCACTAAATCTTGCCATATTTTCTTACTCTTTGTCGGAACCCCATTAACTAAGATAACCAGAGGATCCTCTTCCACTTTTTCTACTCCAATTGTATCAATGTTTTTCTTCAAATCTAGAGGCAAATAAACAACTCTTCCCTTTAATCCTCTCTGTAAATCTGATGGAGGCAATTTCCCTGTCTTTGGCTCCATTCTTACAATAGCCTGAAAGGGATGGATACTTTGAATCAAAATAGATTCATAAGTATTTAAATCCTTCAATTCAGAAGGAATCTCAACCAATTCCAGATTATTATGAACCGCTCTAGCAGGGCATCCGGTTTTGATTTAATTTGTTACAACAATAAGTACACACACGTTGATCCAATCCCAAATCAAAACAATTTTCTACCATCAAGTATGTTGCGAAATCCTTCCATTCACTAATATTTTCCCTTTCACTTTTCGCATATAAATCCACTAACTTAGTCTGATTCTTATAATAAGTGCGTCGACAACACACACAAGTGAAATTAGGCCTCTCACTTGATTTCACTGAAACGTGGCAATTTCCTTCTGAAAATTATCTGTACTGGAAACCTGTACACTATCTTCCACATTACCCTCTTCTTCTGGGTCAATTTCAACATTCTCCTCTTTACTTGCAAAGTAACAAAACTCAATTTCTTCACAAATATTCTTCACATCTACTTCAAAACCATGCAAAAGAGCAGTGCATAATTGTTTAAGCATAATTTCTGGACTCTTAGCATAATACAACATTCTAACTAATTTCCTCACTTTATTATGATGCACTGCTAGCATCCTGAAATGATGAAAAACACTCTGGCATACTCTCCTGGAAAGACAAGCCAGTGAATGACCATGCAAACCTGTCACTTCTCTCACTCTGCAAGGATCTAATTCTTGCAACAACCTCATTTTTTGTTTTAAACTTTTCTTATTAAATGTCCGTATAAAATCACAAAGCAAATTGATGGAATCCTGTTGCACACTGCAAATACTACTACACTTCCAGGTGTACACTGGTCCCTTAGGACGTCTTCCTAAAACCTCATTACCTAACACCTCTTCTGCCTCTGTTGTCACAAGTTTTTCTTTTTCAACTGGACAACCATCTTTCACCTCATAAGCTCGACCACTGGTGTCAACTGCATGCACCAAATCATTATCCTGGAAATAACTCTCCTCATTAAAAAATGCCTCACAACTTGAACTATGCATCCATTCTCCTGAAAAAACTTCACAAAAATTACTACGATTAACTATTCTCTTCCATCTACTATTTCTTTTGAAATCATAAATTGCCTTGTTTAGCTTCCTAATTCTATTGATTATCAAAATAAATAACTTTCGCTTAATTTCAAATGCCTGATCAATAACTTTCTCAACTTTTTTTTTCTCTTATAAAAAACCACTTTCTGTTGACCTTTCTTAATATTTTTTAACTAATTGCCAATTATCCTGTTGCGGAACATTCGTCTACGAATGTCCCTAAACTGATTTTTCCTTCTACTACCATGCACAGAGTTATCTCCTGCTCTAGCAGTAACATTTTTGATTGGCCTTTCCTTTCCGTTTAAATTGGTTCTCTTTTTCTGGACTAAAACATTTTCTGTAGTACTACTTTTTTTTCTACAAATGTTTCTTATGAATGATTTCGTTGTCTTACCCGGAGCTTTCTTGTTGACTTGACGAGTTTTTATTGTAGAGGACTGCTGCAAGAATTTATTAAGCTGCTGTCTTTGACGTTTTGTAGCCTTTCGGTTTCGTTGTTTAGATGGCATTATGTCCTTTTGAAATGAACTGCAGTTGAATCTGTGGTAAAATATAATTAAAAATGTTATTAACCACTATTAGCAAACAGTAAATCAATAACAGTCGTCAAAAATGTAACACACTACTTGTCATTTTTACATAGAATAATTTTTAGTGCATTGGCAAATTTAGTAGTCACAAATAGTAGCAAAGAAATGGAATGCTTCTACATTTGACCTGTGCTGTTTTATATGTGAATCTGAACTAATTTTATGAGCATATTTGACTATTTTATTAAAGACACTACACACAACCTGTTTTTGAAGTTGTGTTTAATTTTAAATGAAACGGTTTACATGTTTACTTTTCATTTCCAGTAACTTTTAAAAATAAATGTTTATAGTTCCATAGGCTCAAGCAGGTCAGCTTCCCACCCTATGTCATACAATTCTGACAAATCGGCATCCTCATCATGTTCTTCATCATCCTCAGGATTTAAATCATCCAAGGGATCTACTTCCACTGACGTTTCAATGACAAGTTCAATGATAAGATCGAGATCAACGGATTGCTCATTATCACTCATGGTTGATGTTGTCGTTATCTTTAAAGAAAGAGAACAACAATGAGATGTTGCAGAGTAAGAGACAAATCTCAGAGACTATAATAGTAAAATTGTTTAACAAGAGTAACATTTTGCAGCTATTATTTAGCCATGTCCAGCGATGCTGAGGAGGTGAGGCCTATGTCCAAGTTTTCAGTGAACAGGACTCATCTCTTCTTAACCTTGGATAAGCCTCACCGACTATGTGTCCCCTGCTCATACTTAAATGTAAAGGGGCAGATTTATGTTAACTGGCGCATCCCCAGGGATGCACCAGTTAACGTGCACCGCTGCTCTGCCACCCATGGTGTGCCGCATTTACAATGTGGAGCACCATTGAGCAAAAACAGGACAGATGCGTCACGCATCTGTGCCGCAAAAGCAGCACATTGCAGGAATCACGTCATAAGCGCGACATGTCTACTGCAATGCACAGGGGCAAGCCACACATTATGCCTGTTTCAAACAGGCGTAAGAATTTGATTCAGCAATGCCATAAAGCTGACTCAGTGAAATCTTCTAAATTTCACTGTGTTAGTTTTACAGGGCTTTCATGCAAATGAATGCCCACCCTGCAACAAAACGCCTATATGAAACCTGACACAGATTTTATGTAAATATGTCGCAACATAGCGCATCTTTTGCGCCGCCGCTGCGTCACAAAAGTGACGCACAGCGGCGCAAAAGAGGCACACGGCTATCATAAATCTGTCCCTAACATTTTAAATGATTGATTCAGGATGACGATAAGGTGTGGCCTATACAGAGGTTTGTTTGAAGTGAGGCCTACTCAGGGTTGCAGATGAAATTTAGGCTTGTTGAAGAATACAGAGGAGATAATACATGTGCAGGCCTACCAATGAAGTGAGTCATGTCCACTGCACTCTTGAACAAAGGTCAGACCTCTTCTGTGTCTGTGAACAGGCCTAAACCTCATCTGCACAATGTGATTCGTAAAGTTAGGAAACACAGGTGATGTAATTGAAAAATGTGGAATTTCTTTTCCTCATTTCACAATCACATCACCTGTGTTTACTTTGCTTAGGTATCTCATTGTGCAGATGGAGTCTAGCATATCAAAGAGTACACAGAAGTTGAGCACTGTATACAACAATGTTGACATTTACTGAAGATTCAGCTTCTCCATGCCCCCTACACAGTCCTAAATGTTTACAGTTTAAACGGACGGTATGTTGTTGGAGATGAAGTGAGGCCTGTCTTGCAACATGGTGCATCTTTTGCATCACTGCTGCATTGGTTTCATGTGCCACAGGACTTTACAGCATGACACATCTGCCTAGATGCATCAAGTTGTAAATATGTCGCAACATAGCAAATCTTTTGCACCGCCGCTGCGTCACAAAAGTGACGCACAGCGGCGCAAAAGAGGCACACACCTATCATAAATCTGTCCCTAACATTTTAAATGATTGATTCAGGATGACGATAAGGTGTGGCCTATTCAGAGGTTTGTTTGAGGTGAGGCCTACTCAGGGTTGCAGATGAAATTTAGACTTGTTGAAGAGTACAGAGGAGATAATACATGTGCAGGCCTACCAATGAAGTGAGTCATGTCCACTTCACTCTTGAACAAAGGCCAGACCTCTTCTGTGTCTGTGGACAGGCCTAAACCTCATCTGCACAATGTCATTCGTAAAGTTAGGAAACACAGGTGATGTAATTGAAAAATGTGGAATTTCTTTCCCTCATTTCACAATCACATCACCTGTGTTTCCTTTGCTTAGGTATCTCATTGTGCAGATGGAGTCTAGCATATCAAAGAGTACACAGAAGTTGAGCACTGTATACAACAATTTTGACATTTACAGAAGATTCAGCTTCTCCATGCCCCCTACACAGTCCTAAATGTTTACAGTTTAAACTGACGGTATCTTGTTGGAGATGAAGTGAGGCCTGTCTTGCAACATGGTGCATCTTTTGCATCACTGCTGCATCGGTTTCATGTGGCACAGGACTTTACAGCATGACACATCTGCCTAGATGCATCAAGTTGTAAATATGTCGCCACATAGCAAATCTTTTGCACCGCCGCTGCGTCACAAAAGTGACGCACAGTGGCGCAAAAGAGGCACACGGCTATCATAAATCTGTCCCTAACATTTTGAATGATTGATTCAGGACGACGATAAGGTGTGGCCTATTTAGAGGTTTGTTTGAGGTGAGGCCTACTCAGGGTTGCAGATGAAATTTAAGCTTGTTGAAGAGTACAGAGGAGATAATACATGTGCAGGCCTACCAATGAAGTAAGTCATGTCCACTTCACTCTTGAACAAAGGCCAGACCTCTTCTGTGTCTGTAGACAGGCCTAAACCTCACCTGCACAATGTCATTCGTAAAGTTAGGAAACACAGGTGATGTAATTGAAAAATGTGGAATTTCTTTTCCTCATTTCACAATCACATCACCTGTGTTTCCTTTGCTTAGGTATCTCATTCTGCAGATGGAGTCTAGCATATCAAAGAGTACACAGAAGTTGAGCACTGTATACAACAATTTTGACATTTACAGAAGATTCAGCTTCTCCATGCCCCCTACACAGTCCTAAATGTTTACAGTTTAAACTGACGGTATCTTGTTGGAGATGAAGTGAGGCCTGTCTTGCAACATGGTGCATCTTTTGCATCACTGCTGCATCGGTTTCATGTGGCACAGGACTTTACAGCATGACACATCTGCCTAGATGCATCAAGTTGTAAATATGTCGCCACATAGCAAATCTTTTGCACCGCCGCTGCGTCACAAAAGTGACGCACAGTGGCGCAAAAGAGGCACACGGCTATCATAAATCTGTCCCTAACATTTTGAATGATTGATTCAGGACGACGATAAGGTGTGGCCTATTTAGAGGTTTGTTTGAGGTGAGGCCTACTCAGGGTTGCAGATGAAATTTAAGCTTGTTGAAGAGTACAGAGGAGATAATACATGTGCAGGCCTACCAATGAAGTAAGTCATGTCCACTTCACTCTTGAACAAAGGCCAGACCTCTTCTGTGTCTGTAGACAGGCCTAAACCTCACCTGCACAATGTCATTCGTAAAGTTAGGAAACACAGGTGATGTAATTGAAAAATGTGGAATTTCTTTTCCTCATTTCACAATCACATCACCTGTGTTTCCTTTGCTTAGGTATCTCATTCTGCAGATGGAGTCTAGCATATCAAAGAGTACACAGAAGTTGAGCACTGTATACAACAATTTTGACATTTACAGAAGATTCAGCTTCTCCATGCCCCCTACACAGTCCTAAATGTTTACAGTTTAAACTGACGGTATCTTGTTGGAGATGAAGTGAGGCCTGTCTTGCAACATGGTGCATCTTTTGCATCACTGCTGCATCGGTTTCATGTGGCACAGGACTTTACAGCATGACACATCTGCCTAGATGCATCAAGTTGTAAATATGTCGCCACATAGCAAATCTTTTGCACCGCCGCTGCGTCACAAAAGTGACGCACAGTGGCGCAAAAGAGGCACACGGCTATCATAAATCTGTCCCTAACATTTTAAATGATTGATTCAGGATGACGATAAGGTCTGACCTATTCAGAGGTTTGTTTGAGGCGAGGCCTACTCAGGGTTGCAGATGAAATTTAAGCTTGTTGAAGAGTACAGAGGAGATAATACATGTGCAGGCCTACCAATGAAGTGAGTCATGTCCACTTCACTCTTGAACAAAGGCCAGACCTCTTCTGTGTCTGTGGACAGGCCTAAACCTCATCTGCACAATGTGATTCGTAAAGTTAGGAAACACAGATGATGTAATTGAAAAATGTGGAATTTCTTTTGCTCATTTCACAATCACATCACCTGTGTTTCCTTTGCTTAGATATCTCATTGTGCAGATGGAGTCTAGCATATCAAAGACTACGCAGAAGGTGAGCACTGTATGGAACATGGCTATGTAACTCAAAGAATCAAAATCTAAATTTGCCAAGCACACATGGGGGTGTATTTACAAGGACCTTCCACCACGGGGAAATGTCTTTAATTAAAATGGGAAAAATAACATCAAAGGGACTCAAATGCCTTTTAAATATACCCCAAGCAACCTATGAAACTCTAGCACTACATATCAAGAAACCTAATTGATTTCAAAAAACGTTTTTAAACACATCATGTAAATCAATTATATACCTACATTCAAGGGGAAATGACTTAAAATGCCCTAAGACACATGAAAGCATTTTTTTAAGGCACTTGCACCATTTTTGGGTCACTTTTAACATGGCTATGTAACTCAAAGAATCAAAATCTAAATTTGCCAAGCACAGATGGGGGCGTATTTACAAGGACCTTGCACCACGGGGAAAGGTCTTAAATTAAAATGGGAAAAATAACATCAGAGAGACTCAAAGGCCTTATAAATATGCCCCAAGCAACCTATGGAACTCTAGCAGTACATATCCAGAAATCTAATTGATTTCAAAAAACGTTTTTAAACACATCATGTAAATCAATTATATACCTACATTCATCGGGAAGTGACTTAAAATGCCCTAAGACACATGAAATCGTTTTTTTAAGGCCCTTGCATCATTTTTGCGTTACTTTTAACATGGCTATGTAACTCAAAGAATCAAAATCTAAATTTGCCAAGCACACATGGGGGCGTATTTACAAGGACCTTGCACCACAAGGAAATATCTTAAAATAAAATGGGAAAAATTACATCAAAGGAACTCAAAAGCCTTGTAAATATGCCCCAAGCAACCTATGAAACTCTAGCAGTACATATCAAGAAACCTAATTGATTTCAAAAAACGTTTTTAAACACATCTTGTAAAGCAATTATATTCCTACATTCATGGGGAAGTGAGTTAAAATGCCCTAAGACACATGAAAGCATTTTTGTAAGACCCTTGCACAATTTTGCGTCACTTTTAACATGGCTATGTAACTCAAAGAAACAAAATCTATTTGTAAAACACTTGACACAAAGCAACATTTTAAATACACAACTTTCTTCATAATTTTCTCCCTAAAGCATACTATTCTCTATCTAAATTAAATGAATCTTTTCTCACCTTAGCAAGTACTTTATGAGTTTCAAAACAGTCTCAGGCACACACCAATTTGTCTTTAGCAGAGCAAAAGGTATGCACTCCAGAGGCTGCAACCAACAATGGCACAGAAATGCTGTAATTCATCACACATATCTCTCATGTCACCCAATCAAAACTCTTCCCTCACTTTTTTCAAATCAACACCCTTCCCCCCTCTGCCCTTTCTGCCTTTTTTGCATAGCAACCACCTCCTGAAAGACCTCTGATGTTTGCAAGTTCACACAACAATGTTTCAATTGAACTCTGAACTCTCAGTACACCTGCATATCCAGTGCAATCTTTCATTAAATGATTTTTTCTTGACCATTCAAATTACATCTTTCAAAGAACTCATCCATGCACCCTAACTTTCTGTTTTCAGCAATCAAAATCCACCAATCACTGCTACTGCTTCATTAACACAGAAACTCCACAGTTTTTTTCATTTTAAACTCTTATTTTTTCAACTGCCATTTCATTGCCACACTTCATCTGACTGCAGCAGAACCTTCTCTCACCATGTTTTCTGTCTGGATTGTTGGACATAGTTACATCTACTGGGCTCAAAGGTATGCTGATAACAGAAATTTACCTAACCTCAATTTACAAAATGTGGAAATTAAGTGGATTGGCCACAGAGGATTAAAATGTCACCAATTGATACCATTGGTGAAAACCTTTTTGCATTTGCCAAAACCTGACCTGTTAATTGTGCACTGTGGAGGAAATGACTTGGGCACTTTGAC
Organism: Lissotriton helveticus; assembly: GCF_964261635.1. Lineage (NCBI taxonomy): Eukaryota > Metazoa > Chordata > Amphibia > Caudata > Salamandridae > Lissotriton > Lissotriton helveticus. The sequence goes on along the minus strand of NC_136069.1, from coordinate 1,046,142,357 downwards.
TGGGGTAGGTCTGGAAATGCTTTTAAAGGACACCTTTGAGCAATTAATGGCACTTTTTCCTCAGACTGCCTTGGTATATTCAAATATATGCCAAAGACAGAAATGGAGGTGGTCGAACCAATTTTGTCCACAAATTGAGAAGTCGAGGAAGCATGTAAACAAATCTGTTTCAGCTTACATGAGAGACCATGGAATGGGCTCTGTGTACAACAATAACTTGCGTTACTACATGCAAGATATCTACAGAGGAGATGGAGTTCACTTCTCAGATGAGGGGAACAGAATTTTCATTCTGAATTTAAGACTGTGCATTGGTACCTACTTATAAGTACCTAAATCTACCATAAACCCAAAAGCTCTTCTCAGAGCTACCCTAACTATGATCACCATAAACAAATTTGAAATGTAAATTTTTTTTACTAATTTTCACAATTTACGCTTTCTGGAGCGCTACCTGGTACGCGCACCGGACGCTAACCGCGCAAATTTTTTTTAAAAAATGTTTTTTTTTCGCACATATGGACCTCCTCAGCCACCCTCAGAAAACCTAGGGGGTCAGGATACGTCTACCGTGCCCCCTTCTACCCATTCTGAATTTTTTTTCCCTCCATCTTGTATCTCAATTCTACCGAAACACAAAATGGAGGACTCCCGTAACGCTGCCGGTTCGCGTACCGGGGCGCTCACCGGGAAGCGCTCATTTAAAAAAAGGTGGGAAAGTAATTTACAGAAAAACGACTGGAGACACTTTCACCAAATATAGATTAGCTCATACTACATACCAATCCCTACCATTTTCACAAATTTGATTGAAAATCCATTTAGCCATTTAGCCTGTAGACCTCTCTAAATACCCTGAGGTAAATTACTTCACAAAACACATCTGAAGTGTTGGAATTGACAACCAATTAAAATGTTACTTTCATTTTCTACTTTTTTTACCTGACATTTGATTGGTTATGTACCTGAATATATATAAAGAAAGAGAGAGAAACTCAGCCATTTTGACTACTACTTCCTGAAGTACATTGCAAGATCATTTTCACTCACAACTTAAACTTGTTTTTAAAAGGTAAGATGTTATTTTATAAATTTGAAAACATTTTCAGATAGTTATATACTATCCCTCTGTAAGAGTTAGACATTGAAAAAGGCTTGTTTAATATAATTATGGATTGATTTAGGTTTCTGTGGTATAATTATGAATTTACTTAGGCTTTTTCACAGGCACTTTTTAATAGTACTACTTCACGCCTCAAAAATAACTGTCTGAACTTAAACCCAACAGTGCCCTATCTCTACTGATATATTTATTTTTCTGCAAATTTCAGCACAAAAATGGAAGGAGAACAGAACGTTTCCTTTGAAATTGTCCTAGACATGAACAATGAGGAAATCATTGAACCCATTGACTTGGAATTCATGGATGAATCACGAGACCATGAACTTCTACAATGTGTAGAATCTGTGGATTTCTTACTTCAATATGAGGACGGTCAAATGTGGGAAGTTATGTTCAGTCAAAAAGAAGACATATCGGACAGTCAAATGTTAGACGTTCTATTAAATTTTGAAAAAGAATCAGAAAAATAAAATTATATTTAATATTAAAAAATTGTTTGAGTCTTTAATCATTTTTATATGTAATTCATAAACTAGTACCAAATTGATTAAAATGTAAAGTTAGACTTATAGTACACTGTGCACAATCCCAAAAATAAATGTATATTTAATAATCATAAATACTGCTACTTAAATTAAAAAATGTTTTTAAAAAACAACAAAAAGAACAATCAATAAACATACAATATTTCAAAATATCATAGTCTATCATTCTTTTTTCCTTATAGTACGCTCCCCAGACCGCTTCCCGGTGCGCGTACCAGGCGCTCCTCAAAAAAAAAAAAAAATTTGTGATGTCACTGACCATGTCATGAATGATGTAATATGTGACATCATCAGCAGTGGATTACGGGTGCGCGATATATAGTTAGTGCAACTAACTATATATGGAATTTCAATGGTTTTGTGTGAGTAAAATAAGGTTTTTTAAATGCTAATTCCTAATTATATATGGTCTATAACCTATGGTTTTTTCAGTGAATTTTCAAGGTTTTGTAAATGCTAATTCCTAACTATATATGGTCTATAACCTATGGTTTTTTCAGTGAATTTTCAAGGTTTTGTAAATGCTAATTCCTAACTATATATGGTCTATAACCTATGTTTTTTTCAGTGAATTTCAATGGTTTTTTAATAGCAAATATCAAAAGCTTTAAAATGTATTCTTCTTTAAATCGAAAAATATATTTTATATGTTTTTAATACAATTTTTAAATGTATTTTTTTTAAATTATTTTTTTTGTTTCGCTCCCGGTACGCGAACCGGTGAGCTTCCCGTTAGCTCAATTTGGTGCCGCGACTCGGTCCGCGAACCGGTAAATGTTCCGTTTGCGCAACTACCGCGTTAGAAAACAACATCGTGACGCGTCGCATAACGCGTTGTCGCGTAATGCGTCATATGACGCGCCGCGTTAGCGCACCCGGAAGCGCTCCGGTCCGCGAAGCGCAGCTTCCCGGAAGCGCTCCGGGGCGCGGCGCGGAGCGCGTAACGTAAGCATAACAGGTCATGTGACTTGTTAATAACACTTTTCATTGGTTCATTTCACTTTTGGTTTCCTAATGTTGTTAGGCTACGTCATGTGACCTAAAAATAACACTTTTCATTGGTTTAGAACTATTTTTTTTCCCAAATGATGAAAACCCCTCCTTGTTTTTACCTCATTCTTACTTTCTACTTCCAGAGAGCAAGACCTATTTTTGACAATGGCTTCTGTAATAGCTGCTGCTGGTGCTTCTCAGCAACCACCACCACCACCACCAAAAGGACCACCTCCAACACTGGACTTTGGTAGAGAGGAAGATAATGAGGACGAAGAGGAGGAGGAGGAGGAAGAGCAAGTAAGGCAGTTCCTGCCAGAAACACCAAGGCAGAGCCATATTAAAGAGCACTACATATGGCAATTTTTTTAAATTCCACCTGGACAAAAGAAGGTCAATGCACCCCAGGTGTCTTGTTTGATATGTAAAAATATACTTTCTCGTGGCAACCCCAACAAGAAATACAGCTTTGGAAATCATACAATGATTCGCCACATGGAGCGATGGCATCCTAATAATCTTTCCCAAGCACAAGTAAGGGATCTTGCTGCCAACCCCCCAAATGTCATCCCCAGCACCTCCAGTGGACAAAGCTCATTCGCCGGACCAGAAGGCCGAGAAATAATCCACAATATTCAAGCTCCTTTTGAACACTACAAAATAGTTTGTATATATTGTGGAGGAACTATTTGTTATGGAGAGAAGAGTATTACTTTGATTAACCGAGCTGGAGAAAATCATAAATGCAACAAGATGAGAAAACAATGAATCCTTTTTATTTTTTTTTTGCTCCTGTTGAGACATGTTCAAACCCTGCTTTTTTGTTATTTCCCCTAAAAAATACACAAAATAGTTTTCAAAAATAAAAAATAAATAAAAAATTGTTCAGAAAATTAATTAAAAAAAAGAAAAAAAAGAAAAAGAATAAAAAAACAGTTCTTTTCAGAACTACCTTCCATTTATAACGAAATTGCTAACATTTTTATACCCTGTCTTTCTTTTTTCCTCATAGTATGCTCCTCGGACCGCTTCCCGGTGCGCGTACCGGGCGCTCCCCACGCAAAAAAAAAGAAAAAAATATTTATTTTTTTGCCCCGCGGGGCCCTTTTAAAGCCTCCACATCAAACCTATGGGGTCAGGGAGGATCTACTATGCCCCCTTATGGTCATTTCCCCCTTTGTTTTGGCCTCCTCTTGTCTCTCGATCCTACCGAGAGACAAGATGGCGGCCGCTCCGGACTGTTTAGAATGTTGACAGACACCGGAGAGCCAATCAGCTTCGCTTCGCGAAGTTCCGTTACGCGTCAGGTACGCGAACCGGGGCGCTGCCCGGAGCGCGCTTACAGATATATATATTTTTTTGAACGTTAATTTCTCAAAATCCACTGGAGCACATATATTGAGACCTAGCAAAGGCACATCGGGCTACCAGTCCCTACAATTTTGCCAAGTTTCGTGCAAATCCATTCAGCCGTTCGGGCTAAAAGCCTCGAGGTACAGACAAACATTCTCGAGGTGACTGCTTCGATTTGGATAATATGTATCCAACATGTTGGTCTTCAAAATGTCGGTACTGTTTGGCTCCTTTTCCGCCAAATACTCAATTTCCCGCACAGGTTTCAGAACTCGATTACGCGTTGCAGCAAGACCAAGACTCGCCCAAACGATACTCCTGGATTTGGCATAGAGACTTGCTGAAGACAACCGGTCAGAACATTCGTAAGCTCCGATTTCTCGATGCGACAACATCTTCAGACTGAAAGTGTACAACTTCTTGCTGAGGCTCTTTTCATGGGAAATGTCCTCCCACATATCCTTCAATTCTGTCTTCTCTTTTTTGGTGATGTAAGATGTCACATACCGAGCCACAGCCATACAGTTATCAGCCACAAACTGTATATCCATGTTAGCATTCCACATGGACAAAATCACCGGGTTGTAGTCGTTGATGTACTTGGACTCTTCGTTCCTCTTCAAATTGTATGTGTTTTTAGGTGATTTCTTCATCACATTATGTCGCAGCGAAGACATCAAACTGTTTACTCTTCCTTTAGAAATCACCGGTCGTGGAAAGCCGAAACGACATTTGGTGTAGAACTTGTCCTTGTTTCGGAATTTACGACGACAGTACTTTCCACAACGATGGCTTTGGAAACGTAGAACTTTTTCTCTTAGGCTTTTCTTCTCCTTTGCGTTTGGAACAGCACACGTAGAATACTGTTGTATGAAACTCATCACTGAGTCTTCTGGATCTGTTCCAAATTTAGGTGCATCCTTGATCCACAACAGCATATGTATGTGAGGAGCACCTCTTGCTTGGTACTCCTTTCTTCAGAAGAAATCCAACACCTCTCCAAGAGGTGGATTCTTCTTATTCATGATGAAAGACATCATAGCTTCAAATCTATGATTGAAGTACCGGCATACATTGACTGGATCCAAAGAGCACAGTTCTCCGGGTGTCTTGAATTCGATGTTTTCGATGTTTCCATTTGCCTCTCGTAGAAATTCAAGTAAGTCTTCCCAGCCATACTCGGCACAGCTCAGAGTGAGGAACCATGTGGGAGTTCCTAAGTTCCTCAGCATACATTTTAAATCACCATGACGACGGTACCAGTACTCATTAGTACCACGCTGACACGCCATGAGATTAATCAGGTGAGAATCTAAAATACTGTCTTGGACATTGACTTTATCCATAAAGTCACTTGCCGAGATGTTTTGCATGTGTATACCACTTTTCAAGATGTGGTTCACTGCATATGACAGTCCAGACAGATCGCTTTCAAACAGGAGATGAAACAAATAGGGAATACATTGTCGAAACCTAGCATCTCCTGCATACAATCGCAAAGTCCGGTATTCAGAAGCAGGAATTTGATGAGGTCGCTCATCATATCTTCCTCCCTGACCTGTTGGAAAAAGCTGTGGGAAACACCAAGCTTCCAAACTTTCCTCCCAAACACTAATGGGACTCCCTTTGGCTTGTTTCATTTGAAACAACTCAATAGCATTCCCCATGACTTCCTTGGAATGCAAAGGATGAACACTATAATGTTCATATATTTCTTTACTAGTAGAGGGTTCTACTTTCTCAATTTGACCAGCACACAAATCGCTATCCTCTTCCTCACTTACTTCCTCTTCTGCAACATAAACATTCTTATAGTACTTATTATTTTTTTTCAAATACAATGTTGCCTTTTTGACTTTCCTAACATCCACTAAATCTTGCCATATTTTCTTATTCTTTGTCGGAACCCCATTAACTAAGATAACCAGAGGTTCCTCTTCCACTTTTTCTACTCCAATTGTGTTAATGTTTTTCTTCAAATCTAGAGGCAAATAAACAACTCTTCCCTTTAATCCTCTCTGTAAATCTGATGGAGGCAATTTCCCTGTCTTTGGCTCCATTCTTACAATAGCCTGAAAGGGATGGATACTTTGAATCAAAATAGATTCATAAGTATTTAAATACTTCAATTCAGAAGGAATCTCAACCAATTCCAGATTATTATGAACTGCTCTAGCAGGCATCTGGTTTTGATTTAATTTGCTACAACAATAAGTACACACACGTTGATCCGATCCCAAATCAAAACAATTTTCTACCATCAAATATGTTGTGAAATCCTTCCATTCACTATTATTTTCCCTTTCACTTTTTGCATATAAATCCACTAACTTAGTCTGATTCTTATAATAAGTGCGTCGACAACACACACAAGTGAAATTAGGCCTCTCACTTGATTTCACCTGAAACGTCGCAATTTCCCTCTGAAAATTATCTGTACTGGAAACCTGTACACTATCTTCCACATTACCCTCTTCTTCTTGGTCAATTTCAACATTCTCCTCTTTACTTCCAAAGTAACCAAACTCAATTTCTGCACAAATATTCTTCACATCTACTTCTGAACCATGCAAAAGAGCAGCGCATAATTGTTTAAGCATAATTGCTGGACTCTTAGCATAATACAACATTCTAACTAATTTCCTCACTTTATTATGATGCACTGCTAGCATCCTGAAATGATGAAAAACACTCTGGCATACTCTCCTGGAAAGACAAGCCAGTGAATGACCATGCAAACCTGTCACTTCTCTCACTCTGCAAGGATCTAATTCTTGCAACAACTTCATTTTCTGCTTCAAACTTTTCTTATTAAATGTCCGTACAAAATCACAAAGCAAATTGATGGAATCCTGTCGTACACTGCAAATACTACTACACTTCCAGGTGTACACAGGACCCTTAGGACGTCTTCCTAAAACCTCATTACCTAACACCTCTTCTGTCTCTGTTGTCACAAGTTTTTCTTTTTCAACTGGACAACCATCTTTCACTTCATAAGCTCGACCACTGGTGTCAACTGCATGCACCAAATCATTATCCTGGAAATAACTCTCCTCATTAAAAAATGCCTCACAACTTGAACTATGCATCCATTCTCCGGAAAAAACTTCACAAAAATTACTACGATTAACTATTCTCTTCCATCTACTACTTCTTTTGAAATCATAAATTGCCTTGTTTAGCTTCCTAATTCTATTGATTATCAAAATAAATAACTTACGTTTAATTTCAAATGCCTGATCAATAACTTTCTCAACTTTTTTTTTCTCTTATAAAAAACCACTTTCTGTTGACCTTTCTTAATATTTTTTAACAAATTGCCAATTATCCTGTTGCGGAACATTCGTTTACGAATGTCCCTAAACTGTTGTTTCCTTCTACTATCATGCACAGAGTTATCTCTTGCTCTAGCAGTAACATTTTTGATTGGCCTTTCCTTTCCGTTTAAAATGCTTCTCTTTTTCTGGACAGAAACATTTTCTGTAGTAATATTTTTTTAGTACAAATATTTCCTATAAATGTTTTTGTGCTCTTACCCGGTGCTTTCTTGGTGACTTGACAAGTTTTTTTCTTAGAGGACTGCTGCATTATATCATTTACCTGCTGTCTTTGACGTTTTGCAGCCTTTCTAAGTCTTTCTTTAGTTGGCATGCTGAAATCTTGAAATGATCTGCAGTTGAATCTGTGGTAAAATATAATAAAAAATGTTATTAACCACTATTACCAAACAGTAAATCAATAACAGTCATCAAAAACTTAACACACTACTTGACATTTTTAGTGCTTGGCAAATTTAGAATACAGAAATAGCAGAAAAGAAATGGAATTCATATTCATTTTACCTGGGCTGTTTTATATGTGAATCTGATCTAATTTTATGAGCATATTTTAATATTTTATTGAAGACACTACACATAACCTGTTTTTGAAGGTGTCTTTATTTTTAAGTGAAACGGTTTACATTTTTACTTTTCATTTATTATAAAATTTTAAAAATAAATGTTTATAGTTCCATAGCCTCAAGCACGTCAGCTTCCCACCCTATGTCATACAATTCTGACAAATCTGCATCCTCAGCATGTTCTTCTTCATCCTCAGGATTTAAATCATCCAAGGGATCTACTTCCACTGATGTTTCAATTACGAGTTCAATTATGAGGTCGAGATCAACTGATTGCTGATTGTCGCTCATGTTGATGTTGTCGTTATCTTTAAAGAAAGAGAACAACAATGAGATGTTGCAGAGTAAGGCACAAATCTCAGAGACTATAATAGTAAAATTGTTTAACAAGAGTAACATTTTGCAGCTATTATTTAGCCATGACCAGCGATGCTGAGGAGGTAAGGCCTATGTCCAAGTTTTCAGTGAACAGGACTCATCTCTTCTTAACCTTGGATAAGCCTCACCAACTCTGTGTCCCCTGCTCATACTTAAATGTAAAGTGGCAGATTTATGTTAACTGACGCATTCCCAGGGATGCACTAGTTAATGTGCACCGCTGCTCTGCCACCCATGGTGTGCCGCATTTATAATGTGGAGCACCATTGAGTGAAAACAGCACAGATGCGTCACGCATCTGTGCCGCAAAAGCAGCACATTGCAGGAATCACGTCGTAAGCGCAACATGTCTACTGCAATGCACAGGAGCAAGCCACACATTGCATGGTGCATCACTCCTTATGCCTGTTTCAAACGGGCGTAATGATTTGATTCAGCAATGCTATAAAGCTGAGTCAGTGAAATCTTCTAAATTTCACTGTGTTAGTTTTACAGGGCTTTCTTGTAAATTAATGCATACCTTGCAACAAAACACCTATATGAAAACTGACGCAGGTTTCATGTGGCACAGGACTTTACAGCATGACACATCTGCCTAGATGCATCAATTTTTAAATATGTCGCCACATAGCAAATCTTTTGCACCGCCGCTGCGTCACAAAAGTGACGCACAGCGGCACAAAAGAGGCACACAGCTATCATAAATCTGTCCCTAACATGTTAAATGATTGATTCAGGATGACGATAAGGTGTGGCCTATCCAGAGGTTTGTTTAAGGTGAGGCCTACTCAGGGTTGCAGATTAAATGGAGATGGGGCACCCCTGAGCCTTGCTGGAGCTGCATGGCACTTGCGATGCAGCTCCAGCAATGCGCAACCTTTACGGCACAGATGCGTCACGCATCTGTGCTGTTTTTGCCCCATGGTGCACGGCATTGTAAATGCAGCGCACCATGGGTGGCGGAACAGCGGCGCAGGATGACTGGCACATCCCTGGGGATGCACCAGTCATCATAAATCTATCCCTAAGCTTCTTATCTTGTTGGAGATGAAGTGAGGCCTGTCTTGCAACATGGTGCATCTTTTGCATCACTGCTGCATCGGTTTTATGTGGCACGGTTTTTTTACAGCATGACACATCTGCCTAGATGCATCAATTTGTAATTTTGTCGCCACATAGCAAATCTTTTGCACCGCCACTGCGTCACAAAAGTGACGCACAGTGGCGCAAAAGAGGCATACACCTATCATAAATCTGTCCCTAGCATTTTAAATGTGGAGCACCATTGAGTGAAAACAGCACAGATGCGTCACGCATCTGTGCCGCAAAAGCAGCACATTTCAGGAATCACGTCGTAAGCGCAACATGTCTACTGCAATGCACAGGAGCAAGCCACACATTGCATGGTGCATCACTCCTTATGCCTGTTTCAAACAGGCGTAATGATTTGATTCAGCAATGCTATAAAGCTGAGTCAGTGAAATCTTCTAAATTTCACTGTGTTAGTTTTACAGGGCTTTCTTGCAAATTAATGCATACCTTGCAACAAAACACCTATATGAAAACTGACGCAGGTTTCATGTGGCACAGGACTTTACAGCATGACACATCTGCCTAGATGCATCAATTTTTAAATATGTCGCCACATAGCAAATCTTTTGCACCGCCGCTGCGTCACAAAAGTGACGCACAGCGGCACAAAAGAGGCACACGGCTATCATAAATCTGTCCCTAACATGTTAAATGATTGATTCAGGATGACGATAAGGTGTGGCCTATCCAGAGGTTTGTTTAAGGTGAGGCTTACTCAGGGTTGCAGATTAAATGGAGATGGAGCACCCCTAAGCCTTGCTGGAGCTGCATGGCACTTGCGATGCAGCTCCAGCAATGCGCCACCTTTACGGCACAGATGCGTCACGCATCTGTGCTGTTTTTGCCCCATGGTGCGCCGCATTGTAAATGCAGCGCACCATGGGTGGCGGAACAGCAGCGCAGGATGACTGGCACATCCCTGGGGATGCACCAGTCATCATAAATCTATCCCTAAGCTTCTTATCTTGTTGGAGATGAAGTGAGGCCTGTCTTGCAACATGGTCCATCTTTTGCATCACTGCTGCATCGGTTTCATGTGGCACGTTTTTTTTACAGCATGACACATCTGCCTAGATGCATCAATTTGTAATTTTGTCGCCACATAGCAAATCTTTTGCACCGCCACTGCATCACAAAAGTGATGCACAGTGGCGCAAAAGAGGCATACACCTATCATAAATCTGTCCCTAGCATTTTAAATGATTAATTCAGGATGACGATAAGGTGTGGCCTATCCAGAGGTTTGTTTAAGGTGAAGCCTACCTACATTCATGGGGAAATGAATTAAAATGTCCTTAAGACACATGAAAGCGTTTTTTTAAAGCCTTTGCAGCATTTTTGGGTCACTTTTAACATGGCTATGTAACTCAAACTATCAAAATGTAAATTTGCCAAGCACAGGTGGGAGCATATTTACAAGGAATTTGCACCACGGGGAAAGGTCTTACATTAAAATGGGAAAAATAACATCAGACCAATGCCTTATAAAGAAGCAGACACCATTATGTCCTAGTCATAAATGTTAAAAGCATTCCTTTTCCTCAAAAACGATTTTCAAGTCTTAATTTGAAAACACTGCACATGGGGAAATGACTTAAAATGTCCTTAAGACACATGAAAGCGTTTTTTGATTGCCTTTGCAGCATTTTTGGGTCACTTTTAACATGGCTATGTAACTCAAACATTCAAAATCTAAATTTGCCAAACACAGGTGGGAGCATATTTACAAGGAATTTGCACCACGGGGAAAGGTCTTACATTAAAATGGGAAAAATAACATCAGAGACACTCCAATGCCTTATAAAGAAGCAGACACCATTATGTCCTTCCCATAAATGTTAAAAGCATTCCTTTACCTCAAAAACGATTTTCAAGTCATAATTTGAAAACACTGCACATGGGGAAATGACTTAAAATGTCCTTAAGACACATGGAAGCATTTTTTGATTGCCTTTGCAGCATTTTAGGGTCACTTTTAACATGGCTATGTAACTCAAACATTCAAAATCTAAATTTGCCAAGCACAGGTGGGAGCATATTTACAAGGAATTTGCACCACGGGGAAAGGTCTTACATTAAAATGGGAAAAATAACATCAGAGACACTCCAATGCCTTATAAAGAAGCAGACACCATTATGTCCTTCTCATAAATGTTAAAAGCATTCCTTTTCCTAAAAAACGATTTTCAAGTCATAATTTGAAAACACTGCACAGCTCCTATGCACAAAAACACCCTGTCAGTACTAATACTTCACATTTTCTCCAATTACAATTTCTCAAAGAAACAAAATCTATTTGTAAAACACTTGAGGCAAAGCAACATTTTAAAAACACAACTTTCTTCATAATTTTCTCCTTAAAGCACACTATTCTCTATCTAAATTAAATGAATCTTTTCTCACCTTAGTAAATACTTTATGAGTTTCAAAACAGTCTCAGAAACACACCACTTTGTCTTTAGCAGAGCAAAAGGTATGCACTCCAGAGTCTGCAGCTATCAAAAGCACAGAAATGCTGTAATTCTTCACACATATCTCTCATGTCACCCAATCAAAACTCTTCCCTCACTTTTTTCAAATCAAAACCCTTCCCCCCTCTGCCCTCTCTGCCTTTTTTGCATAGCAACCACCTCTTGGAAGACCTCTGGTGTTTGCAAGTTCACACAACAATGTTTCAATTGAACTCTGAACTCTCAGTGCACCTGCATATCCAGTGCAATCTTTCATTTAATGATTTTTTCTTGACCATTCAAAATACATCTTTCAAAGAACTCATCCATGCACCCTAACTTTCTGTTTTCAGCAATAAAAATCCACCAATCACTGTTACTGCTTCATTAACACAGAAACTCCACAGTTTTTTTCATTTTAAACTCTTATTTTTTCAACTGCCATTTCATTGCCACACTTCATCTGACTGCAGCAGAACCTTCTCTCACCATGTTTTCTGTCTGGATTGTTGGACATAGTTACATCTACTGGGCTCAGAGGTATGCTGATAACAGAAATTCACCTAACCGAAAATTTACAAGATGTGGAAATTAAGTGGTTTGGCCACAGAGGATTAAAATGTCACCAATTGATACCATTGGTGAAAACCTTTATGCATTTGCCAAAACCTGACCTGTTAATTGTGCACTGTGGAGGTAATGACTTGGGCACTTTGACTGGGGTAGGTCTGGAAATGCTTTTAAAGGACACCTTTGAGCAATTAATGGCACTTTTTCCTCAGACTGCCTTGGTATATTCAAATATATGCCAAAGACAGAAATGGAGGTGGTCGAACCAATTTTGTCCACAAATTGAGAAGTCGAGGAAGCATGTAAACAAATCTGTTTCAGCTTACATGAGAGACCATGGAATGGGCTCTGTGTACAACAATAACTTGCGTTACTACATGCAAGATATCTACAGAGGAGATGGAGTTCACTTCTCAGATGAGGGCAACAGAATTTTCATTCTGAATTTAAGACTGTGCATTGGTACCTACTTATAAGTACCTAAATGTACCATAAACCCAAAAGCTCTTCTCAGAGCTACCCTACATCTGATCACTCACAATTATTATTTTACTCTAACTTTTTTCACTAATTTTCAACAAAGTACGCTCCCCGGGGCGCTACCCGGTACGCGGACCGGAAGCTAACCTCGCGAAATTTTTTAAAAAAATGCTTTTTTTCCGCACATATGGGCCTCCTCAGCCACCCTCAGAAAACCTAGGGGGTCAAGATAAGTCTACCGTGCCCCCTTCTACCCATTCTGAACATTAGTTGCCCTCCATCTTGTATCTTAATTCGACCGAAACACAAAATGGTGGTATGAACCATCGAAAATTGAGTGGCGAATCTCCTGAAAAAAAGGAGTTTTTCTATTTAGCACTTTTACAACTTTTCAAGCCTTGGCGTGCAGAAGAGGAACTGCTTGGAGATTTCCTCTGTTACAAAGACTCTTTCACTGCCGCCAAGGAGACCATAGAATGTCCTGCTTTTCCCAAATATGTAGAAATGTTGAATGTGGAAATCGAGCAGGAAGCAACGATTGCAGCCGAGATTGCCAGAGACAGTTCTCAGGACAGTCAGAGTTCTGCTTCATTGAGTCAGGATCCACTAGGAGGACCTGTTATCGAAAATGAAGCTGCCACTGCTATGAATGAAGTGGAAAGAGCCATGGCACATGCTCAGGAGGATGCGGTTAACTTAGAAGAGTTGGAAAGACAACTCAACGTTGAGCAGAGGAAAATATATGACGAAGTTACCATGCAAATTGATCATGGATTAAGTCATGAGAAGAAAGAGTGCTCATGTACGTCGTTGAAGCCTGTCCGACTCTACGTGAGTGGAGAAGCGGGAACTGGAAAAAGTTTCCTCATTAAAGCAATTTCATGTTATTTGCAGGAAAGGACTGAGTCATCGCTGTCTTGTGTTGTCACCGCTCCAACTGGACTGGCAGCACATAACATTAAAGGGATTACTTTACATCGTTTACTGATGCTGCCAGTGGAGCATGACAACAAATTACAATATCACAAGCTATCTGGAGATGCTTGTTGTGAAGTTTCAAGAATCTTGAGGAAAATGAAAGTTCTTATCATTGACGAAGTAAGCATGGTTTCCAATGTCATGCTTGCCTTTGTGCATTTGAGAATGCAAGAAGTTCTCAAAACAGAGTATGATGTGTTATTTGGTGGCAAACACATCATTGTTTTCGGAGATCTTCTGCAGCTGACACCAGTGAAAGGGCAACCTGTGTTCAAAATGCTCACGCATGAAGATACCAGGAAGTGCCTAGGGAGCATTGGCAACGTCAATATATGGTTAAACTTCAATTATGCTGAACTGCATGAAAATATGCGTCAGGCGAAGGATGAAGTTTACAAGAATATTCTACAAGATGTTAGAATTGTAAAAGTGACCGAGCATGGGAAAGAAGCTTTACATGCACGATTACTGTCAAATTTATATCCAGAACAAGATGTTGTGCCTGAGAATATTTTTCAGAAAATTACTGAGAAGAAATCTGGAATATGTTTGATGCCAACTCTTGCAGAATGTGCCATCTTCAACAACAAAATGTTGCATTTAGAAAAGCAAGAGATTGTGAAACTGGAAGCTATTGACAGAGTAGAGCATATGGGATCAACAATTATTTTGTCTGAGAATTTGAAATCAAAATTGGATTCATTAGAGAAGACTATATCTAAAACTGCAGGTTTTGAAAAGAGTCTGAATGTGTGCTTGAACTGCCGTATAATTTTAAGAAGGAATTTACATGTTGAAAGAGGTCTGGTAAATGGATCAATGGGTAATGTTGTTGATTTTGTGAAATACAGAAATAGAGATGGAATTGAATTTTTAAAAATTAAATTTGATGGCATTGAGGAAGTACAGCTAATTGGTCGTTGTTCTGCTAGATTTTTGCTTGTAAAAGACTTATATGTTCGCCGTAAGCAGTTTCCTGTTTGCTTGGCATATGCGGTGACAATCCATAAATCGCAAGGTTTAAGTGTAGACAGTGCATTGGTGAATATTGGCAGTTCTGTGTTCAAGGAGGGTATGGCATATGTGGCATTGTCAAGAGTTAGAACTTTATCGGGATTGTACTTGATTGAGTGTGATGTCACAAACATTTGTGCGGATCTAGATTGTGTTAAGGAATACAATAGGTTGAGAAGAGAGTATGCGCCACATTTGCCTCAATATCCTTTGTTTGAGAAACGTGTGGTAGGCCGGAAACGAAGAAATGTGACCAATACTGGGGAGGTTGTAGCAAAAAGACGAAAAGTCGATGAACCTGAAATTATAAGCAGAAACAAAAATGATTCTGTTGAAGATGTTGTTGGTTTTCAATTTGAAAACACTTCTGGTGTCAACTGCTATGCTAATGTAGTGGTTAATGTTTTGTTTTCTCTAGAAAATGTAAAAGAAGAGATTGTGGTCAATTCTGATCAAAGATTATGCAGTTTGTTAAATTCTGTGTTAGAGAAATGTAGCACTGATAGAACAAAAATAGAAAGTGTGTCTGAAATTCGAAATCTGTTAGACAGATGTTCAGGCCAAACACAATTCTCTCAAAATATTCAGCAAGATTGTCAGGAGTTTTTATTGTATATGCTTGATGTATTGCATGCTGAAGGTGTAGATGTAGATCATCTGTTTGGGCTTTCTTATCAATGGCAGCATGACTGCGAGAACTGTAGGGTATCAAGTACTACTAGTGTAGACTCAGAAAGATTTATATATTTAACTTTGCCAGACAGTAAATCAGTCTCCTTTAATAAGCTAGTAAAAGCAGCTGATCACAACATGGAATGTAGCCAATGTAAATCTGAAATGATGTCAACCTTATTTATACGAACATATGGCCAGTATGTCATTTTAATGTTCCAACGATGTAGGTCTGATGGAACAAAATTGACAACTTTAATTAAAAATTTTGTGGCTTCACAGTTGTCAATATCAGGAAGGACTTTTGTAACTGTAGCAATTATATATCATGACGGTCCTTCAATAACATCAGGACATTACACAGCTTATTTAAAGTCTAGAAATGGCTGGTCATTCTGCAACGATTCTGTTTTAATTTTCAAAAAAAAATTGCCGTATGACCTTAAAAATTCTTACCTGGTGTTTTTAAAACCAAAATTTTTGGGAAAGAATCTCGGGATGTGCTCTGAGGAATTTCAAGAAGTTCTAATGGCTCCTACACGATTTGGCCTTGAGGATAAGTGTAGTACAGAGACATAACTTCTTACCATAACACTGGACGTCATGGAAAAATAAGTGCACTTTGAATGAGTTCAGAAAAACTATTTCTTTTTATAAGCTAATTCAAGCAGCCAATCAAAACATGGAGTAGAGGGAATGTAAGTATGCAATGCTGTCTACTGTTTTATATTGCTTTGTGATTAAAAGTGATGTAGAGAATTAAATAATTGTAGTAGTCATAGAGGTAGTGTAAGTCTGCTTCATAGTAAGCAGTATCAGTGTCATAGGAAATGTAGAACATGAGTGAGCAAGAAGGGTAAGATATTAGTAATCCAGGATTGTGAAAATGATCTTCAACATTTTAATTCTGAAAGTTGCGGAAATACAACATGACGGGATTGGCTTACAAGAATTCCAAGAGTTATAAATGGCTCTGACATGATTTGGCCTTGTGGAAACGTGTGGTAGAGAGCGAGAAGTCATTTATTGTATGTAACATATTTTTCAAAACGATGGAGGTTTTCTTTCAGAAAGTGGCGGACTGAAAGTAATAACAGCACAACAGAGTGTAAGCTGTTCATAGGACATCCTTCGACGTCATGGAAAGTAAGTTAACTTTAAGGAGTTCTGAATTCTGATTTGTTATGTTGTATGGGTTTTTTAAACACAATCATTTTGATTGTGTTTTTTTTTCCCCGCTGTTATATGATGAATACCTTCAAGTCACTGTTTTTAGTGAAATTTGATACATTCTGAGAACAGCAAAAATAAACCATTTAACATGTATAATTAATTCTGTACTGTTTGCATTTATGATGTACATGTAGAACTGTGTAGGAGGCATGGAGAAGGTGAGGCTTCTGTAAGTGTCAAAGTTGTTGCATACAGTGCTGCACTTCTGGGTACTGTTTCATATGCTGGACTACATCTGCACTATGAGATACCTAAGCAAAGGCAACACAGGTGATGTGATTGTGAAATGAGGAAAAGAAACTCCACATTTTTCAATTACATCACCTGTGTTTCCTAAGTTTACGAATGACATTGTGCAGATGAAGTTTAGGTCTGTCCACGGACACAGAAGAGGTCTGGCCCTTGTTCAAGAGTGAAGTGGATATGACTTACTTCATTGGTAGGCCTTCACATGTATTATCTCCTCTGTATTCTTCAACAAGCATACATTTGATATGCAATCCTGAGTAGGCCTCACCTTAAACAAACCTCTGGAGAGGCCACACCTTATCGTCATCCTGAATCAATCATTTCAAATGTTAGGGACAGATTTATGATAGGTGTATGCCTCTTTTGCACCACTGTGCGTCACTTTTGTGATGCAGCGGCGGTGCAAAAGATTTGCTATGAGGTGACAAAATTACAAATTGATGCATCTAGGCAGATGTGTCATGCTGTAAAAAACCTGTGCCACATTAAACCGATGCAGCAGTGATGCAAAAGATGCACCATGTTGCAAGACAGGCCTGACTTCATCTCCAACAAGATAAGAAGCTAAGTCTTCTGTAAATGTCAAAATTGTTGTATATACTGCTCAACTTCTATGTACTCTTTGATATGCTAGACTCCATCTGCACTATGAGATACCTAACCAAAGGCAACACAGGTGATGTGATTGTGAAATGAGGAAAAGAAACTCCACATTTTTCAATTACATCACCAGTGTTTCCTAAGTTTACGAATGACATTGTGCAGATGAAATTTAGGTCTGTCCACGGACACAGTAGAGGTCTGGCCTTTGTTCAAGAGTGAAGTGGACATGACTTACTTCATTGGTAGGCCTTCACATGTATTATGTCCTCTGTTCTCTTCAACAACTCGAAATTTCATTTGGAACCCTGAGTAGGCCTCACCTCAAACAAACCTCTGGATAGGACACATCTTATTGGCATCCTGAAACAATCATTTAAAATGTTAGTGTCTTGCGACACTTTTGTGAGACAACAGCAGTGCAAAAGATGCACCATGTTTTAAGATAGGCCTCACTTCATCTGCATCAAGATACTGTTAGTTTAAAATGTATATCTTTAGGACTGTGTAGGGGGCCTGGAGAAGCAGAAGCTTCTGTAAGTGTCAAAGTTGTTGAAAAACTGTTTGTCCTTCAATCTTTTCCCTTGTCTTTTCTAATTTTTAAATACATGTTTTAATATTTTTCAAATGTATGTTCTCTCTTTCACAGATTGAAAGTATAAAAATAAAAAGTGAGTAAGTTAACGACAATTATAAGGTAAATGTTTTGTACTCTTTTTGTTACATTTCTATCACATTCACCTACTATTAGTTCCACAGCTTCATTTCTTTAACCCTCAGTTTCCTGCCTTTGCTACTTTCCTCATTCCTTTCTCTATTACCTACTTACTCAACTCCTTCCACTCTTTTTCTCAGTCCCTCTCTTCTCATAGTTCCTTACTCTTGTTCACTCACTCCGTCTCTATTACTCTTAGTGTCTTTGACTGATCACTCTTTCACTACTTGTTCATAATGCTTTCTCTGTGTAGTTGAAGCACACTAAGGAGCATATTATGAACACAGCCAATAAAATTATTGCTGTTTTTATTGGCAGAAAACTGCTGCAAAAGTGGTTTTAGCGGCAGTTTTCTGCCGCAAAAGCGGCTTTAGCGACACATTTCTGCCGATAAAAGCTGCAAAACTTTTATTGGCTATGTTGATGATATGGCTCTATGTTATTTACATTTCTTTGCTGTTTCAATTAATCTTTTTCTGTTATTTTTTCTTTTCTGTTTTCTGTTTTTTCTCTCTATTATTCCACATGTTTTAATCTTATTTTGAACATTCACTCACATTCTCCAAGAAACACTTCTTTGTTATTGTTCTACTCTCTTTTTTTCTTTCACTTCCTTTTTTATTTTGTTTTTCACAATTATACCCTCTTCCATCTTTTCTTTGGTAAATAGATCTATTAAACAGTATCTCTGGTTTAATCCCTATAGCTGTCTTTCTTTTAACATTACTCTCTGTTTACTTCCTTTATACTAACTCTTCTTTTTTTTTTTTTTTTTTTTTTTGGTTCGCTCCCGGTTCGCGAACCGGGAAGCGAACGGGGAAGCGAACCAAAAGAAACAGAGCTTGCCAGAGTGCTAAACATTCTAGCAATTTTTTTTGAAAGGGGAGGTAGTTCTGAAAAGAACTGTTTTTTTAATGTTTTTGTTGTTTTATATTTTTTTTTATTTTTCTGAACATTTTTTGTTTTTTTTGTATTTTTTGAACAGTTTTATGTTTTTTTTTTGTTTTTGATGGAGGGGAAACAACAAAAAACAGGCATTGGAAACGGCTCAACAGGAGCAAAAAAAAAAATTACTGTCTGGGGCGTTTAGGGCAATTGTGATTTTCATAAGCTCGGTTGATTAAGGTAATACTCATATTACCACAAGACAATAATGCACCACAATACAAGCAGGTAAACTTCATATGGACAAAGTTGTCCTGAATGTTTGGCACGGTTTCCCGTGCCTCTGCTGGTGTCAAAGATATCTGTGATGATGACCTGGCCACAGGAGTTGTTGGGTTGTCCTGCTGGTCACGTATCTCTGCCCGGCTGTAGTTTAAAGGATGCCACCTGCTCATATGACGATGCATGGTGTAGTTACCGAAGCTGTATTTTTTTAAGGTGCCTCTAGATAACTTCTCCTTACATATGAGGCAGGTGACATATCTGGCATTTACTTTCTTCTGCCCTTCAGGGATCGAAAAAAACTGCCAAATAAAACTGGTTTTCCGATGAGAAACCCGGGGCTGCTCTTCTAAAAACTGTGGTCCTTCTGTCTCCTCTTCCTCTTGCTCATCCTCTTCCTCCTCTGTGTTGCTGATGAACTGGGGAGGTGGTCCTCTCTTCCCATGAGGAGGTGGTGGTGGTGGTGGGGGTCCACCAGCTGAAGCTACCAATGAAGCCATTGCTGAACTATCAAAAAAGGTCTTCCTCTCACAAAGATGAAAGTCAGAGTGAGGAAAGAAGGAGGGGTTTTCATCATTTGGGAAAAACAATAGTTCTAAACCAATGAAAAGTGTTATTTTTAGGTCACCTGACCTAGCCTTACATCATTATGAAACCAAAAGTGAAATGAACCAATGAAAAGTTTTATTAACAAGTCACATGACCTGTTACGCTTATGTTACGCGCTGCGGAACGCGCCCCGGATCGCTTCCGGGTCGCTGCGCTTCGCGCCTCGGTTCGCGCTCCGGAGCACTTCCGGGTGCGCTAACGCGGCGCGTCATAAGACGCATTACACGGCAACGCGATACGTCGCGATTTCGCGACGCGCCCCTGATCGCTTCCGGGGAGCTGCGCTTCGCGTCTCAGTTCGCGTACCGGAGCACTTCCGGGTGCGCTAACGCGGCGCGTCATAAGACGCATTACGCGACAACGCGATACGTCGCGCTTCCGCGACGCGTCACGATGTTGATTTCTAACGCGGCAGTTGCGCAAACGGAACGTTTACCGGTTCGCGAACCGGGTCACGGCATCAAATTGAGCTAACGGGAAGCTTCCCGGTTCGCGAACCGGGAGCGAAGAAAAAAAAATATTTAAAAAAAAATTATTAATAAACATATGACATATATTTTGGGATTTAAAGAAGAATACATTTTACAGCTACAGATATTAGCTTTTAAAAAACCAATGAAATTCACTGAAAAAACCATAGGTTATATACCATATATAGTTAGGAATTAGCATTTACAAAACCTTGAAAATTCACTGAAAAAACCATAGGTTATAGACCATATATAGTTAGGAATTAGCATTTAAAAAACCTTATTTTACTCACACAAAACCATTGAAATTCCATATATAGTTAGTTGTACTAACTATATATCGCGCACCCGCAATCCACTGCTGATCATGTCACATATTACATCATTCATGACATGGTCAGTGACATCACTGATGACATCACTGATGACATCTCAAATGACATCACTGATGACATCACTGATGACATCTCAAATGACATCACTGATGACATCACTGATGACTACATCCAGTGACTGTATAATTCTGTAAAGTTAAAATATGTCTTACATATTGAAGAATGAGTGGATGTATAAATGTCTTGATGAAGGATTTAGTAGGGGCATGACTGACTGTATGAGTGACTGATTAAATGTGTCTCACTGAGTGCAGGGGTTAGTGACTAAACTGTCTTAATTTGTGCATCATTATGTCTGTTGTTCTGTAAACTGCTGCATGTGTTGATCAGTAGCTATATGATTAACTATATGGGTTATTGATTGGTTGCCCAAGCATTTGTATGGGAGACTGAGTGTGTGTGTGGGTGACTGGGAGGTGTATGACTCTCTGCATAGATGTGTGAGCAGTTGATTCACTAGATGTATGGGTTCAAAAGTGCATGTGGAAACAGCTGTATGGGCGGTTGACTGTGTGCATGAGTGTATTGGTGAGTGAATGGATATCTCAGTGCTACATGTCAAAGTAAGTACATATGTAAAATACAGTACATGTGAGAGTTGACATATATAAATAACTGTGCATAAGAGCCAGTGAATGTGTGAGTGGCTGTATGGATCATTGTGAACTTGTATCCAGGATTGTATAAGTGAGTAAATATGTTTTAGTATATGTTTGAATAAGTAAGGTGTGTATAACTGTATAGTTGAGGAAATGGAGGTGTGATTGATTCTTTGCATGACTGACTAAGTGTCTGAGTAACTCCATGGATGAGTGACAGTCTGTGAGTGTCTGTTTACACTGAGTGTATCTAAGGTTATATTAGAGTCTGAAGAGGTTCATCGTATTATCACATGAATGATGTCATCAGTGATGTGATCAGTAATGTCAAATGAGATGTCATCAGTGATGTCATCAGTGATGTCATTTGAGATGTCATCAGTGATGTCATTTGAGATGTCATCAGTGATGTCATCAGTGATGTCATTTGAGATGTCATCAGTGATGTCATCAGTGATGTCACTGACCATGTCATGAATGATGTAATATGTGACATGATCAGCAGTGGATTGCGGGTGCGCGATATATAGTTAGTACAACTAACTATATATGGAATTTCAATGGTTTTGTGTGAGTAAAATAAGGTTTTTTAAATGCTAATTCCTAACTATATATGGTCTATAACCTATGGTTTTTTCAGTGAATATATATATACACGCCAAGGTGTTTTGAAGAATGAGTGGCTGTATGAGTGTCTGAATGAATGATTTCGTGGATGTGTGACTGACTATATAGGTGAGTGATTAAATGTGTCTTAGTGAAAGCATGGGTGAATGACTAATCTGTGTGAATGTCTGTATCAGTCTTTTAGTTGGTGTGTAAGTGACTCCATGGGTTGGTGAGTAGCTGCACAAGTGTCTATATGGGTTAATGATTGGTTTTCTAAGTACCTGTATGGGTGCCTGAGTGTCTTTGTGGGTGGGTGGGGGGTGTGACTCCCTGTATGGATGTATGAGTGGGTAATTCACTGGGTGTATGGGTTCATGAGTGCATCTGCAAGGGGATGTATGGGTGAGTGAGTATGAATATAGCTGTGTTGGTGAGTGAATGGATGTCTCAGTGGTATATGTGTGAGTAACTACATATGTGAAAGGCAGCATATGTGGGTGTTGGAGTATATAAGTGACTATATGTGAGAGTGAGTGATTGTGAGAGTAGCTGTATGGATGAGTAGTTGCTTGTGTCAGTGATTGTAGAAGAGAGTAAGTGAGATGGTGTGTGTATAAATGTACAGGTGAGTAAATGGCAGTGTGATTGATTCTTTGGGTGACTGACTAGGTGTGTGAGTAACTTTTTGGGTGATTGGTGGTATGTTAGTGTCTATATGGGTGTATAAGTGCATATATCAGTGGCTGTATTGATGAGTGACTGCCTGTATGAGTAACTATATGGGTGAGTGAGTCGATGTGTGTGTAGACTTATGAATCAGTGAGTGGGTATGTACTAATTGGTATTGGTGTGTTTATGGTTTAAAAAATGGTAGTCTGTATTTTAGAGTGGGTGTATGAAAGGAAATAATAGGGTGTGAGGAGGTGCATCAGATATTAAGTAGATGATATAATCAGTGATGTCGCCAGTGATGTCATTTGAGATATCATCTGTGATGTCATCAGCGATGTCACTGACCATGTCATGAGTGATGTAATATGTGATGCCATCAGCAGTGCATTGCGGCGGCACGAGTTATAGTTAGCTCAGCTAACTATAACGGCTGAATTTATCTGGTTTCATATGAGTGAAATGTCAGACTAACTATAAAGTCCCTGAAACCAGTATTTTTTCAGTGAGTTTTTAAGGTTTTTAAAATGCTAATTACTAACTATAACATCCCCTGAAACCTGTGCTTGTTTCAGTGAATTTCTAAGGTTTTTTAAATGTTAATTTCTAAATATGCCTACATAGGTAGAACATGTACAGAAAGAGGAAGAAAGGCACAAAAAGAATCAAAAGAGCTGTATTACTTTGGTAAGGCTGCTGCTAAAAACCTTTCTTGAAATGAAGTCAAATCTGGATCCCCGCTAGACCCCTGCCCTCACTTCATTTTTGCTCAGACTGCCTCAATTTTGTGCCCATTCATCACCCAGCTCTTAACCCCTTCCATGCTCATGACGAGCTCAGCTCGTCATGAGGCACACTGGAGCTGTGCTTATGACGAGCTGAGTTCGTTATGAACAATGGTAAATCTGGGCATGCAGCACGGGAGAAAAATTCCTTTAGCATTGAAGGTGTTAAACAACTCCCTCAAAACGGCAACCTTTCCTGATAGATGGTAACACGCCTCAGTAATTCCTCTGCTAAAAAAAGCCAGAACCGATGTTCTCAATCCCAAAAATTACCGCCCTATATCCCAACTCCCCTACCTCTCCAAAGTTTTGGTGAGATTAGTGAACAGGCATTTATCTAACTTCCTAGAAACCAACAATCTTCTAGACCCATCACAGACAGGATTCAGGACAAACAATAGCACAGAGGCAACGCTGCTGGCTGTAACAGACAACATTAGATCCTGTACTGATCAAGGAGGGGCAGTTGCGCTGATATTGTTGGATCTGTCGGCGGCGTTCAACACGGTCTCCCACAATAGTTTGCTAGAAACCCTCTATGAAAAAGGAATCTATTCCAACGCGCTGAGTTGGCTCAGCTCCTTTCTAAGTAACCGAACACAATCAGTCCAACTCGGCCAATTTCAATCCAAATCGAGCCACATCAGCTGTGGTGTCCCGCAGGGAGCATCATTAAGCCCCACTTTATTCAATGCCTATGTTTCTTCACTGGTGAAAATCAGCAGGAAATGGGGCATTGGCATTTGCTCCTATGCTGATGACACACAGCTGATGTGGCCCTGGATGAAAATCCTGAGGTCACTAAATCAAAGCTACACAACTGCCTCACGGAGATGGCTCAATGGATGCATGAGCATTGCTTAAATTTGAAGCAGGGAAATCTGACATTTTACTCTTCGGGGTGCCAAATTAGATTGGGATGCCCCATGGTGGCCACACATACTAGGCACCGCCCCAACTCCAAAACATTGTGCAAAAAACCTGGGCATCACCATTGATGACACTGTGTTCATGAAAGACCATGTACGGGCCCTCTGCGGCAAAGGTTTTGCAACCCTGAAACTCTTGGCCAGGCTTTTTCCCTGGATACCACTGGACTGCAGAAGATCTGTCATGCAAGCCTTGCTGGTCAGTCAAATGGATTATGGGAACGCACTATTTGTAGGCATGAATGAGCTCCTGTTCACGCGACTCCAGGTGCTCTAGAACTCCGCCGCCAAACTTGTCTGCAACAAAGGCAAGCTAAGTTTGGCCTCAACATGCATGAAGATCCTGCACTGGCTACCCATGCACCAAAGAGCAGCATTTAAGCTACTCAGTCACGCACATAAGGCTCTGTACTGAACTGGCCCTATAATACTCCAGGAGAAAATCGAGTTTTATGTCCCTACTAGGAGTCTGCGATCACTTCATCTAGCTTTGGCCAGAACTATGTACGTTAAGAAAGTGAGGACCGGAGGGCGATCATTCTCTTATCTGGCAGCTAAGAAGTGGAACGAGCTACCTCTGGACCTACGGCTCACTTCCAACTACATACTGTTTCGGAAAAACTAAAAACTCATCTGTTCCCCAAATATTAATTCCCACTCTTGCAGCTGTACCAGGATATTTGCTACCAGCGCCTTGATATCCCTCGGGATGAGTGCAGCGCTTAATAAATAAATATATAAAGAGGGAAGAGAGGTGCAGAAAGAAAAAGGAAGGTGCAGAAAGAAGCGAGAAAAATGCAGAAAGAGGCAACAGAAATCCTGAAAGAGGAAGAAAGGTGGAGAAAAAAGCAAGAGAAGTGCAGAAAGAAGCAACAGAGGTGTAGAAAGAGGCCTACTTTGACTGTACCTTCCCAGAGACTCATACAAAGAAGACTCATCACTAATCCTTCTCCCACGATGTCTTAAATCTCCCTTTTCTCTTCTAGGTTCACTATTCATCGACTGCTCAGAATGTTAGGCCTACCAAATTTAAAACAGCAAACCTTACCATATCAATGTTGTAAATCTGACCAGGTTTGTGAAGGTATGCATGTGTGCGTCACTGCTTTTACCTAGTGACATGTCACATAAAAATAAACATACGAAATACTTGAATACCTCTGTTTCAAACAGTATACTCTGTAACATGGGTACTCAATTGTATATTTGAGGGGCTCTATAACACCTATATACATAAGACGTGTCTGCCTGTGCAACCAATTGACAGAGCCGAACTAAGATGATTTGACCACCTAAGGAGAAGCTACCCGCATTTTAAGCTACCATCTTCAGATGCATAACACATATGAGAACACATGTACAAGTAGACATATACCTCAGTCACAAGAGGACGCATACCTTTAAACTTGACAGCTTGCGCTTCCCATTCGAATACAGAAACAGGCGAGAGAAGTACAGAAAGAAGCAAGAGAATTGCAGAAAAAAACAAGAGAGGTGCAGAAAGAGTAAGAAATGTGCAGAAAGAGGCAAGAGAAGTACACTAAGAGGCAAGATAATATAGAAAGAGGCAAGAGAAGTGCAGAAAGAGGCACGAGAGGAGCAGAAAGAGGCAAGAGAGGTGCACCTCTCTTGCCTCTTTCTGCTCCTCTCTTGCCTCCTTCTTCCACCGCAAGATTGCCGACATACACAACAGCTTCGACGCACCAACCACGCACCCAACCACCGAAACAATGCCCCCCCACCACTACCCTCTGCAACTGGACCCCGGTCAGCACCGAAGACACCACCCGCACGATGAACACCATCCACTCCAGATCCCCTACCGACCCCTGCCCCCACCACGTCTTCAACAAGGCCGGCTCCATCATCGCACCCCAACTCCGGAACATCATCAACATCTCCTTCAACACCGCCACCTTCCCGGAGAGCTGGAAGCATGCCGAGCTCAGAGCCCTCCTAAAGAAACCGACAGCGGACCCCACCGACCTCAAGAACTTCCACCCCATCTCGCTCCTCCCTTTTCCTGCCAAAGTCATCGAGAAGACCGTCAACATACAGCTTACTGCCTTCCTTGAGACAAACGGATCCCTCGACACCTCACAGTCCGGTTTCCGAGCCAACCACAGCACCGAAATCGCCCTCATCGCAGCAACCAACGACATTAGATCCCTGCTTGACAAGGGGGAAACAGCTGCCCTCATCCTCCTGGACCTCTCTGCAGCATTCGACACAGTCTGCCACCGCACCTCAATACAGCACCTCAGCAACATCGGAATCCAAGGGAAAGCACTGGAGTGGATCCCCTCGTTCCTCGCCGGAAGAACCCAGAGAGTCCGCCTCCCCCGTTCCGTTCCGCGGCCACCGAAGTCATCTGCGGCGTACCTCAAGGATCCTCGCTCAGCCCCACCCTCTTCAACGCAGCCATTGCACGCCAACACAACCTTAACATCATCTCATACGCCGACGACACCCAGCTGATCCTCTCCCTCACCAACGACCCGGCCAACGCCAGAGCCAGCCTACACGAGGGAATGAAGGACGTTGCCGAATGGATGAAGAACAGCCACCTGAAGCTGAACTCAGACAAGACGGAAGTCCTCATCCTGGGATCATCCCCCTCCGTCTGGGACGACTCCTGGTGGCCCCCTGCCCTGGGCACCACCCCCAAGCCAACGGACCACGCATGAAACCTGGGCTTCATCCTGGACTCCGCCCTCGCAATGACCAGACAAGTCAACGCCGTATCGTCATCCTGCTTCAACACCCTGCGCATGCTCCGTAAGATCCTCCAATGGATCCCCACCGAAACCAGGAAGACGGTCACCCAGGCACTCGTCACCAGCCGAATGGACAACGGGAACACCCCTACGCGGGAACCACTGCCAAACTACAGAAAAGACTTCAACGCATACAGAACGCCTCCGCACGACTCGTCCTGGACATCCCCCACCACAACCACATCTCCGCCCACCTGAGAGACCTGCACTGGCTCCCCGTCAGCAAGAGGATCACGTTCAGACTCCTCACCCACGCACACAAAGCTCTCCACGACCTGGGCCCCAAATACCTCAACAACCGCCTCACTTTCTACACGCCCAACCACCAGCTGCGATCGACCAGCCTCGCCCTCACCACCGTACCACGCATCCGCAGAGCCACCGCTGGAGGAAGATCCTTCTCCTACCTGGCGGCCAAGACAGGGAACTCCCTCCCCATCCACCTACGGCTGACCCAGGACCATCTCTCCTTCAGGAAGCAACTCAAGACCTGGCTTTTAGAGCAGTAACTGACCCCCCCCCCCCCCAGCGCCTTGAGACCCTTCCGGGTGGGTAGCGCATTTTACAAATTGTTCTGATTGATCTTCGTGATAATGACAACTGTGACTGCTGTGGAAGAGAAGGGGACGATTTTAAACATGTAGCCTGGGACTGCCCACCCATATAACGTTACTGGGCAGAGGTCCTAACTGCACTAGACCTTTTGACAGGCCTACACATTCCTGAAGATCCTCGGACTGCACTGTTGGGATACACTGAATCCCTTGCGGCCAAAGTCCGAAAATATATTTCTCTTGCGCTCCAGCGCTCCTTCTCGCTTAGAGGAGAATCACCTGTAGGTGGGGTAGACGGAGAGCGCCAAAATTTAAGGCCTGACTCTAAGCATTGTCTATTGCCAAGAGCAACTACATACATACATGGATCTTCAACCCCCTTCATCACATCCAAAACACATCTGGGGCCCCTCGCAAATCTATTTATTGGAACATACCACCAATACAGATGCTGCGACACCTTAGTGGATTCATGTAATGATGCAGAAGGGTACTCCACCCTCGCCCACACATACTGCTCACCAGAAAACATGGGACACCATGGGACACGACTCTATACCCTATTGACTTGAGTGTGTCATCACCTTAGATAGACACGATTTGATGAAAGTGCATTAGTGGAAATGTCCACCTTCTTTGCAGTTATTGTTAATGTGTGGTGCCACATGATTATACTGATTCCACTGCCCTTACAGTTCACTATTCCATCTAATGCGGCCAGCCCGAACGGGTTTTAGGCGGCCTGCTGTGTACCCTCCAACCTGTTTGATATATCATCTTCACATTTGATGCATAGCAATGCCGGCCCGCCTAGGGATGGAGGCAGTATGCTGTGAATCGTATTTCGTTACTCTAAATAAAGGTTTTCCAAACTTAAAAAAAAAATTAAAGAAATTCGGCTAACTGCGAGTCATATGGAGACCAAAACGCCATGCTCAGGGTGGGGTCAGGGAGTCATGAGTACAAGGGCACCAGGACATTGATCTTTGCTGCGCCTTCTCTCACTATAAAATGTCAATTGCCTGGAAAGAGAGAAGCCACTGGAGAAAGGAGACAAGAGCAGACACTGAGACCAGTGGTAATGGCTTCCAGGGAGGAGGAAGCATAAGCAAGGCCCTCTTTGTGGGTTCAAAAGCAGACACAAGAAATAAAAGCAATGCACAGAGATTAAGCTCTAATACATGAAAACTTTACAGTTCATATCATTCAGAGAAGTTCAAATTAATGCACATAAACATCCAGAGGTAACATTTCCACATAATAAAAACAGCCCCCATTTACCATCTCAGCATCATAGCAACTTCACATTAAAATGCAA
This sequence comes from Lissotriton helveticus, assembly GCF_964261635.1. NCBI lineage: Eukaryota > Metazoa > Chordata > Amphibia > Caudata > Salamandridae > Lissotriton > Lissotriton helveticus. The sequence continues at coordinate 1,046,113,127 of NC_136069.1, read as the reverse complement.
TTTATCACTTCGTGAATTTGAAATCCATAAAATGCATAAACGTGCTAATAATGGGTTACCTAATCTCCATTCTCATGGTGTGGGCAGACTGTCTTCAGCAAAATGAAAGAATTACCCTGCTCTTTCCTCCGTTGGCTATCCAAAGCCTCATAAAATCTATCTCAGCTCAAAATAACTGGCCAATTTCAGGGCACTTTAGGTTTTGTTGCAGTAACCATAACTTCCTTTTAACTTTGTTTTTATTGAATTGTATTTCACTATATTTAGAGCAGAAGAAACCATCGTTTTCAGGTAAAGGTTTTTTTCAGGGAATTGTGTTTTTCATTATATACTTCATACCCCTTTGTTCCATCCACCACTGCCTTTGGTCATGTGCAGCGAGGGTTGGTCGCACGACTAGGCCTTTGACCAGGCCCTGTGACCAGGCACCCAACTCACTCTGCACAAGGCTTTCCAGTGTGCATAGTGTGGTTTGGTTGCAGGCTTCAGCCCAACCTCTAACCCTACATTGCACCCAACCACAGTTGTGTTGCTTAAAGAACATCCATGTATTTGGACATTTTTAGCAGCCTCTGAATGGAGTTCAGAGCCTGACCACAAGTTATTGAACCAGGTGTGTTCGGCATTTGGAGTACTCAGCTGCTCTGGAGGCATGGACCATTCTGGTTTCATCTGTGCGCTGGTGATGTCCTTAGGGCAAGCCGACAGCATTCCTGATAACATTAAAAGTCATCCACAAGGTGAAACATGAGCAAATAAACTGGTTAAGCCACTGCGTATGGCACATTCTAGAAAGGTGCATTAAAGCAAATGCTGTGTTGAAAGATGCAAAGGTACATTTTTTTATTCGAAAGTTCTAACAAAATTGGAAATCATGCCAGGACTAGAAAATCTTACCCGACTCCTACTAGACATACAGCACTGAAGGAAACATTTCAAGGTGCGCACGTTGAGGGTGATATAAGGAACCATGGGGGACATCTGTGCAGGACATTTAACCATGGCTTCTATTGGAATTCTATAACGCATATTAGCAAGCCCATTATCGCAGTTTTAGCGGCAGTTTCCTGCCGCTAAAACGGCGATAATTTTAACGAGGTTCTCGCTAATATGCCCCAATGTAACCAGTATGTTATGTTTCGACAGTGAAGCCATCCGTGCCCACGTTTGACACCTGGGCTGGGAAGGTTGGCGTCCTTGTCCTATATCTACTGTAGTGCCACCGAGATTACTATTACCATTTGCATCCCAAATTACATTTTGAAACCTTGCGAAGGAACCAACGCCTCTGGGAAACCAGTTACTCGAGCCAACACCTAAGAATGCACATGGCAGCCTCGCCAAAGACCTTTCAAACATGGCTTTTCCGGCATCGGCCTGCATGCGCTGCAGACCTCGTTCTACTTTTGGAAGCGCATTGCACATGCCCCCGGCGGCATCAAAGGGATAAAAAATAACAGCACTGGGAACTACTGCCAAATTAGTGTAAGATACACCCATATCAAAAGCCACGACAGTTGCGGGCAGCATGACTTACCTTCCCCCGGATCACGCACCGCCGCCTCAGCTCCTGCTGCTCCTGGCTGGGTCCCGCGTCATGAAGCAGGCTTCCTCCCTCCCCTCCCCAAGCCAATCACAACACTGCAATGGCAGTGTTGTTATTGGTGCGGACGGTGCCCATGCGGGCGCCTGAAGGGATGCCATTTTCTCTATGTAGGCTGCATGCAGCCTAGCAGCCTACATAGAGAAAAAGGGAGAGTGTGCATGACTGGTTTGGTCGGACCCAAACAGTCAGGGCCCACAACAGTGGGCAGCCACTCCCTCTCTGCCCTTGAGCAGGACTGCCCACCCGCCCGCCCCCAACCAGGCACTTCTTCTTTCTCGCAGTGCGAAGCAGAAACTTAAATGGTAGTTTCACCATTTTCTGTTTCTGCTTCTCGCACTGCCAGAAAGCAGTGGGCAACGCCCCTCCGCCCCAGTGGAAGAGCCGCTCCTGCTGTTGGCGCACAGCACTGGCCCTTAACTACAAGACCAAGCAAAGCCACCGTGCATGGCTTTTCATGACCTTGTAGATAAGGTATAAGGCCACGCAGCGCAAGTCGCTGCGTTGTCTTACATTGCGGTGTGCCATGGGTGTTGCTGTGGGTGTTCCCACGCAACACCCATGGATCTTTACACACTGCCAGATTTACAATGTAGCATGATTCTGGGGTAGCCCCAAAAACGTACGCCTTCCCAAATCATGAGTAACAAGACAAAATGTTTCCATTTCTTCTAATTCTTTCCTCATGTGCTGCATTGTGCTCCTTCCTGCACAAAAACAATCCTGCTAACAACACAGACTCCCTTGCACCTGGTGTAAGGGTGCCTGCATGGGGGCATGGCTACAATTTTTGCACTGTCGCTGGCTGAAAGGACGGGAATGCCCTGTATCAATGTAAATACGGTGCATTTCTGTCCTTTCGAATTGGCGTAGGGCAGTGCTTCAAAATTAGTTGAGGCACTGCCCTATGCCAATTCACTGTACATATACCCCTAAATGTCATGATTAAAGGTGCATATATGTCAATGCCCGTCATTATGCAAGCTCGAGAAAGAAAAATGTTGGTACAAGAGGTGTACATTAAAATGTTTGACAGGAAGATGCCGGGAGAAGCGGATGGCGAAGAGCACCTGCTTTGATGTAAAGTAGTCCCTTAAATAGGCTTACTAAGGGGGTTTATTTGGACCATTACCATCTTGATTGATTTTTCAGAATGACCTCGTGCAGAGTGAGAAGCCACTGGTGAAAAAGGAAATGACTCATTAGACCGGTATTTTGGCAGGTGATGTCAATGCAAAGTCCCTCCTAGGAGGTAAGTCAAAGTATTCTCTCCTCTGTGGATTAAGCTGTCTGCATTCGACATACCAGAAAAAAAGACCTTCACAGCCTGAAAAATATTTATTTAGCAAGAAACAGTGTGATATTTACTGTTTATATTTTCATCCAACCTCGCTCAATCATATTTGACCTCTAGGTAATTATATCTTACTCTGTTTTGTGTTTCCACCTCGCTATTGTCCTTGTTTCATTCGCAGTACCTGATCCTCCTAACATTAATACATTCACCACTTTTGTTTAGTAACGTGTATAGTGTTTTTAGCAAGAAAGCGTCCATGTGTATTGAGATGCAATTTCACTACTCAAATATGAATACACTACACTCCATGGGCGTCCGCAGGGGGGGGGGGCAAGAAGGGGGGCTTGCCCCCCCCCGGATCCAGGCCTGGTTCTAGGATGGGCCCACATACCTGGGCCGACTTTACTACCTGAAAGGTTGCTACAGCGCCGAGTGTGACTCTCAGCAGGTCACAGAGTGAGGCCGGTCCATTGTCATGGGCAGAATGACAATGGGCCGGCAGAGGAGGCACATCATGGAGCATATCCGCCCATCCCAGGCCTCAGGAGATGAGCAGCGCAATTAGCAAGTATTAGGCAGGGGACGGGAGCTTTAGTCTCTCACAGCAGGCCACAACAATCAGATAACAAGCATTTACAATGCAATGGTTTCGCCTTTGGAAAAGTTAGAGCTATTGGCATTGTAAATGACAAATTTTGTATTTATGTGTTGGTTTTGAAAACAGATAAATCAAGCATTGAAAATGCAATAGGTCTCGCCTTTGACTAAGTTCTATAGCAAAGCAAATGGCTTTAACTTAATGAAAGGCGAGACCTATTGCATTTTTAATGTTTTTTTTGTACCTAAAAACACTCCTGACTTCATAAACATTGGATGTCGACATGTTTTAATCATCACAAACACACTGAACATGACCACTGTTCTTAGGACTCCTTTTGCACCGTTAGCGCTTTTCCTGGCGCTTACCTGGATTGTTGCTGGCTGTTTGCTGTCTGACTTCACAGCTCGCCTCACTCGGCTGGGGGCTGGATTGTGTTGCTGCACCTGGCGCTGTGGTTGTGTTGGGCTTGGGTGCGAGGCGCTGCGGGGCTGCGAGTGTGTGCAGGGACTCCATTGGCCAGGAGTCCCTGCGTGACCCTGCAAGACCTTCCGGCCCGCTCTCCCCGTGGCCCGCCCAACGCCCACAGGAGGGTACTTTACCTCCCCTCGACCAACTGCTCCCTGGGACTCCTTTTGCACCGTTAGCGCTTTTCCTGGCGCTTACCTGGATTGTTGCTGGCTGTTTGCTGTCTGACTTCACAGCTCGCCTCACTCGGCTGGGGGCTGGATTGTGTTGCTGCACCTGGCGCTGTGGTTGTGTTGGGCTTGGGTGCGAGGCGCTGCGGGGCTGCGAGTGTGTGCAGGGACTCCATTGCCCAGGAGTCCCTGCGTGACCCTGCAAGACCTTCCGGTCCGCTCTCCCCGTGGCCCGTCCAACGCCCACAGGAGGGTACTTTACCTCCCCTCGACCAACTGCTCCCTGGGACTCCTTTTGCACCGTTAGCGCTTTTCCTGGCGCTTACCTGGATTGTTGCTGGCTGTTTGCTGTCTGACTTCACAGCTCGCCGCACCCGCTCCGCGGGTGCCGCTTCGCCTCACTCGGCTGGGGGCTGGATTGTGTTGCTGCACCTGGCGCTGTGGTTGTGTTGGGCTAGGGTGCGAGGCGCTGCGGGGCTGCGAATGTGTGCAGGGACTCCATTGCCCAGGAGTCCCTGCGTGACCCTGCAAGACCTTCCGGTCCGCTCTCCCCGTGGCCCGCCCAACGCCCACAGGAGGGTACTTTACCTCCCCTCGACCAACTGCTCCCTGGGACTCCTTTTGCACCGTTAGCGCTTTTCCTGGCGCTTACCTGGATTGTTGCTGGCTGTTTGCTGTCTGACTTCACAGCTCGCCTCACTCGGCTGGGGGCTGGATTGTGTTGCTGCACCTGGCGCTATGGTTGTGTTGGGCTTGGGTGCGAGGCGCTGCGGGGCTGCGAGTGTGTGCAGGGACTCCATTGCCCAGGAGTCCCTGCGTGACCCTGCAAGACCTTCCGGTCCGCTCTCCCCGTGGCCCGCCCAACGCCCATAACGGTCCCTACATCTAGGAACGGGACTCCCGCAGCGCGGGACGCAGCTCGGGGCGAAGACCGGGCTAAGAGCGGGCCGTTTGAGGCCGTTCGAGGTCTGAGCGGTCTGGTCTGGGCCCCATCTCTTTCGCCCTAGTATCGCCCGCTCCCTAACTGTCATCGGCCACTAACTTTGTCCAGGCTGGTAGCATAATTTTGCATTCATGTGTACTCGTGTCACTCGCAATAGGGCTGCCAAGGGGGGGTTGGTTCACAATGGTCCTATGGATGACTTTATAACACGCACAAATATCGCCATAGACCAGGAAATTACTAAACTCCAAACTAGAGTGTCCCTTGACTTGGAGGCTGCTAGGAAGTTGTCACTCGAGTTTGCTAATTCCAAGAAATCTTCCCTAGGGCACATAGCATCAGCCATCACTCCAAAGCGCGTACACAACCAACAGTGTGTAACAACGATGGCGGATGTTCACGTCACCCCAGCTTTGCTTATCCCTCCGCCTCCCCCGTGCCCACTACCCCTGTCCGAAAGCTTGCCCATCCCTGCGGGTAGCCCTCTCCATCCCCCCATTTCTGCCTCTTATTCCTCAGATATTTCTGCTGCGTCCACTTGCTATGGTGGACTAGATAGCATCCCGGCCAATTCACACAAAAGAAAACGTATCCCTAGTTCAACTTCTTCTCAGAAGAAGACCAAAAACCGGGGAGTATCCCTTCCCAACACTGTCAACACCTCAGCTGACGGTAGTCTGGGAAGGCTCCACACTTGCCCACAGGCCCCTTGGTGCACTGATAATGACGGATTAGCTCCTGCTGCCATCAAAAGCAATCCATCGACTGAGAGAGCAGACCTTGTCCTAAATGATCAGGAGGGGAGGGAAAGGGAATTCATAGGAGTGATTTGGGATACCCTAAAAAGTCTTTTATCTCCCCTGGATTTAAGACTCTCCCGAATCGAGAACCATCTCCTTGAGATGGAGAAAAGCATTAAAAGCATTTAGCGCTACGAGGCCTCCGGGTTGTTTGCGCTTTATAAAACCCGATTAATAATAATAATAATAATAATTATAGCCTTGGCTACACTCGGCTTGAGAGGTCTTGAACACCAGGGTTTGATAGAGAACAACACTGCTCCTCAGGTCTCTACCCCTTCCCCCACAGTCGCGGTTGGTCTGACTTCCAACCCTACTGCACCTTGTCCCTCTCAGCCTATCCCTAAACCACGCACTAAGAGAGTCGTCACCACAAATCCGGCACCCCCGCCCGGGGTTAACACCCCAAACGTTTCCACCCTACAAACACATATCCGTACTAATATGGCTGCCCCTAGGAGGCAGAATCCTAATAGTTCCAGCCTCCGCCTTACTCAGGTCTCCCAGAATAAAAATTTCTCTCGCCCTACTGGGGGTCCTCACACCAAGAGCAATTTTCGAGGGGGGTACATTGATCTCCCGCCTGAAGCCAATGATTATGCGGTGGTTCTGACGGGCGTGCCAGAGGCAGAGAATGGCCACCACGAATACCACCGCTCCTTACATAATAAGGTCATGCACTGGCTTAATACGTAGAGACCGATCCCTAATGGCAGGAGGAGTAGAGTCAAAATGGTACGTAGAGTACCGTGGGTGGGCTCAACAAGGAAAACCATTCCCGGCGATTGTATAGTCGTGGCTTTTGAAGATCCTTACATGGCTAATCAAATCTGCTCCTGGGGGGTTCAAGATGGGGGCTCCTCTATTGTCCCGAGGCCATTGTCATTCTTTTACCCACCTCGTGTTGTACACCCACACGGGGGCAATTGGTCCATGGTTCCCTACCAGCCTAGCTGGGGGTATTCCTCCAGGGAGTCGAATCCAACTAGAGGCTGGTTCGGGATAACAACCTCAAACAGGTTTGACTGTCTCGAGGATGTTGACTGACTTCCAATGTCTCCTGTCCTGGCACCTTCTACCCAGCTGCAGGTATTCGCGGCGGAAGTTGGTACCTGTCCCCCGCTGACTACCCAGGTTGGGTCTAGCCCTGTCCTTACTGTTCAAACTAGGACTCAGGCCTCCCCTGCACAGGGCTCGCTGTATTTTTCCAACATTAACTGTAACACCAGTATTTCTGCAACTGTGAGTGAGATAGCCTTTGCCTCGCCGTCTCCTACAGTCTCTCTTCAGTCCTCCCGGCCTGTTGGTTTCGACATTGCTCCCCCAGCCCTCGCCCCCTTGACCCGCAATAGTCCCGTAGGTAAATCACAGCTCAAGATCCTAAGCTGGAATGTGGCAGGGCTTGCTCGAAACTTCGATAAGCCAGACTGGAACTCCTTTGTGGAGCCCTTTGGGATCTGCCTCCTCCAAGAAACCTGGTGCTTGGAGCCCTTCCATAGGGTGGGTTTCACGACCTACTCTGTACCAGCATCCAAACCTAAGGGCAGTAAAGGCCGCCCCTCTGGTGGCCTACTTATCTGGGTCAGTATCACATTGGGGCTTTCTATAAGGCACATAAATATTCAATCTCCAGACCTCATGAGACTTACGATACAGTGCCCGGGGGGCAGGAAGTTAGAGGTGTTCAATATGTATCTTAGGGGGGCTAGGGGGGGGAACTCATTGCTTTCTTCAACTGGAGTCGAAGAGGAGCTCAGTGGTTGCAAAATTGATTCTCTCATTGTCCTGGCTGGAGACTTTAATTGCTGTTTCGAACCGCTAGCCAGCGAAGACATCTTGGACACTTGGGAAGGCGATGCTAAGAGAGGCATCCCTTTGCTCGTTCTTGATCCAATCAAAAAATGGACCCAGAATGTTATTGATATCAATTCTCTCTGTTTAGAATATGACCTAAGGGCCACCAATGGCCGTTCTAAATCAGATTCCAGGGGTGCGCACACCTTCAACAGGGTGGGCTACACCTCGAGAATAGACTATATACTGCTAAACCATAACTTATGGCAGTATTTCCAAGACATGGAAGTCCAGCAAACAACGGATAGCGACCATAATCCCTTGGTCCTAACCCTTGCCCTCTTGTGGGAAGTAGGGATTTCAACATCAGCTCTTTCCAATTGGAAATCATCCCACGAAGTCGTGCCATCCAATTGTGGTAGGCGACTAAAATGGGCAAAGGTCGCCGCGGACGAGGCAAGAATGGCCCAAGCTGGGATCATAATGATGAAAGCTGAGCGCCTTTTGGGTGCGCAGGACTCTGATAATGACGTTCTCACAACATTTACGGAGACCATCGCATCCCTTAGTAACCTGTTTATAGTTCCTCAGGGTAGGACCAGGGCCACTCGGAGAGCTCCAATTGGGGGTAGAGACCAATGGTATTCCTCTGCCTGCCGTGCAGCCAAAAGCGAACTCATCCGGGCGGTTGGTAAGAAAGACTCCGCCCAGATCTCACGCGCTAGGAAAAACTATAAAAAATCCCAAGCAGTGGCAAAGGATACCCATGAAACTAACTTTTGGAAAGATCTGATGGACGCCTCTTCCAATAAGGACTCAAGGGGTTTCTGGGCCTTGCTCAGAGGAAGGGATAGGCCGGTCGACTCACTGCTGACATGCAATATCACAGGGGAGGCCTGGTTGGCTCATTTTTCTAAACTCTATTCTAATTCACTAGGGGCTTCTGGCCTGAATAGGGGTCCCAGATACAGTGTGCCGGTAGCTAACACAGATCTAGTCTACACTTTTGCACCCAAAGAGGTTGAAGTAGCGATCAGGTGCCTTGTGCCTAATAAGGCGGCAGGCCCAGATGGCGTCCCTGGCTATTTGCTCCGGACTAACTCGGAGGTGTGGAGCTCACTCATTGCCCAACTCTTGAATGAGGCCATGACGGGCGGATGCCTCCCAGATTCGTGGAGGGTTGCGGAAGTCGTCCCTATTTTTAAAAAAGGTTGCAGGGATGACCCTGCCAACTACCGTCCCATAAGTCTGCTTGATTCTACCCAGAAGGTAGCAGGGAAAGTAGTTTTAGGGAGGATTTTGCAGTGGGCCGAAGAAAAGCAGGTCCTGTCTGACTTTCAGGCCGGTTTTAGAACAGGCACTGGCACGATTGAGCAGACATTCCGATTTCTTATGCTTTATTGGAAAGTGGTCAAGCTGGGCAAAGGCAGTCTGTATCTGGCCTTTATAGACCTTCAGACTGCCTTTGACCTAGTCCCACGCAACCAATTGTGGGCTGTCCTTGAGGGTTTGGGCATCCCCCCGTACCTGCTCGCACTGATCATTAAATTCCACGAAAGCAACTTTGCTCAAGTTAGATGGGGCGTACAGGGCCAAAAAACACCCCGTATCTCTGTAGACAGGGGCGTCCGCCAGGGGTGTGTGCTAGCCCCCCACTCTGTTTTCTCTATACCTAAACGGAGTGGTGGAGCACCTTCTTAAAGTACCAGCAGATGCACCCTCCCTGGCGGGCAGGAAGATTCCAACTCTCCTGTTTGCAGATGATACCCTGTTGATTTCGAAATCCCCGCTAGGCCTCCAAACGTTGCTATCAAGGTTCCAGGGCTTTTGCGACTCCAGGGGCTTGGCTATCAACATCAGCAAAACCAAGTTCCTGGTGTTGAATCCCCCTAGGAAGACAGTACACCCCCCTACCCTTGACTCAGTCCCATTAGAAAGGGTAAGGGAATTTGATTATTTAGGCATCCGACTCTGTGACTCTATGAGCTGGAAGGCACACCACCAAAAAATCATTCTGACTCATAGGAGGGTCACAGGCGCGCTATTAAAAGAACATCGTGCCTCTCCCCTTAAACCTGTCGGGGTGATATTAGATATTTATAGAGCAAAAGCTGTGAGTGCGGCGTTGTATGGGGCAGAGCACTGGGGTACGCAGAAATTTGACACTCTGTCCCATCTTGAGAACAAATTCCACAAAGACCTAATGCGGCTACCTCACAGCTCTCCCACTCTTCCCCTACTACTTGATACAGGCACTCGCTCCATAGCCGAGCAGGCAAAGCTGCGCCCTCTCCTATTATGGGCCCGTATATGGAATGTTCCTGAACTTTCAAGTTACGCAGATGCACTACGTGAACTCCTCTCAACCCCGGGCTGGTATAAGATCGGCTGGCTCGCGGAAGTAAAGCGCCTCCTTTACGAACTGGGCCTGGGAGACGCTTGGGTCAATAGATCTTCACCACCTAAACAGCTGCTTAAGAAAATATTTTGGTTATGGGTGGGAAAGGAGAGAGCGAGCCACTCCAACCTATGTAGATCTGCTGCGGAGTTTTTGACTATCAAAGATCTCCCTCTTAGAGAACCCTACCTGGACCTGATCTCCAACCCAACAGATAGGGCACTGTATTTTAAATTTAGGGTTGGAGTTCTGCCCCTAGGTACATGGACAGCGAACTGGAAACCACCTTGGCAAACCATAGCAACCTGTCCTTTCTGTGTTAACAGGGATGAATCCATTGCCCATCTAATGTTTGAGTGTTCAGCGTATGTTGCCCCTCGACGCAGATGGCTGAAACCCCTTTGCTTGAGGTTGGGCACTCGGTCACACGTGGAGGCCTTATTGATGCTAAGATCAGACACTCACCCCTTGATTGCTTGTTGCCTGGCAAAATTTTTGGGATGGGCTTGGAGGATAAGATCTGTGAGGAAATTGCTCCTCCAGTAATAGTCATCCATCCTGACTCTCTTGGCTTTAGCTACTTGTTGCCGTGTCCTTTTTTCTTTTTTTTTTTCTTTTTAATGATGGCACATCGCTCTCTGTTGTATAAATGTATTTTAGATGGCTGAATTGCACAATTGTTGTACATTTTAAACTGTCTCCCATTGGACTGACGTTTTAGATGGGCGGACTGCATAACTGCTTTATATTTTAAAATTGTTTGTGTACTGTAATGCTTTTAAGAAATGATAAATATTTCGAAATAAAGCTATACAACAACTTAGGTCAGTTCACACTTGTTTCAGAAAATGATGACATCTCCAAAACATGAACTGCACCATGCTTCTGCAACATGCTTCCTCATAGCGTTAAAAATAGAAAAGTCATACTGGCGTGTGCGGAAACCTCTTTTGCCTATGTTCTGAAGCATACAATTCTGTTTGTGTGTAAAAGCAGGCATGATTCACCAGTGAGTGGTAACGGATGCAGAGTTGGAAATAAGAGAAAAGCTCACCACCAGCGCAGAACTACAACAAAAGAGAAAGACACAGGGATTAAAGGGGAAAGCAAAGCATTGGCCCACCATGGTGTCTGTCCCCTCCACACTTCATGGCCCACCATGGCGTATGTCCACTCCACACTCCATGGCGTCTGTCCCGTCCACACTCCATGGCCCACCATTGCGTCAGCAGCTTCCCAATGTTTTGCCACACCCAGTCCACCCCAAGTATCATACGGAGATCCAAATTACAACCTGCTCCCCCATAAAAATAAGCGAGGGGGGTAGAATCGAACAGGAGTCAGTGCGTGTTGCATGCTATTTGCCCATCGCCACCAGTGGGCGCCAGTTATCATCCAATCGGTATTAGCTATCTGCTGAGAATGCCACCAGAGAGAACAAATGAGTGGGCTGTGTAGAAACGTTCAGGAAGGTGGGGGCGGCGCAGGGGAACAGGGAGTGAGATGCGGGGGGTGGGGGTCGAGCGGGTAACGTGGGGAAACGTGTCAGAATAGAGAAAATAGGTGAACTAGAAAAGAGGCGATCGAACAGGGTGTTATAGATAGGCAGAATGAGAGGGCGCAGAGATGGGGGTGGAGATGGTACGTGACAGTGAAAGAAGCTGGGCGGTGAAGGGGTAGATTAAGGGGGTTTGGGAGGGGTTGGGCGATGGAGTGGAGGAGGGAAGGATGAGCTGCGTGCCACTGAGTTGGTGCACACAGACATCTGGCGCTGTAGTGTCTGGAACGCTGAGTATTCAAGCACGACATAACACAATGTTTCGCTTTATCATGTCCCTTGTGCAAGATTGCAGGTTTTTGGCTTGTAATGGCGGCCTTTTTCCTGAGGGTGGGGGAAGGAAGCAGCTTAAGCCGCGAAGAAAGCAGGCAGCTTCCAGGGACATCAATCATGACGTGCCACTGCCTAACAAAGTTTATGTTTTTTTCAGTCTTCATTTTTCAAAAGTCTGATGTCCCCCCCCAGATATGCCAAATCAAGCAATTATTTGCATGTGATGTCCTGTCCCTTTCTTGGGGCACCCCAGCACTCTAGCAGTCACAATCACAGAAGGGCCACGGAGACAGTGGTGACCCCGTCTGCATTACTCTAGTGCCCAGGGAGAACAAAAGGTGTGTGGACACACCCGTGTGTGCCCAGGGTAGAAGTTGTGCAGGAGAACGCCCAATAATAGCTGGTCCTAACTCTGAACAAACCACGCGCACACACTCTGAGTAGTTGACCAAAGTTCTTCAGCACTTTAGAACGTTTATCACCTGCACTTTCGTTGTCCTTTGCACCCGATTCTTTAGGGGACACTGAAGTCCTTGTTTCTTGGCTAATGTGTGGCTTTCCTGCCTGACTGTAGGCAGGGCTAGCAGCTACCCCAGGTGGCATCCGTGGAGCTGTGGCTCTGAGAAGCGGTGGATCTCGTTAGTTTACTCTGTAAATACACATGGGTTATTGAGTATCCTGCGAACTTCCTGCCAATTCAATATTTGCTGCACGTGAGCGGCTGTACTGGGCAGCGTCGCCATTACCACGCACAGCCCTCGCCAGGCCTAGGGGAACTCTTCTACTGCGTCGAAGTTTGCAGCAGAAGACTAGCATGCATCATTGTTTTACCAACAGTCGAGAGTAAGACTAGAACAGGGCAGTGTTATCCATGCTCTTAGAACTGAGGAGGGCCAAAGTCACCAACAAGTCCACCAAGTGCCGGAGGCAGTGGGTCCTTGACGTATGTTCGCCAATAAATCATATGAATTACATTGCGGTGCTGTCCCATGACCAATACCTTCGGGTCGAGTTTGCGCAATATAAAACTGCAAAAAAAGCCACAACGTCTTATGGCCGCATCTGTTCTATATAAAATAGATCCTGGAGTAATTTAAATGATGATGGCCTAAACTACATAACTTCAAGAATTTCGGAGTACATTTATGCAAAATTCCTGAAATGATTCAATGTTGCAGAAAGACGTCACATTCGTGGCACATTATATGATGGGAGTGCAGGAACAAGGGGAGTGGCCAGGATGAGAGTTGCTGTTGTTTGTGGCACTGCTGATTTTGACAGTATGTGTGCGCGCAAAAGCAAAACGCGTTCTCGAGTCCAAAACGGACACGAGGACGCATTTAACACAAAAATATAGGGCCACGTGCCAGATTTGAATTACATGTAATTACACCGAATTTCCCCCAAAATTCGCATACCTACACAACAGTTAATTTCGCAAATTTAGCACCACAGTTAAAAAATAAATAAAAAAGAATGCTGGACATTCCCTTTCCGGTACCATTGTGCATTTTAATAATGGCCCTGGACTCTGTTCCGCCAGGGGCTCTTTCAGAAGCAGGCATCCAGGCTGTGCAGCTGTGACTACTTCTTTCCAAGTGTGATTCCTACTCTGAGGGGGCGGATATCACGCATGAGGTGCGACATTCATGCTGAAGTTCGTGGAAATGTTCTGTGCGTGCTCCTCTCTCACATAGATGTACATTTTGCATCTGCTGGGCACATCAACAATTCACATCAAACTCCCTCATTAGCACTGTGTCGTTTCAGGGCAGAGTGCCAGGCGATGATTGGGCGAGCGCGAGTTCTGCTGAAGAGCGGCCTACAGGCAGGGCGGCCCGAGGCAGAGGGGCTACAGCAGGAACCACGGGCCCGCCTCGCCTCCCCAGGGGGACCTCGGATCAGCCCTGCAGACGGGACGGGCTTCTTGAGCTCAAGGGGTCTCCTCTGGGACCAGTTATGATATGGATACCGATCAGATGACGAGTAAATACTGCGACCCCTGTGAGTGCGCAGTTGCGATCGAGCAACGTTTGTATTCCCAGCACATACACCCACGCCCATGGATTCCGCAGCAAAATATTTCATGCTTTAGAAGTGTCTGCCTTTGAAGGGAGGAAAATGATGTATTGATAGAGGATACTTCAATAGCACACACAAGCTTCATGGCTCTGGATAGCTGAGATGAAAGCAAACACAAGGAGATGATGTGCGGGCAGGCACACGGACAGCGGGAGGGGGGCGGGCAGGCACACGGACAGCGGGAGGGGGGCGGGCAGGCACACGGACAGCGGGAGGGGGGGCCGGCAGGCACACGGACAGCGGGAGGGGGGCGGGCAGGCACACGGACAGCGGGAGGGGGGAGGGAACGGCAAGAAAGGCACTCACCTTGACTTCCTCCGGCGGCGGAATGACCAAATGAAACCTCGACGTCGGAAAAAATAAACCCCGCCCACCGCCGCACTGACGTGACCAAAGGGGCCGGATGAGAAAAATTCTCAGAAACACCCACGAGGCGCCTCGCAGGATGACGGACGCCTCTGTTTGCCAATGGCTAGCGTCCATTTATGGAGCTAGCCAATGGGAAACAGAGGCGGGACGAACATCCATACTGTTGACAAAAGTTTTTCGCCTGGGCGGAGCACTGCGTGCTCTCGCCAGGTCGAAACCTAAAAAGCTAAGGGGCGCGGGCAGGGGTGTTTGGGGAGCGGGGTTAGTGCAAACATTCTTAGTTTAAAAACTGAAGTGACAGACCAGATTGAAATTGAAACTTTCTTATGAAATTCCATCCGTTTGTGCAATGGGGAGAATGCTGTATACAGCTAACAGTGAAAAAACTCCGGAAAAAACACTAAGGACTGAAATAACTAAATTTAAAGAACAATATGACTAAAAATTTAAACAAATGAAAATTCGATTTTGACAATGTTGTAGTGCAAAATGTAATTAACCCTCCATGTTGAGGCCAAGGGAGACGTAAGAGCAGAGGAGAGATAAAGAGAGAGACAGAGCCAAAAGGAAAAATAAGAGACGTAGTGGGGAGTAGACAAACGGAGAGGGGGAGAGGAAAGAGGGAGAAATGATTGACGAGAGAAGATAGGAAAAGAGGCGAGGGGGGGACATAATTATAGATAAACACAATGAGGGAGGAAGACGGAGGGAAACAGAGGGCGACAGACAGAGGGAAGGGGACGACAAAGGGAGGGAGACAGACAGACAGGGAGACAGATAGAGGGCGATACAGGGTGGGAGACAGACAGAGACAGACAGAGGGAGGGAGACAGAGAGAGAGGGAAAGAGAGGGAGACAGAGAGAGAGGGAGAGGGAGAGGGAGACAGAGAGAGGGAGACCAAGAGAGAGGGAGACAGAAAAAGGGAGACAGAAGGAGGCAGAGGGAGACAGAGAGAGAGGGAGACAGAGGGAGGGAGACAGGGAGGGAGACCGAGGGAGGGAGACCGAGGGAAGGAGACCAAGGGAGGGAGACCGAGGGAGGGAGATAAAGACAGACATAGGGAGACAGAGAGGGAGGGAGACAGATAGGGCGGGAGACAGAGGGAGAGAGGGAGGGAGACAGAGGGAGGGAGACAGAGAGAGAGAGAGAGAGAGAGGGAGGGAGACAGAGACAGATAGAGACAGACAGAGACAGATGGAGGCAGAGACAGACAGAGAGACGGAGAGGGAGACAGAGGGAGGGAAACAGGGACAGATAGAGACAGACAGATATAGGCAGAGACAGGGACAGGCAGATAGAGGCAGAGACTAAGACAGACAGAGAGACATAGAGGGAGACAGAGGGAGAGAGATAGGGAGGGAGAGAGAGGGTGACAGAGGGAGAGGGAAAAGAGAGAGGGAGATAGAGGGAGGGAGACAGAGGGAGGGAGACAGACAGAGGGAGACAGACAAAGGGTGACAAAGGGCGACAGACAGGGCGACAGACAGAGGGTGACAAAGGGAGGGTGACAGAGGGAGGGAGACAGAGGGGGAGAGACAGAGGGCGACAGACAAAGGGCGACAGACAAAGGGCGACAGACAAAGGGCGACAGACAGAGGGCGACAATCAGAGGCAGACAATCAGAGGGAGGGAGACAAAGGGAGGGAGACAAAGGGAGGGAGACAGAGAGGGAGACAGAGAGAGAGAGGGAGACAGAGGGAGGGAGACAGGGGGAGAGACAGACAGAGGGCGACAGACAAAGGGCGACAGACAGAGGGAGACAGACAGAGGGAGACAGAGGGAGACAGACAGAGGGAGGAGGGCGACAGAGGGTGGTAGACAGAAAGAGGGAGAGAGACAGACAGAGGGAGGGAGACAGAGGGAGGGAGACAGAGGGGGAGAGAGGGAGGGAGACAGGGAGAGAGAGAGACAGAGAGAGAGCAAGGGAGAGAGAGATAGACAGACAGAGTGAGTGAGACAGAGGGAGAAAGGGAGAGGGAAAGGGAGGGAGACAGAGAGATAGAGAGAGGGAGGGAGACAGAGAGAGAGGGAGGGAGGGAGACAGAGAGACAGACCGAGAGAGAGAGAGAGTGAGAGAGAAAGAAAGATGTGTGTATGCCGGGTCTGGTGGCTAAGTGGACGAAGGCGTCCACTGCAGGGACCTGTGTTCAACCTCATGGTCATAGTTTTTTTGTTGCTCTAGCCTCTCCCTCCTCCCCCACTGACCCCGCCCCCACCGGTGTGGCCCTCGGCCACAAACCACACTTTAAATTTGGCCCCCGAGAGAAAGTTTGTGAGTACCCATGCTCTAGAACCGCATCAACCTGATTTAGAATGTTTTTGTTTTTTTCCGGTCATTTTTAGTTTTTCCCTCTGTTTTATTGTAGTTGCCAGGTCGTCTGCTGTGGCGCCTCACAATATTTTTCTCTTCCCCCTATGGGTTTCTTTGTTTATTTAAGCTCTTTGTCTTATTAGATTTTTTATTTAATGTATTTAATACTTGTGCTCAATCATGTCGGAGGATGGTGATGAAGTTAAAATGTTGCCCCCCCCGGAAACATTTCTGCGGATGCCCATGCTACAATCTCTAGCTGTCCTCAGTTTTTAAGCTCGTTCTGACATTACATTCTACTTGAAGTACAAACTTTATCTTAGTACTGGCTTGTAATATATTATTACGAGTGAATGGGTATGCTAGAGCCCCACCAACGGGAAGAGCGAACCCTGTCAGCCGCACACGGAAGTGAGGGCGCAGTATATTCAGGGCAGTGTCTACCTGCCCATCCAGCCCCCGCTGCCACTCACTCATGCTGCAAGTTGAACTGACGACCAGAGGTGCAGCGGCCAGTGTTGCAACTATGCACATCGGGTTTCTTTGAGGGACTTGGCAAATTTCCCACCAAATCAAAAGCCTATGGATAACCCAGCTCCTGAAGTCTAGATGGCTAAAATCAAATGAAGACCTCCCAAACCCCTTTGTAAGCACATAGACGGGTAAGGAGTGAGTGTGAATTTCTCATTACCTAGTTCTGTTGTTCTCCATTCAACTTGAATAGACATTCAAGTATTCATGAAAGGGTGTACTGTTGTAAGTTTGTGCATTTCCGGTACAAATAATGCACCCAATCCCGTTTTTTACATTTCTGACAATGGCTGCTTTAGCTGTCTTGCAGCATTATGAAATAAATACAAATCATAAACAAACAATCTAACCATTATTACAAACACAGTGGGTTTTGGGTCAACACTCTTCATCCATTGGTCTGTTTAATTGTCATTCTCATGTTCTTTCCCCACCACACACAGAACCAGGTAGGGCAACTGGTCAGCTGACTCAAGCCATTGGCTATCATGAGCTATGAGTGATGGCATTATTTCCTGATCACATGTGCATGGCCACCTAAAATTAAGTGTACTTCAGTGTCAGGGCCGGTGGATCAATAATTTACTCAGTCGATGCTTTCTTTTTTCCATTTTTATACTTTTTGTTGTTGTTTTAGTCATTCTTTTGTATGTAAACTATGTCTTCAGGTTACTGGAATTCAAAGCCAATAGTACCTTTGTGTGTGTCAATGGGAATCATATTTCCTTGTGATGTCCATTAAAACTAGTATTAATTTAGAATCCAGTTCTAAGGACCCTTGCCTGCTAGGAAGCAATTACGCAGTTCTATTAACATTGTATGTAATGGCTATTTTTAATTGCATTTTTTATTACAAGTGTATGGACTGTACGTTGAGGATATGGGTGATCTGCCTTCTTTATTGTACTTTTCTGGCATATGATTGCAATAAAAAATAAAGATATAATCACCACAGCTTAGCAAGGCCTGGCATATCGGTTTTGTCTGTGAAAGTCAAAGCAGTGATAGAGTACCTATGGCAAAACATTGTTCCTATATAGCAAGGCTTAGCGCTATGAGTCCAGAAACTGCTTTAGTAGTTCTGTGTGTTTGCTTGCTACATCCCTCCAGCCAATCAGATATCACGGGCCAAGCAAGACACCCTCCAGGTAGAGAAGGAAGGTAAAATACTGTGAAATTCCCTGCATTTTATTGCGGTTGGACTAACCCTCTAGGATTCTGCACATTTCTTCTTCTCAACCCAAGATAGGACCCGAGCTCCTGGAGAAGGAGAGCTTGTCCCAGAAGACCTTGGAATCTTTTGGCCCCATTACTCAAGATGAATCCCTTAAAGTCCTCCTTTCTATTAAGAGTGGCTCCCCCCGGGATATCGTCCCAATGAGAATCTTGAAAATTATCGCCCCTTCCGTTGTGGAGCCTGTCACTGAAGTTATCAATGCCTCATTAAACGCGGGTATTGTCCCTCCCAACTGGAAGAGGGCAATAGTGAAAGCTCTCTTAAAAAAACCAAGCCTGGACCCCTCAGATATGGCTAATTATAGACCCATTTCGCTCCTTCCGGTACCCAGCAAAATCACGGAAAAATTGGTTAACCATCAACTGTCCAACTTCCTTGAGTCCAACGGGGTACTAAAAAGCTCACAAACAGGTTTCCGTCCTGGCCAAGGCACTGACACCGCCTTGCTGGCAGTCGCTGAGGAGGCACGCTGCACTTTGGATTCAGGAGGATCAGTGGCAGTGATCCTCCTGGACCTCAGTGCAGCTTATGACACTGTCAACCATCGAGTGTTACTTCAGCGACTGTCAGCTGCCGGAGTGAGGGGGGCTGCGCTGAATTGGCTTAGATCATTTCTCAGCGAAAGATCTTTCCAGGTTTGGGAAGGAGGCTCACGATCAGCATCCACCCACCTCCACTGTGGTGTGCCTCAGGGCTCATCCCTGAGCCCCACACTATTTAACGTGTATATGGCCCCTTTGGAGGATGTGGTGGCTCCTTTTGACATCAAGATCGTGAGCTACGCCGACGACACCCAACTGGTGTTCGCCCTTTCCCAATCCACGGAGAACTCTCAGACACTTCATGCGTGCCTTTCAAAAATCCATTCTTGGATGGGGGACTCAGCACTGAAACTGAATGGGTCTAAAACGGAGATAATGCTGTTGGGTCCTAAATTTCCCTCTCTTCCCTGTTCAGCCTGGCCTAGTTGTTTAGGATCTCCTCCCGAACCCAAGGCTGAGATCAAGAGCCTGGGTATCTGGTTGGAACAAGACCTTTCCTTTAGGACCCAGGCCTTTAAACTAGCTGGTCTCTGTTTTGGCCTCCTCCGATCGGTACGCAAAATACTGCCCCTGATTCCTCCCCTATACCGGAAACTTCTAATACAGGGTCTGATCATGTCCAGATTGGACTTTAGCAACGCGATCTACCTTGGGGCCCCTGAAGCCACCTTGAACAGACTCCAACAAATTCAGAACGCGGCCGCACGACTGTTATATGACATCCCTATGTCTCGCTCGGCTAAACCAACTCTGAGGGCGTTACACTGGTTGCCCATTCGGGAAAGGGTGAAATTCAAATCCCTCTGCCTTGCGCACAAAATTTTGCAAGGCAAAGGTCCCCCAGCCCTGCAAAAGTTGGTGGTCCCATATAAAGCCTGCAGAAGCTTACGCTCGGACCAGCAACACCTGATCTGTGTCCCCAGAGTAAAAAAGGCCCGTTCAGGAGGAAGGAGATTCTCCGTCAATGTCGCTGCCCTCTGGAATGCCCTCCCCCTAGGTCTACGCGCAGAACCTTGCATCTTGCGCTTTCGAAAACAGTTGAAAACCCTTCTTTTCTGTTAATTCCCCTTTTCCCCTCTGCTCGTTCCAAGACTCTGTCTGGCAAAGCGCTGGGATGCTCCAGGGTAACCGTGCGCTGTACAAAACCGATCTAATAATAATAATAATAATAAAATTCTGTCCAATCCCATAGTTACTCCAACTTAGATGGGCATTGTGTACTAATATATATGAAAACAATCTTTGTTTAGTTACCTCCACCTTCCTTAGTGCTTTTCACCTTCCCCTAAAGATCTGTTACACATATTTCACATTTTAACCCCTGTGTTTTGCCTTATGTGGATTTATATACTTCTTAAAGCGTACTTCTGCTCCTAATACTGACTTTAAGGGAAATGCTTTGAAGATTCTCAGTTTCAAATTCACTTTATTATGATACAGAACCCTGGCGGAGGTCCACATAGCATGACAATAGTAAAAACAGTAGTGCATAATACATAATAAAATCAGCAATAACACTATATATTCTTCAACCGGTTACATACATAACTTTAAGAACATAATTTGCTGCCCTTTAAAAGGTGACAACGTGCATAGCATCACAGAAGATATATAAATATTGCATACTATAATCTTATAAAGTGACATTGTGCATAATGCAATATAGAATATGTAAATATTACATATCACAGTATAAATCCCAAAGTAACACTTTTTACATTTGGCCAACCAGCTCAACCATCCACTTGGTCCCAGCCTCTAAACGGTGTCAGTCTACATAGTAAGGCATGAAAGATACAAATACTGCATATGAAAACTTAATCAATGAATTCATTTTCTAGCCTAAAGTGATAATGTGGATAGTACACCATAAGATGTGCAACTATTGAATACTAGAATCTTATAAATACAGCCTTGAGAAATACTATCCTACATACAGCAGAATAGAATGTACAGTTATTACGTGTCAGAGCACTTTTTTCAGCTCAGGCCATCCAAGCAATTGGGTCATACATGAACAGGCTGTAGTAGTCTGTGTTTGTTTGGGAATGTTCCTGTGTGAGGGTTCTTGACCAGGAGTTCCAGCAGAGTCAGTTGGTGTCTGTTGTGGCCTCCGCTGCTCTGCCTCGATGGTCCAGCTGCTATGATCAATAAATATTACTACAACTTACCTGGCTTTCCCGCTTCTTCACGACATCCTTGTTGGCGACGAGGTTGGGTAAATATATAATTTATAAATTCAACTACAGTCCTAGAGCTCACCTCCCTCACAAACCTGGCTTCCGGCCACTTGGAGTAATAATCCATCAAAACTAAAGCAAATTTAGAAGATGGATCAAGAGCATGGAAAGGACGTACAATATCCAGCCCTAACTTTACCCAAGGTGAGGACGGAAATTCAATAGGTGAAAGAGGTGGCTTGCGCAATTTGGCAGTCTTATCACAGCTAGAACAGATGACACATGACTTGACTATTTCATCCACTTCACAGTCCATGGAGGGCCACCAAAATGAAAGACATACTCTTTTTTACTCATAGTAGCTCCTAAATGGCTTTCATGAGCATGTCTGATTAGGTCAGCCCTCATACAAAGAGGTGAGACAAGCTTGTCACCTCTCATCAGCAGACCATCTTCAATGGATAATTAATCGCAACTTGAAGATAAGTTTTGTATTCATAATTCAGATTCCTCTCCCTTGGCCAACCTCTCTCTACATACTTCATTACTAAAGCCAAAGAAACATCAGTGCCGAGGGTCTGACGCCACTCACATCCAGAAACCACACACAACTCTGGAAGACCCACTGCAGCAACAATGAACTCCTCCTTGCCCTCCTCTCCCATAGTTTGTTCATCCTCCACAATGTCAGAAGAACACAATAGAAAATCTACACATCCATTCTTGCTCCCAGGAATGTACAGAAATCAAATTGCAGAAGTTTAGAAGACAAATGTGCAATCCTAGGGGTGAAATCCCTGACATTCTTGCCACTCAGAATAAAAATGAATGGCTTGTGGTCAGTCTGTAGGCAAAATGTCCTCCCCCAAATGAAATTACAGAATTCCATCACCGCTCATCAGCACACCAAAAGTTCCTTCTCAATAACCGAATATTTTATTTCGGAAGGAGACAGCACCCTGGAAGCATACCCAATTGTTCTAACTTCACCACCTTTATTATGAGTCAAAGCAGCCCCCACACCAACATTACTAGCATCTACTGTAAGAGTGCAAGTTAAGGAAGGATCACAGTGCTTTAAAACCTTAGGTGACACTAGTTGTTGCTTCACCCACTCAAAGACATTTTGACATTCTACACTCCACTCAAATGCAACACCCTTCATAAGCATTCATGACAAAGGTCTCAATTTACTTGGGAAATCTGGTACAAATCGTGACTGAAACTCACACAGGCCAAGGAAGGACTGGAGGCTAGTTGTGTCAGAAGGAGCTTTGGATTTGACAATTGCATCTACAAGACTAGTCTTTGGAAAAATCCCACTTCCATTGACCAAATGCCCCAAGTATTCAACCTCTTAAGTCATGAAAACACATTTGTCTCTACGTAGTACCACCCCATTGGATTGGAACCTAGACAACACTTCTTGAAGAATAGCATCATGGGCAACTCTGTTATGTGCAAAGACTAAGACATCATCTTGAAAAACAATAAGCCCTTCGATTCTCTTCAGCATGTTGCTCATCAGCCGCTGACAAACTGATGCAGCCGACGCAAGACTGAACGGAATGCGGACATACTGATAGGTGCCAAAAGGGGAGACGAAAGCGGTGAGATGCCTTGATTCAGGGGCTAGTTCTACCTGATGGTAGGCAGAGACCAAGTCCAATCTTGTAAAAATGTTAGCATCTTTTAAACTTTCCAACAGTTCATTGATATTTGGAAGAGGATGAGAGTCCACCCAGATCTCCCTGTTTAAACAGCGGAGATCAACACACATCCTCAGCTCCCCATTCTGCTTACGTACAGCTACTAACGGAGATAATCACAGGGAGGAATCAACGAGTTCTATTATCTCTTTGGTACACAGAGAATTAAGTTCATTCTCTAAATACTGCCTAATGCTAAAAGGTGCATTCCTCAGCTTATGTTTAATGGGTAAGAACCCTCTTTCAGAATAATCTCATGTTGGTATTCCTTGATCTTCCCAAGCTCAACAGAGAAAACATGAGGGAATTAGTTCACCAAATCTTCAAGATCTGGAGTGTCTTGATCCAGCGGCCTATAGGAAATAAGTCATAAGCAACGCTACCTAACTCTATAACCTATTTCATAAAACACTACTCTAACTCATGGACCCATTAATCAAATATGACATATTTTGACCTACTGAATCAGGTGGCCAAATTAAACTTATATACAACTTATTTACAAAATATATACAACCGCGGTAAAAGATGACATCATTTGAACAAATCCTAACTATTTAAATGACCACCATGGCGATGGCATCTAGCTAATAGTAACCTGCACTTCTGAATAACCAAGACCAGCTTGTTTCCAAAAGTAAGATGTTATTAACTAATTTTAGATTGTTTGAGAATATAGTTTTATAAATGCAAATTTATTAGAATCATAGTAAGCATGTTTGAAAACATCATAGAAAAATTACAGTTTTAAGCAAGAAATTATAAGTTTAGCATTTCTAAAATCCTAAGTCCCTAACTAAGCTAAATAAATGGAAATAAAGTAAAGTCTTTAAGGGTTCTTACGTGCTCCAAGCAAAGTCCGTCAGCACGACACCCTCATCCGAAAGTTGAAAAGCAGCAGCGAGACCCATCCATAGGGCATGGGTTTTTTATACCTTTCTACGCTAGCTAATCTAAGTAAAGGAAAATTTTCTGCAAAAGTCGATGTCTCATTGGTCCGAAGTGACAAGTGACAAGTCACCCCATATTTCAAAACATCCATTTCGTCATATTCTTTGAGACCATTGTCTTTATTGTACGTGTTCCAAAGCTTCCTTAGTTTGCAACAAATTTGAACAAGAGTTCTCACTGGTTTCATTTCACTTCCTCGGGTGCCAAGTTATCAAATGTTCTCTCTGCCGGTTTCTGACCTTGGCCACGTCCGAAAAAATAATGACAGTGCTTCTTCATTGTTAAGTGAATGTAACTTTCATGGAAAACTTTAGGGTGGACATCGTGCTTCATGCAGAAATTGAATTCATCTTTTAGCAAACTCGAGCAAACTAGGCCCAAAAGCAGGCAACTTATTTTTCTAGTATAAAACAAACACAAGGAAAGTATTAATGAAAGAAATATTATTTTATTCTGTTTCCACCCTTCGTTTACTAATTAATTAACCCACCCAATTAGTCTAATGTTACCTAGCAAGAAGCAAACAAATAAAGCAGCATTTTATATCTACCAGTCTTCAAGAATCCATGAAATCTTATATGCACCTATAATAGTGGAAATGACATCGCATAGACAAGGAAAGCAAAATAAGCACATGCCACTTTTAAATCTGCTGCAATTAGTAATGACAAAAATGAAAACGACAAAATTTATTTATTATTTTTGCACGAACAAAAGATGCAACAATAATGCACATTTATGAGCACACATGTTAATGTCCCCATGTGTAAAGTTTAATCTAAATTGAATTAGCATAACACATCACAAATCATTAATATTATTAATTCATATTATGGAAGTGTGACTTCACGAGTTTAAACAAAATTTTATTTTCCATCTCGCTTCATCAACTCCCTCATCTGGTGATTAACAAATCACCACACCACAACCCAAAATTTTGAAAAATTTAGACTTCTTGAAAAATGATTCAAATTCATTTGAGTTAGTATTTCTAGAAATGTGTTTCTGCAAAATCCTTGCAATTGTCATATTGTGCTCTGTGTAATTCTTGTAACTCAATCTCCCTTTCTTCTTCTTTTTTGATTTTATAAATTCTTCTCTTTTCTTTCATTTGTTTCTTTCTCTTATGAAGCAAACAACCAATTTTTGTCAGAACGAATATGAATATTATCACAATCAAAGGTGCCAAAATCTTGCCAAGAACTGAACTTCCAATGTCATGGAACCAATTTTTAATTGATTGGAATCTTTTTGAAAGTTTTTCTGAAAAATCTTCTTCTTCTAATGGAATTATCTCTGAATGCATTTCTGTAATGTTCTTAATGTACATCTCAATGTTCTTACTTTCATCGGGAATATAGGTGCAACAATGTTGCACATGTAAAATGAGGCAGACTCCTCCCTCTTTTGCTAGGAGTATGTCTAAAGCAAGGCGATCTTGAATCACCATGGATCTGATTGCAATGACCTCAACATTCACTAATTGGAAACCATCAGCTGTATCTGTTGACAATCTGTCAACAATTGTGGATAATTTTCTGATTCTTCCTGCATTCAGGGTTATACCTACCAAAGGTATCACTGCTTCAAAAATATCTTCCAAAATCTCTGTGAAAGTTTCTCTTTTAGCCCTATTTACATAATTATTAATTTTGAACAATCCCTCTGTATTTCTGTCGACATGAAAGATTTTAGGAAAAACAATCCCAACATAACAAGTCCCATACCAGTGATCAGGAAGGTTGTAGTAAGCTTTGTCACCACAAACAAAATAAATCCCAGGAAAAATTGGATCTTTTCCACCTTTGAATCCCCAACCTCCCATGATCTGATATGTATCTTCACAATTGCTTGCACCCACAAAATAATTATCAAAAAGTGTATTGTCTCTTCTAATGCAAAGCTTACCACTAATTGGTTTGTCTATGTGAATTGCAACATTATCAAGCGTTTTGCCATTTAACTTCTCATCCTCTTTTTGCCAGAACCTAGGCTTAGTCTGCTTGACTAATTCATTTCTCTTGTAAATTGCTCTCCTCTCCTCTACTAGGTTCAAAAATTTCTTTCCTTCAGCACTTAATTTGCAGGTTAGATTGTTCTTGTAAGCATACTCGTAAGTGAATTCATTAGTGACAAGGAAAAATTCCCTCATCTGTTTAGCTTTTTTATGCTTATTCAAAGCACCCTCAATTTTTAAATTTGCAAAAACTTTGTCAAAATCTGAATATTAATATTCTAAGCGTCCAGTTTGATAGAACAGGCTAGCTAGCACACTGCATGTCACACCATATGTAAGAGGAAGCATATTGTATGTCACTCCCTCAGAAACATAAGCAGGTAATTTAACACAGACGTAGCAATCTTTAGCATCCATTACCTTGACATATTCGCTCAAAAGCCTTGTAAATGTATTGCTTGAAAAATCACTAATAGATTTGTCCTGATGAATGTTAGGTCGATGATCAATAACTTTGCCTGTTGCACTATGTTTGTTTTGACTAACTGAAGCTTTGCTTGTCATGTTGACTTTGTGAAAATCTTGGTTAATTTCAAATGGAATAATAACAGCTAAAACTAACCAGAGCAGAATCAAAATGAGCACACACACCAGAGTCATCTTACAGCATCTCTTGAAAATGGAACAACTTGAAGTACTCTGTTCCTTAACGTAAGGCATCTTTTGTTAGCTTTGCCTCAAAAGAAAACAAAAATTATTTTAAAAATGATTTAATTAATTATTTACTTACACCCCCCTTTTAAAATAATGTTTTTTTTTTTTTTTAAACCCTAACAGTGTTTTTTCGACCTTATGTCACAAATAATTTTTCTCAGCTAAACAAATTTTCTTCGACCTTGTGTCACCTAACAAGATTTCTTCGGCCTCTTGCCAAAATTAAAAACCAAAAATCCCAATTAAAATTTCTGTACTTCAATCATTGTCACTAATCTCTTCACTTTCTTCTTCCTCTTGACTGCTACCGTAAATATCAATAACAGGTGGAATTACTAGATAAGTCCACTCAGGAGATTTATATTTTTGATTTGGCTTTATAATCCTCCTTGTCTTCCTTGTCACTACTTCAATTTTTCTTCCAACTCCAACTTCTTTTCCAGAATCCTTTTGACTACTGATTTCTTCCACCTGCTCCTCTGGTTTTTTGATTAACCTGACACTCAATCTTCCACCTGGCCAAAAATCTGTTTTTCTCAAGAATTTTCTCTTTGGTTCAGAAACATTTGTTTCTGACATCCAGGATCTTTTCTTTGCACTTCTACTTTCACCATCCACGTCACTTTCTTCAGAATCGCAGTCTGAAACTTCAATGATTGACTCAGGAATTTTTCTATTCGGCAGTTTGACTCCGTCAGGAACTATACTTTGTCTTCCATCACTGGTACTCAGTAATTCGTCTTCCTCCTCTTCTTCAATTACCTCCAACTTCCCAGTTTCAGGTTTTCTGTTCCTTATTCCAGAGCTTGACTTCTGCTTTTCGATACTCTCCTGGTCAGAAATTTCAATTGATTCAGCTTCTCTGTCTTCAACTCCACTTTTCTTCTTAACTGAACCTTCAGTTGCTTTTCTTTCTAACAGATTCTCTTCATCTCCAGAATCTATTTCAATAATTTCCAAATCTTTTCTTGTCAATTCTCCATTCACAGGCACAGGTTCCAGATGTCGACTTCTCTGTCGATCTTCAGAATCTGGATTCCTCTCACCTTCTACTTCAGAATCAGAATCTTCTGTAGAATCACTCTCCTCATCAGAATTTTCAGGAGTAGGCACTGGAATAGTATGACTAGGATGGATCCACCTTTTCAATCCTCTGCATTTCACTGCATTTGTAGTGACCAGAATTATTTGTCTAGGCTTCTGCCATCTAGGAACCAGACAATTTCTTCTTCGATGTACTTTTGTTCTGACCCAATCACCAGGTCTCAAATCATGTGTCTGAACTTTCTCAGTTGATTGTGCTTCAGTTCCCACCTGATTAGACACAGAAGTTACTATATCAGATAACCTTTTACAGTAATCCAAAATAGCACTGTCATTTATACTTAACAATTTGCCTACAGGTACAAAAGCTTGCCTCATGACTCTGCCCATAAGAATTTTATGAGGGCTCAATCCTGTCTTTTTATCAGGTGTACTTCTCAATGACATTAAGACAAGTGGAAGAGCATCAGTCCACTTTACACCTGTTTCTAGACACATTTTTCCAATCCTGTTTTTTATTGTCCCATTAATCTGTTCAACCACCCCAGATGCCTCTGGTCTGTATGCACAGTGTATTTTCTGCTCAATGTTCAATGCCTCACATATCAGTTTCATAAGTTTGTTATCAAAATGGCTTCCTCCATCACTCTCAATAGTGACTGGAAAACCGTACCTTGGGATATTTTCTCTGAGCAGCAGTTTTGCTACTGTAACTGAATCACAATGTCTTGTAGGAAATGCTTCCACCCATCTTGAAAACAAACAAACAATCACAAAAACATATTTCAAACAATTGTGTAGAGGCATTTCAATAAAATCCATCTGCAACCTGATAAAAGGACCACCCTCTCGACCAATTACCCCTGTACCTACAACTGATTTTCTGTTGGGGTTCATTTGTTGGCATGACAGACACCTTTGACAAAGAGACTCTGCAATCGTTCTAAATTTTGTATTAAACCAAGTCTCTCGGAAAAGTCTGATCATGGAATCTCTTCCAA
Source organism: Lissotriton helveticus (assembly GCF_964261635.1). NCBI lineage: Eukaryota > Metazoa > Chordata > Amphibia > Caudata > Salamandridae > Lissotriton > Lissotriton helveticus. The sequence continues at coordinate 1,046,084,596 of NC_136069.1, read as the reverse complement.
GATGAGCTGGACCATGATACAATCTGGCCATGTCCGCAATCAAACAATTTGGTAAGACTATTCTGCCATCTGTGTAAGTCCACACTCCATCCTCATCACGTGGCCTACAATCTGCTCTTAACCACAAATCTTTTTCCTCATTATCTGCTTCATTTTGTAAGTCCCTGATCTCCTGCCATGTCTCTACTGCTGTTGTTAGCATCAATGAATTTGAATCACATTCTTTACTTCTTTCCCGATTGTATGCACGACAATTTTTCGCACAGTATTTTGCTGTTTCATCTGCATAGGCATTGCCTTTTGAAATATAATCCACTCCTTTTGTATGTGCTGCGCATTTAACAATTGCAATCTCTCTTGGCAATTGTATAGCATCAATTAGTCTTTTGATAAAAACTGCATTTTTAATTGGTGACCCTGCTGAAGTTAAATAACCTCTCTGAGACCAGAGCTGTCCATAATCATGCACAACTCCGTACCCATACTGACTATCAGTAATGATGGTAACTCTCAAATCTTTTGATATTTCACAAGCACGAATTAAAGCAATCAATTCAGCCACTTGTGCTGAACGAATTCCTTCAAGACATGATGCTTCTTCAACATCTGCAACTGTACAGACTGAGTACGCTGCTTTCAAAACACCTCCCTCTGTCCTCAGACAGGAGCCATCCACAAAGTAGACGACATCTGATTCAGGCAAAGGTACATCTTTAATGTCCTGCCTTGGTTTGGTGCAAAATTCCATGACATCCAGACACTCATGTTCCACCTCATTTTCATCAACAATTTCAGAATCAGGTAATAATGTGGAAGGATTCAAATTCAAGCATCTCGAAATGGAAACATTGTCTGCTCCTAGTATGATTTTCTCATACTTCGTTAACCTGCTGCTGGTTAAATGTTGAGTTTTACCTCTCGTCAGTAGTATTTCAACTGAATGAGGCACAAAAACTTTAACAGGAAATCCCATTATGATTCCTTTGCTTTGCTCAAGACTTACACTTGTAGCTGCAACTGCTTTCAAACAACCTGGTAAGGCTTTTGCAACAGGATCAAGAACTGCAGAGAAGTATGCAATCGGTTTCTTCAGATTCCCATGTCTCTGAATTAACACAGACAATGCACATCCTTCTCTTTCACTGCAATACAGTTCAAAACCTTTCTCATAATTTGGCATGCCTAAGGCAGGAGCTTGACATAAGCTCTTTTTCAGGTTTTCAAAAGACTCCAACTCAGCTTCCTTAAGAATAATTGGATCTTTTACATCAGATTGTGTCAATCTCTGTAGTGGTTTTGCAATTACTGAAAATCCACTTATCCATTGTCGACAGTAGCCAACCATCCCCAGAAACATCCTGACCTGTCTCTGAGTTCTTGGTGGTTGCATTGCTTGAATCATTTTTATTCTCTCAACTGTCACCGGTCTTTTTCCTTTAGCAATTCTGTGACCAAGATATTTCACTTCTTGTTTACAAAACTGCAATTTTGCTGGAGACACTGTATGTCCCTCATCTGCAAGATGGTTCAAAAGTATTATTGTATCTGTCACACAATTTTCTCTTGTTTTAGCAGCAATCAACAAGTCGTCAATATACTGCACCAACGTTGACCTGCCAGGTAAATCTAAATCTTCCAAAGATCTTTTTAACAGCTCATTAAAGATTGAAGGACTCTCTGTATACCCCTGAGGAATTCTACACCATGCGAGGGTCCTACTCTGGAATCTGAAAGCGAAAATTTCCTGACTCTCTGGATGCAAGGGAACAGTAAAGAATGCATTGCAAAGATCAATGACAGTGTACCATTCAGCATCATGTGGAATTTAATACAACATGACTGCTGGGTTTGGAACCACAGGACAACATGGAACTACAATCTGATTGACTTTTCTCAAATCTTGAACAATCCTGTACGTTCCATTCGATTTTTTAATTCCCATGATCGGTGAATTACAAGGGCTACTCTCAATTTCTTTTAAAACACCTTGTTTAATGAATTTTTCAATCACAGGTATAACTCCCTCGATTGTCTCTGCTTTCATCTTGTACTGAGGAATATTTGGAAATTCTATTCCCTGTTTCAGTGTAATTTTGACTGGATCGACATGTTTCATCAGACCCATCTCATTTCCAGTCAAATCCCAAATCTCAGATTTCACTGTTTCCTTGAGCTCTTCTGGCAGATTTTCTTTTTCAAATGCAGGAAACAATTTTGTTTCCTCTGATTCCATCAGCATCATTGTCATACTGTACAACCCATCTTCTTCCATTGTTTGCAATTCTACTCCTTCAGGAGAACAATATATTCTGCAATTCATTTTGCACAATATATCTCTGCCCAAAAGATTTACTGGACTACTGTTACAAACCACAAACCTGTGCTTGTCTTTAAAATTTCCAATTTCGACTGGTACTGGGTCAGTTAAATCAGTTCTGATCTGTTGATTGCTTACTCCGACAACTTGGATTGTTTCCCCAGAGAGAGGTAGGTTTTCAATTTCCACTGATCTAACAGTAGAACGGGTAGCACCAGTGTCCACTAGAAAAGTGATGTCTACATCATTAACTTTCCCGCTTACAAATGGACCAGACTGGTCAACCTCAAGAGTGGCTCCAACAACACACTCTTCCCCCTCTCTCGGGCACCGTCAGAAGTAATCATCAGAGTCACTCCCCTGTCCTTCTGTTAACAAAAACTGTTGTGAAGCATTTTGCACAATTTGCCTTTGGGATTTTATTACCTGATCATCTCCTTGAAATCCCACACCAGAATTATATTTTTGAGTTCCCCCACAATTAGGAAAAGGAGGCTGTGGCAATTGATTCTGATGGTGATTCACCTGTTGCTGCAGCTGTCGCTGAAGACTTAATTCATTTAAATTCTGTTGCAACTGTAGCTGTCGCTGCAGATCAACATCATTCTGCATCTGTGGATTTAACAATGGATTTTTTAAATTTCTTGGTGGTTTCTTACATTCATCTCTCCAGTGTCCAATCTCGCCACAATTAAAACAAGGTAATTTTTGCTTTAACTCTTCAACTTTGGGATTAAATTTCCTGATAATATTATTTCCCTTAAATTTTCCCTGACCTTGATTCGAATTTGTAGTCTGAACAAAATTTGTGTTTTTATTTCCAAGATTAGCAATCTGTTGCTCAGCCACTTTCACTTGAGCCCACATTGCTTTCTCCTTAAGCTTCTTCTGTCTCACTTCTAACTCATCACTGCAGTATTTTGCTTTTCTCAAAATGTCATCAACAGAAAGTGCTGTTCCTAATCATATCTGCAATTTCTGGTTTCAGACCATAAACAAATCTGTAGACGAAATGACTCATATCCTTCTCGTATAGTTTTTCATAGCCACTGTATTGTTTAAAAATCAACAGTAACCTTTCATAAAATGAATGAACTGATTCTTTTGGCTCTTGGTTCGTTCTTTCAATTTTAACCCAATCAACCTCTTTTGGTGGAATTTTGTTTTTCAACCAGTAAATCACTTTTTCATAAAAATCCATTACAATTGGATTAGGAGCACCTGTTTCTTTGATTCGCTCAGGTTCTACTTTTGGCCAACTTATGGCTATTTTGCATTCTGTCCAAAGATCTGATGGGACAACAATGTCAAAAAATCCATCCAGATCAATCCACAGAACTTTTGAGACTTTGATGAACCTATCTACCTGTCTGTACCACTCAACAGGCTTCTCTCTCAGTCTTGGAAAATCATTTGTAAACAGTAATATGTCCTGTCTTGACCAAGGGACATGAACATATCCTCCACCTGCAATCTCTCTCATTGGAAATTGTTTTGACAATTTTTCCAATTTCTCATCTTCCTTCTTTCTTGTCCATTTCACTCTCCACTTACTCAACTCTCCCAGTTTTTTTATGTAAACAATCAAATCTTTTATGTGCATTATTCTTCCCATTGAGTTCAAATTCTCAATGTCACCTTCTGAAAAGTCTAATCTGTAATGTTTTGCAAAATTCTTTTGCCTGCTCAAATCAATTTCAAGTTCTGCTGCCAGTTCATCCAACTGATCATATTTGTTTTTTGTTTTCCACTGAATACTCTTGCAAATGAACAGAAGTTCATCATCTCGATAAAATTTTAAACTGTCAGGACCAATTGTACCAATTATTAATTCCTCCAAATTTGCTTTTAATTTTGCAATATCAAGTTTAGGTTTTGTCACTCTGACTTCAGAACATTCAGCATCAGATTCTGCACCCATCGGTGATTTTGGAGATGAATCTTCATTAAAAGTCAGATCAGGCATTCTCGTTTTTGAAGAATTAATTTCAGATATGTCTGAGTAAAATTTTTCAGCAACCTTTTGAATTTCTGCATTTAAAGGAACAGTCAAACCTTGCTTATTAACTTCTCTTTGCTCAAAAACAGGCTGAACAGGACCAATCGTTACTGGAACTGTCACAGCTTCCATGCTTTTTGTTATCTGTCGAATTAATTCTTCTTTTGATCGTAAATACTCAGAAGAATTTCCAACTTCCACATTTCTGACTTCTCTTGTATAATTTTTTGGAGCTTCCCTTTCTCTTGGGATTAATGAAAAATGTCTACCTCCAATACAGACATCTGCATTTGTCTCAATTTCCGATTTTCTTGAAGTTTCATAAGATTCAGAATTATTTGGGTAAATTTTAGAAGTTTCATTAACTGGAGGTGTACTTGGTGTGATTTCTGTAGAAACCATCGGAGTAGACCATGACCTAGGAGGTCTCAAAGGCTCATTCCTTTTATTGGAAGTGTAAATTTCTTCTAAAACTGCATCCTCAGTTTCACTCTCTACAGGGGCATTGTTCTTCTTTTCAGTTCTTTTTTCACCAGGAGAACCTAAAACCATTTCTCTAATTAAATAGAGTCCCTCACTCATGCTTCCCTGTCTCCACATTCGCATCCTGTCTTCATGTGTCTCCCTTCTATAACTTGGAATTTTAGGAGGTCTTTTAATTCCACTTGCTTCTCTTTGTAATTGAAACATCTCATCCTCCCATTCAACTAAAGCTTCAAATTGAGTAGGTCTCGGTTTTGGAATAAGAGCATTCATTTTCTCTCTCAAATTTCTCAAAACCTTTACATTAAATGAACCATCATCAGGCCAAGTCAAAACACCATCATCCTTAGTGTAGTGTTTCCAAATATCAAACCACAAAACAGTATGATAACCATATTCACCTTCCATATACGCTGCAGGTGTTTTGTACTTATGAAGTAATTTACCACCTCGCGTCTCGATTTTCTTGTCAGGTGAAACAAAATTTTTAAGTTTCTGAAGCAACGTTGGCTTTTTCTCAACGTGTTTAAAATGATAACTCATTTTTAAAAGTTAAATTCAATTAACAAATTTGTTCGTAAAATATTTCCGGGATGTTCCGCAAAGCCAGCCAATCCGTGCGCGAAACACACCAACAAGCCAATGAGAGTTGAGCTACGTCACTTTTTACTCAACCAATAGAAATAGAGGTTTTCTGAAAAACCAATCGACTTACAGTTCGTCAGAAATTTGAGAACCAATCAGAACACAGTTTGTGACGTATATCACCCAATCACAGCGCGGCTCTGTGACGTACACAGCAGCTGCGGTTTCTCACTTCTCACTCTTAGCGCTCACCCCTCCTTCACAAAATCTTTTCACAGCGCCATTTTGAAAACGCTTTTTCAGTGAAAATTATTTTAACAACGACAATAAAAGACTCATCTGTCTGTTTCTCTAACAAGTGACAGAATTTCAATGACTCAAGTATTCTCTTGCTCAGAATAGAAGGCGCTATTCCCATAGAATATACATTTGCCAGTATAGTAATCTTTTTACTCTACCCTTCAAACAGGTAATTATGAACTCATTTCCCTCAGAACGCACAACTAAGTGACTGTTCGAAAGTTCCACTTGAACATAACTTACAAATCAAACTCGCACTTTCACACGGAAAAGTCCCTAAATTCAAACATACATGAAATCCATACAGGACTCTCACCTGTTTATAGAAATCATGCACCGCTAGTAGAATAACGATGTTATCCGTACAGGACTCTCACCTGTCTATAGATATAAAACATGTACCCTTACAGGACTCTCACCTGTTTATAGATAATCATGCACCAACGTTACCCTACCCTTCACTCAAGCTCGAATATATACTAATACTTTTATCACAGTGAGTTTTATAACAGGCTCTCAGTCCCTATACCCATGCTGTTCAAATTTCTTAGAAAATCCTCACTATACAACATTCACACCTAGCCCTAAAATGTGTTGCACGGCCACAACACTTGTGATACACGGCGATATCACTACTCTGAAACAGATCAAATGCCCTGTGTGACTACCTTCTCATCACACAATCTGTACCGGTACGACTCACATATAGCACGAAAATGAACTCAACATGTGTTAAACATCGATCCTATATCCATACCATAACACATTGGTTACCTTTAGCAACCATCAATCTCTGCTACCAGAAGAATTGATCCAGCGGCCTATAGGAAATATGTCATAAGCAACGCTACCTAACTCTATAACCTATTTCATAAAACACTACTCTAACTCATGGACCCATTAATCAAATATGACATATTTTGACCTACTGAATCAGGTGGCCAAATTAAACTTATATACAAATTATTTACAAAATATATACAACCGCGGTAAAAGATGACATCATTTGAACAAATCCTAACTATTTAAATGACCACCATGGCGATGGCATCTAGCTAATAGTAACCTGCACTTCTGAATGACCAAGACCAGCTTGTTTCCAAAAGTAAGATTTTATTAACTAATTTTAGATTGTTTGAGAATATAGTTTTATAAATGCAATTTTATTAGAATCATAGTAAGCATGTTTGAAAACATCATAGAAAAATTACAGTTTTAAGCAAGAAATTATAAGATTAGCATTTCTAAAATCCTAAGTCCCTAACTAAGCTAAATAAATGGAAATAAAGTAAAGTCTTTAAGGGTTCCTACGTGCTCCAAGCAAAGTCCGTCAGCACGACACCCTCATCCGAAAGTTGAAAAGCAGCAGCGAGACCCATCCATAGGGCATGGGTTTTTTATACCTTTCTACGCTAGCTAATCTAAATAAAGGAACATTTTCTGCAAAAGTCGATGTCTCATTGGTCCGAAGTGACAAGTGACAAGTCACCCCATATTTCAAATCTTCCATTTCGTCATATTCTTTGAGACCATTGTCTTTATTGTACGTGTTCCAAAGCTTCCTTAGTTTGCAACAAATTTGAACAAGAGTTCTCACTGGTTTCATTTCACTTCCTCGGATGCCAAGTTATCAAATATTCTCTCTGCCGGTTTCTGACCTTGGCCACGTCCGACAAAATAATGACAGCGCTTCTTCATTGTTAAGTGAATATAACTTTCATGGAAAACTTTAGGGTGGACATCGTGCTTCATGCAGAAATTGAATTAATCTTTTAGCAAACTCGAGCAAACTAGGCCCAAAAGCAGGCAACTTATTTTTCTAGTATAAAACAAACACAAGGAAAGTATTAATGAAAGAAATATTATTTTATTCTGTTTCCACCCTTCGTTTACTAATTAATTAACCCACCCAATTAGTCTAATGTTACCTAGCAAGAAGCAAACAAATAAAGCAGCATTTTATATCTACCAGTCTTCAAGAATCCATGAAATCTTATATGCACCTATAATAGTGGAAATGACATCGCATAGACAAGGAAAGCAAAATAAGCAAATGCCACTTTTAAATCTGCTGCAATTAGTAATGACAAAAATGAAAACGACAAAATTAATTTATTATTTTTGCACGAACAAAAGATGCAACAATAATGCACATTTATGAGCACACATGTTAATGTCCCCATGTGTAAAGTTTAATCTAAATTGAATTAGCATAACACATCACAAATCATTAATATTATTAATTCATATTATGGAAGTGTGACTTCACGAGTTTAAACAAAATTTTATTTTCCATCTCGCTTCATCAGTCTCTCACAACAAGGACCTGTTCAGCTGTCCCAGGCCTAAGTACCATCCCAAGCGTGTACATTGTTTTGCTTTTACTTTGTAGTTCTGTTGTTTAACCCTCTTTTCCCTTTCACAGGTATTTGCTCCTTGTTTGGTTGCTTCTTTCCTTCCTTGTAGAAGTTTCCTTTTGTTGTTTTGTTTTTAGGGAAGACCCATGTAGTAGTCTGTGCTTGTTTGGGAATGTTCCTGTGTTCGGAACCTCACTGCGTGAGGGTTCTTGACTGAGTCAGTTGGTGTCTGTTGTGGCCTCCGCTGCTCTGCCTCGATGGTCCAGCTACTATGATCAATAAATACTACTACAACTTACCTGGCTTTCCAGTTTCTTCATGACACAAGCCTTTTAAAAGATATATCTGTGCATAATACAACATAAATTAGAAAATAATGTCGAACAACATTAATACATTTTGAACCCTATTAGTACAACATATATTGAACAGCAGTCCTCCAACAATAATACACCAAGGCCCTTAAAATTATCTGAAGAATTGATGGATCTTATTCCAGATCATTTTGTTCATGGAAACATTACAAATTTAAGAGCCCCCAAGGCTGATCTAAGAAATATGAGAGGTTATATGATGGAAATTATCAGGCATTGAAGAATCAAAAGTAGTTTTTGAGAAGTGGCAAAGTAGCAAAGCGTTTAAGAAATGGGGGAACAACCCTGAGGTAAGTGAGTTCCTCAAACATGTGTGGGAAAAAGTAAGAAAAGAAGAATAGATCTTAGAAATAAGAGATGGTATATGATGGAAATTAGAAGACTCTGAATAATAAAGAGTAGTCTTTTGAGGAGTGGCAATGCAGCAATGTATTTAAAAAATGGGGGGGAGGACCCTGAGGTAAGAGAGCTAATAACACAATGTGGAATTAAGAGGAAGAAAAAGGGATAGATCTCAGAAATAAGAGAGGTTAGGATAGGTTAGAAGATATAGGAGTTGGTTTGGCCCACCCAAAGAAAAGTGGAAGACAGAGTCTGGAATACGAAAAAGAATGAGCAGGGAGATTATTATAGTAGGGATAGAGGACATAAACTGGAAATATTATCTTGACTCATCAGAGAGTGTTGTCAGGAGACACTAGACATAGTCTACTGGCCTTCAAAACATACCAACAAGACATGCACAAAAAGATAACAAACTCAAAATAGTTATTTCTCAATCATAAAGCTGTGCTCACAATTGTTCAGCAGCATTGGACTTTGGGGACAAATTGGATTGATGAGATGTCACCTATTCATGCAATTGTCTTCAAAGATCCAGTCAGAACACAAATGCCTGGCAGGAATCTGATTATTGCCAGTTTCAAGGACTTCCAAGATTTGCTGTACTAGTACGCAGCATGTTATACTAAGACTATAAGCAATGCCTGTCAATGTTGGTCCTTTTTGGACAGAAATTAACCAGGGTATAAAGGTTGATCTTTGAATCAAGTATAACAAATAAATGCCAAATTGACAGATATAAATCTACATTCACAGGGCCTTATTGATGGGCTTTTGCCGTAGCGCACCGCCGCAGGACTCCCTGCAGCACTGCCCTACGCAAAAGAAAAAGGGCAGGAATGCACTGTATCAATATGATACAGCACATTCCTGTTCTTTTACCCTGCGCTTGCTCACAATGGGCTGCCATGCGCCAAACCAGGCACTTTTGCACCATGGTGCAAGGGTGCCTGCGTTGCGAGGATGATTGATTTTGTGCAGGAAGGTACCCTTCCTCCACAAAAGCAATCCATGCAGGCTCTTTTCTTTTTCTATGTGTGGCTGCAGAATGCAGCACACATAGAAAAATGTAAGCACGAGTAGAAATGTTTTCATTTCTCTTCGTTGCGCCTCCCCAATGCCAGCCCTGGGGTGGCGTTAGCTTCTGATGCATTCCCAGGTTTACAATGCCTCGTAAATCTGGGAATGTGTGAGTTGAGTAGGAACACTATCAGCAATACTCATGGAACGCCCCTTTCACGTGAAAGGGGCACATATTTATGAGGCCATGAAAAGCCAAGTAAAGTGGCTTTATGTGGCCTTATAAATATGCGGCGGCACATTGCACCAACTGAACGTCAAAAAAGTGATGTTCCGTGGGTGCAAACGTGCCGCTAGGGCCTCATAAATGAGGCCCACAATGCACATGAATGACCAAATGCTACATATTTTGAATATAGCCCTATTAGGTGCTCCTTACATTTGTGAATATCTCACCTATTTGCTCTTGTTTGTTTACTGGAGTAACATTGAATGTACAAATGGAAGGGCTATCTCTATCATATGCCAGCCAGCAAGATTATCTGAAATGTAATCTTCACGAATTCAGAATGTGTTTAAGTGTCTTCGGCGGAATGCAACAATCAAACTTCTTTCTCCTATCTCATGTGGCAGAAGCCAAGATGCGACTCTGCACCTTGGAAGCATGTGATAGATGGCCAGGTGTCTTTTAAGAAACATTACAGTAGGAGGCAAAATCTGAAGGTATAAAAAAACTCCTTGGTAGGTTAGCAACAAAATTCAGGCAAAAGTAACAGATAACTATGAAGACTATGTAAATCATGAGTCTACACCAATGACAGCACAGAGTGGGACCCAGCAAAGCACCAAGTTCCAAAGTAATGGCAAGAGTCCTAGCAGCAAACTCCACAAATGCAAGAGAAAAAGGGGTGAAATGAGAATGTTAGATTGCAAGCGCAAGGATTTGAAATCTTCATTTTGCTGCGACATGCGAGCTATGATACTCACAGTGAAGGGCACTGGCTACGCCTTGACTTACTGGCTGCCTGACTGGGGTGGGACTCAGTCCCTCAGTGTTCCCCTTGTTTCCTTCCGGTGTGGGAGGCGGAGCCGGCCCTCCCGGTGCCACTGATAGGGCAGCACTCTTCTCCCGCAGCGCGGGGCACGCCCGGGCAGAACCAGGGTCCGTATGCAACCAGACAGAGCTCGGCTGGGCCATCCCTCTTGGATCCACAAAAGAGAACAATGGTATGAAATGCAGCCTTTTTACTATCCAAACTATCAGTGATATCATACTGGGAGCACACCTATAGTAATGGGTAAATGTGAATTTACCCCCCGTTTTAAAGTTACTCATGGCATAAGGCAATGTTGTGTGCTTGCGCCACTTTTATTCTCTCTTTATATTAATTTTGACATATCCTTGCAAAACTTGAATGCTTTCGCCCCTAGAGTTGGCAATCGTGTCACACCAGCAGTGGTGGCCGGTAAGTTTTGGAGGAAGGGGGGCATACGGGTGTGGGAAGTTGGCCTGGTATATGATGCTCACTAGTTCTAGTGATCACCTTGTACCATGCCAAGCAACCCTTATGATGATTGGTTGTAAGTCAACCTTAAAAGACCAGCTATCCTAGTAGCGTGGACAAAGCAGTCTTAGTCTAAACTCTGTAAAGACATGTGAAGCAAGCTGTTTTACCATACACAATCCCCTTGAATACCAAATGAATGGACACCACACAGATATATATTGAAAATATATATATATTTATTTACTACAAAATCCCCTATACTCTTTATGAGCACAGAAGCAAATGCGTTAAAACAAAACACAGTTTAAATATACAAAAGTTGCACAATATGGATGAGCCCTAGGGGCCACTTAAACCATATACTAAAATAGTGGTATAAGAACCACCAATGGGAAGGGAAATAGGCCTAGGGCCTGGGGAATCGCTGGAGCTGTTCGGGACTAACAGTGAAGAAGTCGGGAAAGGCCCGCGGGACTCGGGTGCAGTGCTTAAAGCACACGCATGCACCAATGCAATGTCAATTGTGTGTAAAAGTTATAAAGTTACTGTTTTAGGAACCTTCCGACTGACCTAGAAGGACAAAACTTTAGATCTGGGCACTAGAGGTGTGTACCAGTGTAGGAACACCGGCGTTGCTGAGTTACCTCACCCACAGGAAGCGGGTGCACAGGTGCGAAGATGTGTCGGGTTTCGTCACGCAGGTCGATGGTGCCTGGAGATGAAGATGCTGCAGTCGGGTCGTCGAGGAGAGTTCCGGTGGATCCAAGGATGGATCTGAAGATGTGAAGACCTGAAAGCAGAGGGGACAATGTTCAAAGCCACTAGCCAGTGACTACCGTGGAACCAGGATGGAACCAGGCGATGTCGGGTGCAAACAGGCGAAGAGGTGTAACTTGTCTCTGCAGCCACGTGGACACGAAGAGGTCAAGGATGTCTAGGAGTCAATCACGAGCTGTCCCACAAAGGCTCTAGCTGATGGCGGTGTCGGCAACTTGATTGGAGCAAACAGGCCTTGGCTAATGCAAGCCATGCAGGAAGAGGAGAAAGCTTGTTACTCGGACCAGCAAGGTCAGAGCGGGCTCTCCTTTTCAGGGGAGCGAGGGCCATTCTAAAGCAACCAGACCAGCAGTGTTGTTTGTAGATTTTGTCACCAAGATGGCCACCAGCCAACGGGCTAGCGACCGGGATGACGCATCAAGTGGCAAAGTGCAAAAGGGCCCCACGCAGATCGTGGAGATGCTGGGGGGCTGATCTTCGATGCAGATGCTACTCGGTGGAGGGGCTTCTCAAACCCCAAAGCACAGCATCAAGGGTGCCTCAGGTGCTGTGCAGTCCGCTTCTCGGCGGTCTTTCAAGATGGCCGGTCCTACGTCTCTCGGTGCCTCCACGGGTCTCTTCTTTTCAGGGACTGTGGATCGGGCTGTGAGATGTCTGGGAATCCAGGTCTTGTCAGGCTCTGGGCTCGGGCTCCGGCGGGAGGCGGCGGCAAAGCAGACGTCGAGTTGCTGGTTGGTGCCTGTATTCACAGGGTGGTCACTCCTTGGCCACAAGGGAGATTCTCTTCAGTCTTCTGTGCAGCAGAATGTTGAAGTCCAGTTTTCTTCTTAGTTTCAAGTCGAGTTCAGGATGATCTGAAGTCTTGGGACACAGCTCCTACTCTTATTCCAAATCTGGGGGCCGGATTACCTGCTAGGTCCCTCCTCTGGGTGGGACCAGGAAGGGGGGTGGTTACACACCCTTTCCTTTGTCCAGCTTTGCGCCAAGACTGGGGCTGGAGAGCCCCAGCACCGGTTTGAACTGGCCTATGCCCAGGGACACCTTGTGTGCCCCAGGCATGTCTCATTCTATTCAGCCCTGCCCTACCCAATACACAAAATCCTGTCTGGGGTGGTGCTAGCACCTCCCAAGGCAGGAAACCCTTTGTCCAAGCCTCCCTCGCTGGAAGGACTCCCAGCAGCAGGAGGTCAGACTTGTGTCTGTGGTGGCAGCATCCATTTTTTGATGCTGAGGCTCATGTTTAACTTTAACCGGGGTTCAGGTTATGTACATGTCGTGTCCCTCTAGAAGGGTGGAATGCTACCCCCGTCGCCAGAACTGGCGAGGGGGGAGTATCCCAATTCGTATGACACCTTACTCGACATGTTTTGATAAAGCCAAACCAAAGATAGCATTTAACCGCGAGGTTCATAATGCACTTAAGAGTATATGGTATGGCAGTATCATGGAACAGCTAAAGGACGTGGTTCCGAAAGCTGCAGACAGGCTCAGCTCATGCTAGAGCACCATCTCACATATTTCCAAGCACTCTGCCTCCAGGATTGATGAGGCCTTCCATAGGAGTGGCTGATAGGAACATATGTGCCCATTTTAAGTTAGATATAGGCATACTATACCTAAGCAAGAGGTGATTACACCAACTTACCCCAGCTGAGTGATCAGCCAGTTGTGTCAAATATGGAGGCCAGGCCAGGGGTGGCATAATACATGCTGCAGCCCCTGGTAGGCCTTGGAAACACCTATGCCCTGGGTACCTGGGGTACACTGTTACAGGGGCCAATAAGGTGAACCAGTTCCAATTCGTAATGCACCTAGGGTGCATTGGCATTAATTTAGAGAGAGAACAGCATGCTGTGGGTCTGATTAGCAGGCCCACAGCCACATTAAGTCATAAACCAGTGAAGCAAAAAGCAAACATTTGGGGTGACCATAGGATAGCAGACCCTACTCTCCTACACACCCCCCCCCCAACGCAGGGACATTAGACTAACCTTGACCAGTTGTGTCTTCATGTTCTAAGTGGAAGTACCTGGAGAGACCATCTGCATTACCATAGTCAGTCCCTGGGCGGTGCTCCACTGTAAAGTCCATCCCCTGCAGGGAAATGGACCACCTGAGTAGTTTGGGGTTTTCACCCTTCATCTGATTAAGCCATAAGAGGGGCTTATGGTCGGTCTGAATCTTGAAGTGAGTGCCAAACAAGTATGGTCTCAACTTCTTCAGGGCCCACACCACAGCAAAGGCCTCCCTCTCAATAGCTGACCAACGTTTCTCTCTAGGGGTCAGCCTTCTGCTAATAAAAGCAATGGGCTGGTCTTGACCATCTACATTAAGTTGTGAAAGCACAGCTCCCACTCCCAACTCAGAAGCATCTGTTTGGACAATGAACTCTCTTGAGTAGTCAGGACTCTTCGGGATAGGTGCAGAGCACAAGGCCTTCTTCAGGTCATCAAATGCCTTTTGACAGTTTACTGTCCACTGAACCTTTTTGGGCATCTTCCTGGATGTCAGATCATTAAGAGGAGTCACAATGGACCCATAGTTCTTAACAAACTTCCTGTAGTACCCAGTCAGGCCCAAGAAAGCTCTGACCTGAGTCTGGGTAGTTGGAGGGGACCAGGCCTTTATGATCTGGATCTTACTCTCCAGTGGTTGAACTTGGCCTCCACCTACAAGGTGGCCCAAGTATACAACTTTACTCTGCCCTATCTGGCACTTTGTTGCCTTGATAGTGAGGCCTGCCTTTTGCAGAGCCACTAGCACTTCCTTCAGGTGGACCAGGTGATCCTCCCAGGTGGAGCTGAAGACAGCAATATCATCCAGATATGCTGCGCAAAAGTCATCCAACCCAGTAAGGACTTGATTCACCAACCTTTGGAAGGTGGCAGGTGCATTTTTCAAACCAAAGGGCATCACCACAAATTGGTAATGACCTCCTGGGGTAGAAAATGCTGTCTTGGCTTTGGATTCCTCAGCTAACCTGATTTGCCAATAGCCAGCTGTCAGACCAAATGTGCTCAAATATTTGGCAGAAGCCAACTTGTCAATGAGCTCATCTGCCCTTGGAATAGGGTGTGCATCTGTCCTGGTGACAGCATTGAGTCCTCTGTAATCCACACAGAACCTCATCTCTCTCTTGCCATCTTTGGTGTGAGGTTTGGGGACCAGAACCACTGGGCTAGCCCAGGGGCTCTCTGAAGGCTCAATAACACCTAATTCCAGCATCTTTTGCACCTCAGTCTTTATACAGTCCCTGACATGGTCAGGTTGCCTGTAAATCTTGTTTTTCACAGGAAGACTTTCACCAGTGTCCACCACATGGGTATACCAGTTAGTCTGACTGGGTGTCAATGAGATTATATGTCTATATGACTGCAAAACTTGTCTACAGTCATTTTGCTGATGTTTAGTGAGGCTGCCATCTAAGGCCACACCATCAACTGAGCCATCTTCAGGGTTCTGAGTTAACAGGTCTGGGAGAGGGTAACTCTCTTCCTCCTGCCCCTCATCTGTAGCCATGAGCAAGCCCATGTCTGCCCTGTCGACATATGCCTTCAGTCTGTTGACATGGAGCACCCTGTGGGGGCTCCTGGGAGTTCCTAGGTCCCCCAAGTAGGTAACCTCTCCCTTCTTTTCAACAATTGTATGGGGTCCAGACCATTTGTCTTGGAGTGCTGCTGGGGCCACTGGCTCCAACACCCATACTTTCTGTCCAGGCTGATACTCGGTCAAGACAGCCTTTTGGTCATGCCAAGCTTTCTGTAATTCTTGGCTAGCCTCAAGGTTTTTGGATGCCTTCTCCATATACTCAGCCATCCTGGAGCGGATACCAAGTACATAGTCCACAATGTCTTGTTTAGGCTTTTTGAGAGGTAACTCCCATCCTTCCTTCACCAGACACAGGGGTCCTCTTACAGGGTGCCCAAACAACAATTCAAAGGGGCTGAAGCCAACCCCCTTTTGTGGGACCTCTCTGTAAGCAAACAGAAGGCAGGGTAGAAGGATGTCCCATCTTCGCCTGAGGTTTTCTGGTAATCCTTTGATCATACCCTTTAGGGTCTTGTTGAACCTTTCAACAAGCCCATTGCATTGTGGATGATAAGGAGTGGTGAACTTGTAGTTGACACCACATTCCTTCCACATAGCTGTCAAGTATCCGGACATGAAGTTGGCACCTCTATCAGATACTACCTCCTTAGGAAACCCCACTCTGGAGAAAACTCCAAGTAAGGCCCTGGCCACAACAGGAGCTGTTGTGGTCCTAAGTGGAATTGCCTCTGGGTACCTGGTGGCATGGTCCACCACCACCAGTATGAATCTGTGCCCAGATGCTGTAGGGGGATCCATTGGACCTACAATATCAATCCCCACTCTTTCAAAGGGGACCCCCACCACAGGTAGTGGTATCAGGGGGGCCTTTTTGGTTCCACCTGCTTTGCCACTGGCTTGGCAGGTTACACAGGAGCGACAAAACTCCTTGGTGTCTTCAGACATGTGAGGCCAGTAAAAGTGAGGGACAAGCCTGTCCCAAGTCTTGTTCTGGCCTAGGTGTCCTGCTAAGGGAATATGATGGGCCAAGGTTAGAAGGAAGCCCCTAAATTGCAGAGGTATAACCAACCTCCTGGTTGTACCAGGCTTGGGGTCTCTACCCTCTGAATAAAGGAGCCCATCGTCCCAATACACTTTATGGGTACCTTGAGCATTCCCAGCAGCCTCAGCAGCAGCCTGCTGTCTATGGGGTTCAAGGGAAGGACAGGTTAACTGAGCCTGCCCCAAGTCTGCCCTAGAAGGTCCCCCTGTCCCCAGAAACTCAACCTGATCAGGTTCAAGTTCTTCAGGGACAGTTCCTTCAGGGGTCTCCAGATCATCTTCCTGTGAAGGCTGATCCTCACTTGTAGGCAGTTGGGAAGGCACAGCCTTTACCCTCCTGTTCTTCTTCTTGGAAGGTGCTTGGTCCATTGTTCCAGGATCCAAGACCTGAGGTTCAGAGAGGCACTTTTTGGCCTGTGACCTGGTCACAGCAAGGACATGTGATGATATCCCTAACATCTCTGCATGAGTCCTGTACTCAACTTCTGACCATAGAGAGCTCTCCAGGTCATTGCCCAACAACCAACAACCATTCAACTGGGAGATCAGCACTAACCACAACTCTCTTCAGGCCAGTTACCCCTCCCCAGGAGAAATTAACAATTGCCACACTATGGGGCTCATTAGGATAGCGTTTTTTCCGCATCCTCCGGGTCGGCGGAAGCCACCGCCGGCCCGGAGGATGCGGAAAAACCGCAGCGGACCCACCAAAGACCCACCGCCACATTAGGATGGCTGGTGGGTCCTGGTTTCCGTCCGCAGCTTTTCCGCCGCGGTTGGCTTACAACCGCGGCGGAAAAGCACTAATATGGTGACGGTGTCTATCAGACACCGTCAGCCATATTAGGATGCCCAAAAAGAAATGCTTTTCCACGGCGGATTTTCTGCCGTGGAAAAGCATACGGAGCTTCACTGCGGGGGCCCGTTGCGGGCCCCCTGGGTGAAGGGGGCGTGGGGGTGCACATGGGGGGTACCATACATTTGTATGCAGTAATCGGTAGGCACCGCGCGGTGCCTGCCGCTTGCTGCATACAAATGCAATGTATGCATTTTTAACATTGCGGCGGGTGTAGCTTGAAGCTGCACCCGCCGCAATGTTAAAGATTGAGGATGTGACCGCCAGGCTGGCGGTCACATCCTAATTGCACTGGAGGGACCGCCGCAGCTCCTGCGGACGGTCCCTCCTCCTCTAGGGTGGCGGACGGACGCAAGTCCGTCCGCCATCCTAATGAGCCCCTATGTGTAGTAGTGACATTGCTAGCATTGGTCACCAGGTAATTATCACCTGGTATGTATTGTCCAGGGTCCACAAAGTTAGGTGTCACCATAGTGACACTGGCACATGTGTCCCTGTATGCTTGAGCCACTTTTTCATTAATCAAAGGCGTCTGCCTGTACTTGCACAGATTACTGGGGCAGACAGTAGTGGATAAATCTATTTCCACATCACAAATCAGAACAGCCTGTGTAGGGGTTCTGACTAGGCCAGACTCTCCCTCAGTTCCCAAGGTGATACCTACTACCCCCTTAGTTTGTGGACACTGCTGACTGTACTATTGGGTGCAGGTGCCTTAGGGGCTGCAGTGTTGGGGGCTTCACCCTTTTTACATTCACTGGTCCAGTGAGAGGTGTTTTGCAAGTACTACACCAGGGTTTTCTTTGACCTTCTTTCTTCTTCTTCTTGGAAGTTTGGGACCCACCCTCAGTATTAGTTTGGGGCCCTGTTGAAGACTTCTGGTCTTTAGCTTTCTGCTCTCCACCCTTCAGGTCTGTTTTCTTTTGGTCACCACCCTGGTTCTGGTTCTGGTTCTTTTGCTTAACTCTGGTTCTAACCCATTTGTCTGCCCTCTTTCCCAATTCATGAGGAGAGGTCAGATCTGAGTCACCCAAATGTTGATGCAACTGCTGGTTCTGACAATTATTTAAAATTTGTTCTCTCATAAGCAAATTGTACAATCCTTCATAGTCTGTAACCTTACTTCCCAGCAACCAGCCCTCCAGAGCCTTAGTGGCACATTCAACAAATTCAGACCAGTCCTGAGTCTGTGTCTTCTGGGTTTCTCTGAACATTAACCTGTACTGTTCAGTGGTTAAGCCTAACCCATCTATCAGAGCACTCTTCAGGACCAGGTAGTTTCTAGAATCCCCATCACTAACTGTGAGGAGTCTGTCTCGGCCTCTACCTTCAAAGGAGAGCCACAAGATTGCTGCCCACTGCTCCTGAGGGATCTGCTGTACTCTGCAGGCTCTCTCAAGTGCAGTCATCCATTTGTGGATGTCATCCCCAGCTTTGTAGGGGGGCACAATCTTACTCAGGTTTCTATTGTCATAGGACCTGTCTTTATCCTTAGGGATAGTGCTGCCACCAGTGGATCCTAATCCACTCTCTCTAGGCTGTCTTGCTCTAGCAAGTTTCTCTTTGGCCAGGGCAACTTCTAGTTCTTGCTTCTGGATCCTAAGCTCAGCCTCTCTCATGTTGGCCTCATGTTCCCTTCTCTGAGGGCTAGTCAACCCCCTTCTGGAGTGACCATGAGAACCTCTAGAAGCTTGGGAAGTGTCAGATTCACCTGAGTGATTCCTTCTCCTCCTGGACTCCTGGTTAAGTCCACTTCGGGGTCTGAGTGGGTTGGACCCTGACTCAGTCCCAAATTGGCTTAAGTTAGCCTGGCTAAGTCTTCTGACTGGCACCTGACTAAGTCTCTCATCACCAGAATCACTTTCTTCTTCCTCCTCTTCCTCCTCCTCATCCTCAGGCTGAGAATCTCCAGTTCTCTGGTTTTCCTCACTTATTTGGACAACAGGGACAGGGGCATCAGTGTTATCATCTTCAGAAAGAGAGCCTCCTTCTCCAGGCCCTTTGGGGTCAGGATTGGAGGTCTTTAGAGCTTCAGACTGGTCTAAAAGCTCTCTGAGGTGTGCTGTAGTGGGGGGTGGACCCACCTTGAGACCTCTTAAGGTACACAGCTGCCTCATTTCAAGTTCAACATAGCAAATTTGGATGGTGCCTTTGGAGGGTCACTCTCAACAGGGACAGGTCCAGTGGACCCCTCTGCTCCAGACATTGCTCTAGTGTGGGTGGATATGTTGCAATCTACCTACACTGATGTTTACCTACTAAACCTATCTAGTAGTTGTAGTCAGGGTGTGCTACTCCCTATCCTCTACAACAACTAAGTTCAGTAGAACTTAAGTATACTAGTCTTGTTTTATATGTACCTAACAGGTACCTGTATGATCTTTCAAATGATACTCTCAAAGATTGTAATGGTAAAACAACAGCAAGCTCAAATCCCAACCGCTGCTCACCAATGTGGGAAGTTGGCCTGATATATGATGCTCACTAGTTCTAGTGATCACCTTGTACCATGCCAAGCAACCCTTATGATGATTGGTTGTAAGTCAACCTTAAAAGACCAGCTATCCTAGTAGCGTGGACAAAGCAGTCTTAGGCTAAACTCTGTAAAGGCATGTGAAGCAAGCTGTTTTACCATACACAATCCCCTTGAATACCAAATGAAAGGACACCACACAGATATATATTGAAAATATATATATATTTATTTACTACAAAATCCCCTATACTCTTTATGAGCACAGAAGCAAATGCGTTAAAACAAAACACAGTTTAAATATACAAAAGTTGCACAATATGGATGAGCCCTAGGGGCCACTTAAACCATATACTAAAATAGTGGTATAAGAACCACCAATGGGAAAGGAAATAGGCCTAGGGCCTGGGGAATCGCTGGAGCTGTTCGGGACTAACAGTGAAGAAGTCGGGAAAGGCCCGCGGGACTCGGGTGCAGCGCTTAAAGCACACGCATGCACCAATGCAATGTCAATGGTGCGTAAAATTTATAAAGTTACTGTTTTAGGAACCTTCCGACTGACCTAGAAGGACAAAACTTTAGATCTAGGCACTAGAGGTGTGTACCAGTGTAGGAACACCAGCGTTGCTGAGTTACCTCACCCACAGGAAGCGGGTGCACAGGTGCGAAGATGTGTCGGGTTTCGTCACGCAGGTCGATGGTGCCTGGAGATGAAGATGCTGCAGGCGGGTCGTCGAGGAGAGTTCCGGTGGATCCAAGGATGGATCTGAAGATGGGAAGACCTGAAAGCAGAGGGGACAATGTTCAAAGCCACTAGCCAGTGACGACCGTGGAACCAGGATGGAACCAGGCGATGTCGGGTGCAAACAGGCGAAGAGGTGTAACTTGTCTCTGCAGCCACGGGGACACGAAGAGATTGAGGAAGTCCAGGAGTCGATCACGAGGTGTCCCACAAAGGCTCTAGCTGATGGCAGTGTCGGCAACTTGATTGGAGCAAACAGGCCTTGGTTAATGCAAGCCATGCAGGAAGTGGAGAAAGCTTGTTACTCGGACCAGCAAGGTCAGAGCGGGCTCTCCTTTTCAGGGGAGTGAGGGCCAGTCTGGAGCAACCAGACCAGCGGTGTTGTTTGTAGATTTTGTCACCAAGATGGCCACCAGCCAACGGGCTAGCGACCGGGATGACGCATCAAGTGGCAAAGTGCAAAAGGGCCCCACGCAGATCGTGGAGAGGCTGGGGGGCTGATCTTTGATGCAGATGCTACTCGGTGGAGGGGCTTCTCAAACCCCAAAGCACAGCATCAAGGGTGCCTCAGGTGCTGTGCAGTCAGCTTCTCGGCGGTCTTTCAAGATGGCCGGTCCTACGTCTCTCGGTGCCTCCACGGGTCTCTTCTTTTCAGGGACTGTGGATCGGGCTGTGAGATGTCTGGGAATCTAGGTCTTGTCAGGCTCTGGGCTCGGGCTCCGGCGGGAGGCGGCGGCAAAGCAGATGTCGAGTTGCTGGTTGGTGCCTGTATTCACAGGGTGGTCACTCCTTGGCCACAAGGGAGATTCTCTTCAGTCTTCTGTGCAGCAGAATGTCGAAGTCCAGTTTTCTTCTTAGTTTCAAGTCGAGTTCAGGATGATCTGAAGTCTTGGGACACAGCTCCTACTCTTATTCCAAATCTGGGGGCCGGATTACCTGCTAGGTCCCTCCTCTGGGTGGGACCAGGAAGGGGGGTGGTTACACACCCTTTCCTTTGTCCAGCTTTGCGCCAAGACTGGGGCTGGAGAGCCCCAGCACTGGTTTGAACTGGCCTATGCCCAGGGACACCTTGTTTGCCCCAGGCATGTCTCATTCTATTCAGCCCTGCCCTACCCAATACACAAAATCCTGTCTGGGGTGGTGCTAGCACCTCCCAAGGCAGGAAACCCTTTGTCCAAGCCTCCCTCGCTGGAAGGACTCCCAGCAGCAGGAGGTCAGACTTGTGTCTGTGGTGGCAGCATCCATTTTTTGATGCTGAGGCTCATGTTTAACTTTAACCGGGGTTCAGGTTATGTACATGTCGTGTCCCTCTAGAAGGGTGGAATGCTACCCCCGTCGCCAGAACTGGTGAGGGGGTAGTATCCCAATTCGTATGACACCTTACTCGACATGTTTTGATAAAGCCAAACCAAAGATAGCATTTAACCGCGAGGTTCATAATGCACTTAAGAGTATATGGTATGGCAGTATCATGGAACAGCTAAAGGACGTGGTTCCGAAAGCTGCAGACAGGCTCAGCTCATGCTAGAGCACCATCTCACATATTTCCAAGCACTCTGCCTCCAGGATTGATGAGGCCTTCCATAGGAGTGGCTGATAGGAACATATGTGCCCATTTTAAGTTAGATATAGGCATACTATACCTAAGCAAGAGGTGATTACACCAACTTACCCCAGCTGAGTGATCAGCCAGTTGTGTCAAATATGGAGGCCAGGCCAGGGGTGGCATAATACATGCTGCAGCCCCTGGTAGGCCTTGGAAACACCTATGCCCTGGGTACCTGGGGTACACTGTTACAGGGGCCAATAAGGTGAACCAGTTCCAATTCGTAATGCACCTAGGGTGCATTGGCATTAATTTAGAGAGAGAACAGCATGCTGTGGGTCTGATTAGCAGGCCCACAGCCACATTAAGTCATAAACCAGTGAAGCAAAAAGCAAAAATTTGGGGTGACCATAGGATAGCAGACCCTACTCTCCTACACACCCCCCCCCCAACGCAGGGACATTAGACTAACCTTGACCAGTTGTGTCTTCATGTTCTAAGTGGAAGTACCTGGAGAGACCATCTGCATTACCATAGTCAGTCCCTGGGCGGTGCTCCACTGTAAAGTCCATCCCCTGCAGGGAAATGGACCGCCTGAGTAGTTTGGGGTTTTCACCCTTCATCTGATTAAGCCATAAGAGGGGCTTATGGTCGGTCTGAATCTTGAAGTGAGTGCTAAACAAGTATGGTCTCAACTTCTCCAGGGCCCACACCACAGCAAAGGCCTCCCTCTCAATAGCTGACCAACGTTTCTCTCTAGGGGTCAGCCTTCTGCTAATAAAAGCAATGGGCTGGTCTTGACCATCTACATTAAGTTGTGAAAGCACAGCTCCCACTCCCAACTCAGAAGCATCTGTTTGGACAATGAACTCTCTTGAGTAGTCAGGACTCTTCAGGATAGGTGCAGAGCACAAGGCCTTCTTCAGGTCATCAAATGCCTTTTGACAGTTTACTGTCCACTGAACCTTTTTGGGCATCTTCCTGGATGTCAGATCATTAAGAGGAGTCACAATGGACCCATAGTTCTTAACAAACTTCCTGTAGTACCCAGTCAGGCCCAAGAAAGCTCTGACCTGAGTCTGGGTAGTTGGAGGGGACCAGGCCTTTATGATCTGGATCTTACTCTCCAGTGGTTGAACTTGGCCTCCACCTACAAGGTGGCCCAAGTATACAACTTTACTCTGCCCTATCTGGCACTTTGTTGCCTTGATAGTGAGGCCTGCCTTTTGCAGAGCCACTAGCACTTCCTTCAGGTGGACCAGGTGATCCTCCCAGGTGGAGCTGAAGACAGCAATATCATCCAGATATGCTGCGCAAAAGTCATCCAACCCAGTAAGGACTTGATTCACCAACCTTTGGAAGGTGGCAGGTGCATTTTTCAAACCAAAGGGCATCACCACAAATTGGTAATGACCTCCTGGGGTAGAAAATGCTGTCTTGGCTTTGGATTCCTCAGCTAACCTGATTTGCCAATAGCCAGCTGTCAGACCAAATGTGCTCAAATATTTGGCAGAAGCCAACTTGTCAATGAGCTCATCTGCCCTTGGAATAGGGTGTGCATCTGTCCTGGTGACAGCATTGAGTCCTCTGTAATCCACACAGAACCTCATCTCTCTCTTGCCATCTTTGGTGTGAGGTTTGGGGACCAGAACCACTGGGCTAGCCCAGGGGCTCTCTGAAGGCTCAATAACACCTAATTCCAGCATCTTTTGCACCTCAGTCTTTATACAGTCCCTGACATGGTCAGGTTGCCTGTAAATCTTGTTTTTCACAGGAAGACTTTCACCAGTGTCCACCACATGGGTATACCAGTTAGTCTGACTGGGTGTCAATGAGATTATATGTCTATATGACTGCAAAACTTGTCTACAGTCATTTTGCTGATGTTTAGTGAGGCTGCCATCTAAGGCCACACCATCAACTGAGCCATCTTCAGGGTTCTGAGTTAACAGGTCTGGGAGAGGGTAACTCTCTTCCTCCTGCCCCTCATCTGTAGCCATGAGCAAGCCCATGTCTGCCCTGTCGACATATGCCTTCAGTCTGTTGACATGGAGCACCCTGTGGGGGCTCCTGGGAGTTCCTAGGTCCCCCAAGTAGGTAACCTCTCCCTTCTTTTCAACAATTGTATGGGGTCCAGACCATTTGTCTTGGAGTGCTGCTGGGGCCACTGGCTCCAACACCCATACTTTCTGTCCAGGCTGATACTCGGTCAAGACAGCCTTTTGGTCATGCCAAGCTTTCTGTAATTCTTGGCTAGCCTCAAGGTTTTTGGATGCCTTCTCCATATACTCAGCCATCCTGGAGCGGATACCAAGTACATAGTCCACAATGTCTTGTTTAGGCTTTTTGAGAGGTAACTCCCATCCTTCCTTCACCAGACACAGGGGTCCTCTTACAGGGTGCCCAAACAACAATTCAAAGGGGCTGAAGCCAACCCCCTTTTGTGGGACCTCTCTGTAAGCAAACAGAAGGCAGGGTAGAAGGATGTCCCATCTTCGCCTGAGGTTTTCTGGTAATCCTTTGATCATACCCTTTAGGGTCTTGTTGAACCTTTCAACAAGCCCATTGCATTGTGGATGATAAGGAGTGGTGAACTTGTAGTTGACACCACATTCCTTCCACATAGCTGTCAAGTATCCTGACATGAAGTTGGCACCTCTATCAGATACTACCTCCTTAGGAAACCCCACTCTGGAGAAAACTCCAAGTAAGGCCCTGGCCACAACAGGAGCTGTTGTGGTCCTAAGTGGAATTGCCTCTGGGTACCTGGTGGCATGGTCCACCACTACCAGTATGAATCTGTGCCCAGATGCTGTAGGGGGATCCATTGGACCTACAATATCAATCCCCACTCTTTCAAAGGGGACCCCCACCACAGGTAGTGGTATCAGGGGGGCCTTTTTGGTTCCACCTGCTTTGCCACTGGCTTGGCAGGTTACACAGGAGCGACAAAACTCCTTGGTGTCTTCAGACATGTGAGGCCAGTAAAAGTGAGGGACAAGCCTGTCCCAAGTCTTGTTCTGGCCTAGGTGTCCTGCTAAGGGAATATGATGGGCCAAGGTTAGAAGGAAGCCCCTAAATTGCAGAGGTATAACCAACCTCCTGGTTGTACCAGGCTTGGGGTCTCTACCCTCTGAATAAAGGAGCCCATCGTCCCAATACACTTCATGGGTACCTTGAGCATTCCCAGCAGCCTCAGCAGCAGCCTGCTGTCTATGGGGTTCAAGGGAAGGACAGGTTAACTGAGCCTGCCCCAAGTCTGCCCTAGAAGGTCCCCCTGTCCCCAGAAACTCAACCTGATCAGGTTCAAGTTCTTCAGGGACAGTTCCTTCAGGGGTCTCCAGATCATCTTCCTGTGAAGGCTGATCCTCACTTGTAGGCAGTTGGGAAGGCACAGCCTTTACCCTCCTGTTCTTCTTCTTGGAAGGTGCTTGGTCCATTGTTCCAGGATCCAAGACCTGAGGTTCAGAGAGGCACTTTTTGGCCTGTGACCTGGTCACAGCAAGGACATGTGATGATATCCCTAACATCTCTGCATGAGTCCTGTACTCAACTTCTGACCATAGAGAGCTCTCCAGGTCATTGCCCAACAACCAACAGCCATTCAACTGGGAGATCAGCACTAACCACAACTCTCTTCAGGCCAGTTACCCCTCCCCAGGAGAAATTAACAATTGCCACACTATGGGGCTCATTAGGATAGCGGTTTTTCCGCATCCTCCGGGTCGGCGGAAGCCACCGCCGGCCCGGAGGATGCGGAAAAACCGCAGCGGACCCACCAAAGACCCACCGCCACATTAGGATGGCTGGTGGGTCCTGGTTTCCGTCCGCAGCTTTTCCGCCGCGGTTGGCTTACAACCGCGGCGGAAAAGCACTAATATGGTGACGGTGTCTATCAGACACCGTCAGCCATATTAGGATGCCCAAAAAGAAATGCTTTTCCACGGCGGATTTTCTGCCGTGGAAAAGCATACGGAGCTTCACTGCGGGGGCCCGTTGCGGGCCCCCTGGGTGAAGGGGGCGTGGGGTGCACATGGGGGGTACCATACATTTGTATGCAGTAATCGGTAGGCACCGCGCGGTGCCTGCCGCTTGCTGCATACAAATGCAATGTATGCATTTTTAACATTGCGGCGGGTGTAGCTTGAAGCTGCACCCGCCGCAATGTTAAAGATTGAGGATGTGACCGCCAGGCTGGCGGTCACATCCTAATTGCACTGGAGGGACCGCCGCAGCTCCTGCGGACGGTCCCTCCTCCTCTAGGGTGGCGGACGGACGCAAGTCCGTCCGCCATCCTAATGAGCCCCTATGTGTAGTAGTGACATTGCTAGCATTGGTCACCAGGTAATTATCACCTGGTATGTATTGTCCAGGGTCCACAAAGTTAGGTGTCACCATAGTGACACTGGCACATGTGTCCCTGTATGCTTGAGCCACTTTTTCATTAATCAAAGGCGTCTGCCTGTACTTGCACAGATTACTGGGGCAGACAGTAGTGGATAAATCTATTTCCACATCACAAATCAGAACAGCCTGTGTAGGGGTTCTGACTAGGCCAGACTCTCCCTCAGTTCCCAAGGTGATACCTACTACCCCCTTAGTTTGTGGACACTGCTGACTGTACTATTGGGTGCAGGTGCCTTAGGGGCTGCAGTGTTGGGGGCTTCACCCTTTTTACATTCACTGGTCCAGTGAGAGGTGTTTTGCAAGTACTACACCAGGGTTTTCTTTGACCTTCTTTCTTCTTCTTCTTGGAAGTTTGGGACCCACCCTCAGTATTAGTTTGGGGCCCTGTTGAAGACTTCTGGTCTTTAGCTTTCTGCTCTCCACCCTTCAGGTCTGTTTTCTTTTGGTCACCACCCTGGTTCTGGTTCTGGTTCTTTTGCTTAACTCTGGTTCTAACCCATTTGTCTGCCCTCTTTCCCAATTCATGAGGAGAGGTCAGATCTGAGTCACCCAAATGTTGATGCAACTGCTGGTTCTGACAATTATTTAAAATTTGTTCTCTCATAAGCAAATTGTACAATCCTTCATAGTCTGTAACCTTACTTCCCAGCAACCAGCCCTCCAGAGCCTTAGTGGCACATTCAACAAATTCAGACCAGTCCTGAGTCTGTGTCTTCTGGGTTTCTCTGAACATTAACCTGTACTGTTCAGTGGTTAAGCCTAACCCATCTATCAGAGCACTCTTCAGGACCAGGTAGTTTCTAGAATCCCCATCACTAACTGTGAGGAGTCTGTCTCGGCCTCTACCTTCAAAGGAGAGCCACAAGATTGCTGCCCACTGCTCCTGAGGGATCTGCTGTACTCTGCAGGCTCTCTCAAGTGCAGTCATCCATTTGTGGATGTCATCCCCAGCTTTGTAGGGGGGCACAATCTTACTCAGGTTTCTATTGTCATAGGACCTGTCTTTATCCTTAGGGATAGTGCTGCCACCAGTGGATCCTAATCCACTCTCTCTAGGCTGTCTTGCTCTAGCAAGTTTCTCTTTGGCCAGGGCAACTTCTAGTTCTTGCTTCTGGATCCTAAGCTCAGCCTCTCTCATGTTGGCCTCATGTTCCCTTCTCTGAGGGCTAGTCAACCCCCTTCTGGAGTGACCATGAGAACCTCTAGAAGCTTGGGAAGTGTCAGATTCACCTGAGTGATTCCTTCTCCTCCTGGACTCCTGGTTAAGTCCACTTCGGGGTCTGAGTGGGTTGGACCCTGACTCAGTCCCAAATTGGCTTAAGTTAGCCTGGCTAAGTCTTCTGACTGGCACCTGACTAAGTCTCTCATCACCAGAATCACTTTCTTCTTCCTCCTCTTCCTCCTCCTCATCCTCAGGCTGAGAATCTCCAGTTCTCTGGTTTTCCTCACTTATTTGGACAACAGGGACAGGGGCATCAGTGTTATCATCTTCAGAAGGAGAGCCTCCTTCTCCAGGCCCTTTGGGGTCAGGATTGGAGGTCTTTAGAGCTTCAGACTGGTCTAAAAGCTCTCTGAGGTGTGCTGTAGTGGGGGGTGGACCCACCTTGAGACCTCTTAAGGTACACAGCTGCCTCATTTCAAGTTCAACATAGCAAATTTGGATGGTGCCTTTGGAGGGTCACTCTCAACAGGGACAGGTCCAGTGGACCCCTCTGCTCCAGACATTGCTCTAGTGTGGGTGGATATGTTGCAATCTACCTACACTGATGTTTACCTACTAAACCTATCTAGTAGTTGTAGTCAGGGTGTGCTACTCCCTATCCTCTACAACAACTAAGTTCAGTAGAACTTAAGTATACTAGTCTTGTTTTATATGTACCTAACAGGTACCTGTATGATCTTTCAAATGATACTCTCAAAGATTGTAATGGTAAAACAACAGCAAGCTCAAATCCCAACCGCTGCTCACCAATGTGGGAAGTTGGCCTGATATATGATGCTCACTAGTTCTAGTGATCACCTTGTACCATGCCAAGCAACCCTTATGATGATTGGTTGTAAGTCAACCTTAAAAGACCAGCTATCCTAGTAGCGTGGACAAAGCAGTCTTAGGCTAAACTCTGTAAAGGCATGTGAAGCAAGCTGTTTTACCATACACAATCCCCTTGAATACCAAATGAAAGGACACCACACAGATATATATTGAAAATATATATATATTTATTTACTACAAAATCCCCTATACTCTTTATGAGCACAGAAGCAAATGCGTTAAAACAAAACACAGTTTAAATATACAAAAGTTGCACAATATGGATGAGCCCTAGGGGCCACTTAAACCATATACTAAAATAGTGGTATAAGAACCACCAATGGGAAAGGAAATAGGCCTAGGGCCTGGGGAATCGCTGGAGCTGTTCGGGACTAACAGTGAAGAAGTCGGGAAAGGCCCGCGGGACTCGGGTGCAGCGCTTAAAGCACACGCATGCACCAATGCAATGTCAATGGTGCGTAAAATTTATAAAGTTACTGTTTTAGGAACCTTCC
Source organism: Lissotriton helveticus (assembly GCF_964261635.1). Classification (NCBI taxonomy): domain Eukaryota; kingdom Metazoa; phylum Chordata; class Amphibia; order Caudata; family Salamandridae; genus Lissotriton; species Lissotriton helveticus. Next base: position 1,046,055,373 of record NC_136069.1, on the reverse strand, counting down.
GACTGACCTAGAAGGACAAAACTTTAGATCTAGGCACTAGAGGTGTGTACCAGTGTAGGAACACCAGCGTTGCTGAGTTACCTCACCCACAGGAAGCGGGTGCACAGGTGCGAAGATGTGTCGGGTTTCGTCACGCAGGTCGATGGTGCCTGGAGATGAAGAAGCTGCAGGTGGGTCGTCGAGGAGAGTTCCGGTGGATCCAAGGATGGATCTGAAGATGGGAAGACCTGAAAGCAGAGGGGACAATGTTCAAAGCCACTAGCCAGTGACGACCGTGGAACCAGGATGGAACCAGGCGATGTCGGGTGCAAACAGGCGAAGAGGTGTAACTTGTCTCTGCAGCCACGGGGACACGAAGAGATTGAGGAAGTCCAGGAGTCGATCACGAGGTGTCCCACAAAGGCTCTAGCTGATGGCAGTGTCGGCAACTTGATTGGAGCAAACAGGCCTTGGTTAATGCAAGCCATGCAGGAAGTGGAGAAAGCTTGTTACTCGGACCAGCAAGGTCAGAGCGGGCTCTCCTTTTCAGGGGAGTGAGGGCCAGTCTGGAGCAACCAGACCAGCGGTGTTGTTTGTAGATTTTGTCACCAAGATGGCCACCAGCCAACGGGCTAGCGACCGGGATGACGCATCAAGTGGCAAAGTGCAAAAGGGCCCCACGCAGATCGTGGAGAGGCTGGGGGGCTGATCTTTGATGCAGATGCTACTCGGTGGAGGGGCTTCTCAAACCCCAAAGCACAGCATCAAGGGTGCCTCAGGTGCTGTGCAGTCAGCTTCTCGGCGGTCTTTCAAGATGGCCGGTCCTACGTCTCTCGGTGCCTCCACGGGTCTCTTCTTTTCAGGGACTGTGGATCGGGCTGTGAGATGTCTGGGAATCTAGGTCTTGTCAGGCTCTGGGCTCGGGCTCCGGCGGGAGGCGGCGGCAAAGCAGACGTCGAGTTGCTGGTTGGTGCCTGTATTCACAGGGTGGTCACTCCTTGGCCACAAGGGAGATTCTCTTCAGTCTTCTGTGCAGCAGAATGTCGAAGTCCAGTTTTCTTCTTAGTTTCAAGTCGAGTTCAGGATGATCTGAAGTCTTGGGACACAGCTCCTACTCTTATTCCAAATCTGGGGGCCGGATTACCTGCTAGGTCCCTCCTCTGGGTGGGACCAGGAAGGGGGGTGGTTACACACCCTTTCCTTTGTCCAGCTTTGCGCCAAGACTGGGGCTGGAGAGCCCCAGCACTGGTTTGAACTGGCCTATGCCCAGGGACACCTTGTTTGCCCCAGGCATGTCTCATTCTATTCAGCCCTGCCCTACCCAATACACAAAATCCTGTCTGGGGTGGTGCTAGCACCTCCCAAGGCAGGAAACCCTTTGTCCAAGCCTCCCTCGCTGGAAGGACTCCCAGCAGCAGGAGGTCAGACTTGTGTCTGTGGTGGCAGCATCCATTTTTTGATGCTGAGGCTCATGTTTAACTTTAACCGGGGTTCAGGTTATGTACATGTCGTGTCCCTCTAGAAGGGTGGAATGCTACCCCCGTCGCCAGAACTGGTGAGGGGGTAGTATCCCAATTCGTATGACACCTTACTCGACATGTTTTGATAAAGCCAAACCAAAGATAGCATTTAACCGCGAGGTTCATAATGCACTTAAGAGTATATGGTATGGCAGTATCATGGAACAGCTAAAGGACGTGGTTCCGAAAGCTGCAGACAGGCTCAGCTCATGCTAGAGCACCATCTCACATATTTCCAAGCACTCTGCCTCCAGGATTGATGAGGCCTTCCATAGGAGTGGCTGATAGGAACATATGTGCCCATTTTAAGTTAGATATAGGCATACTATACCTAAGCAAGAGGTGATTACACCAACTTACCCCAGCTGAGTGATCAGCCAGTTGTGTCAAATATGGAGGCCAGGCCAGGGGTGGCATAATACATGCTGCAGCCCCTGGTAGGCCTTGGAAACACCTATGCCCTGGGTACCTGGGGTACACTGTTACAGGGGCCAATAAGGTGAACCAGTTCCAATTCGTAATGCACCTAGGGTGCATTGGCATTAATTTAGAGAGAGAACAGCATGCTGTGGGTCTGATTAGCAGGCCCACAGCCACATTAAGTCATAAACCAGTGAAGCAAAAAGCAAAAATTTGGGGTGACCATAGGATAGCAGACCCTACTCTCCTACACACCCCCCCCCCAACGCAGGGACATTAGACTAACCTTGACCAGTTGTGTCTTCATGTTCTAAGTGGAAGTACCTGGAGAGACCATCTGCATTACCATAGTCAGTCCCTGGGCGGTGCTCCACTGTAAAGTCCATCCCCTGCAGGGAAATGGACCGCCTGAGTAGTTTGGGGTTTTCACCCTTCATCTGATTAAGCCATAAGAGGGGCTTATGGTCGGTCTGAATCTTGAAGTGAGTGCCAAACAAGTATGGTCTCAACTTCTTCAGGGCCCACACCACAGCAAAGGCCTCCCTCTCAATAGCTGACCAACGTTTCTCTCTAGGGGTCAGCCTTCTGCTAATAAAAGCAATGGGCTGGTCTTGACCATCTACATTAAGTTGTGAAAGCACAGCTCCCACTCCCAACTCAGAAGCATCTGTTTGGACAATGAACTCTCTTGAGTAGTCAGGACTCTTCAGGATAGGTGCAGAGCACAAGGCCTTCTTCAGGTCATCAAATGCCTTTTGACAGTTTACTGTCCACTGAACCTTTTTGGGCATCTTCCTGGATGTCAGATCATTAAGAGGAGTCACAATGGACCCATAGTTCTTAACAAACTTCCTGTAGTACCCAGTCAGGCCCAAGAAAGCTCTGACCTGAGTCTGGGTAGTTGGAGGGGACCAGGCCTTTATGGTCTGGATCTTACTCTCCAGTGGTTGAACTTGGCCTCCACCTACAAGGTGGCCCAAGTATACAACTTTACTCTGCCCTATCTGGCACTTTGTTGCCTTGATAGTGAGGCCTGCCTTTAGCAGAGCCTCTAGCACTTCCTTCAGGTGGACCAGGTGATCCTCCCAGGTGGAGCTGAAGACAGCAATATCATCCAGATATGCTGCGCAAAAGTCATCCAACCCAGTAAGGACTTGATTCACCAACCTTTGGAAGGTGGCAGGTGCATTTTTCAAACCAAAGGGCATCACCACAAATTGGTAATGACCTCCTGGGGTAGAAAATGCTGTCTTGGCTTTGGATTCCTCAGCTAACCTGATTTGCCAATAGCCAGCTGTCAGACCAAATGTGCTCAAATATTTGGCAGAAGCCAACTTGTCAATGAGCTCATCTGCCCTTGGAATAGGGTGTGCATCTGTCCTGGTGACAGCATTGAGTCCTCTGTAATCCACACAGAACCTCATCTCTCTCTTGCCATCTTTGGTGTGAGGTTTGGGGACCAGAACCACTGGGCTAGCCCAGGGGCTCTCTGAAGGCTCAATAACACCTAATTCCAGCATCTTTTGCACCTCAGTCTTTATACAGTCCCTGACATGGTCAGGTTGCCTGTAAATCTTGTTTTTCACAGGAAGACTGTCACCAGTGTCCACCACATGGGTATACCAGTTAGTCTGACTGGGTGTCAATGAGATTATATGTCTATATGACTGCAAAACTTGTCTACAGTCATTTTGCTGATGTTTAGTGAGGCTGCCATCTAAGGCCACACCATCAACTGAGCCATCTTCAGGGTTCTGAGTTAACAGGTCTGGGAGAGGGTAACTCTCTTCCTCCTGCCCCTCATCTGTAGCCATGAGCAAGCCCATGTCTGCCCTGTCGACATATGCCTTCAGTCTGTTGACATGGAGCACCCTGTGGGGGCTCCTGGGAGTTCCTAGGTCCCCCAAGTAGGTAACCTCTCCCTTCTTTTCAACAATTGTATGGGGTCCAGACCATTTGTCTTGGAGTGCTGCTGGGGCCACTGGCTCCAACACCCATACTTTCTGTCCAGGCTGATACTCGGTCAAGACAGCCTTTTGGTCATGCCAAGCTTTCTGTAATTCTTGGCTAGCCTCAAGGTTTTTGGATGCCTTCTCCATATACTCAGCCATCCTGGAGCGGATACCAAGTACATAGTCCACAATGTCTTGTTTAGGCTTTTTGAGAGGTAACTCCCATCCTTCCTTCACCAGACACAGGGGTCCTCTTACAGGGTGCCCAAACAACAATTCAAAGGGGCTGAAGCCAACCCCCTTTTGTGGGACCTCTCTGTAAGCAAACAGAAGGCAGGGTAGAAGGATGTCCCATCTTCGCCTGAGGTTTTCTGGTAATCCTTTGATCATACCCTTTAGGGTCTTGTTGAACCTTTCAACAAGCCCATTGCATTGTGGATGATAAGTAATGGTGAACTTGTAGTTGACACCACATTCCTTCCACATAGCTGTCAAGTATCCTGACATGAAGTTGGCACCTCTATCAGATACTACCTCCTTAGGAAACCCCACTCTGGAGAAAACTCTAAGTAAGGCCCTGGCCACAACAGGAGCTATTGTGGTCCTAAGTGGAATTGCCTCTGGGTACCTGGTGGCATGGTCCACCACCACCAGTATGAATCTGTGCCCAGATGCTGTAGGGGGATCCATTGGACCTACAATATCAATCCCCACTCTTTCAAAGGGGACCCCCACCACAGGTAGTGGTATCAGGGGGGCCTTTTTGGTTCCACCTGCTTTGCCACTGGCTTGGCAGGTTACACAGGAGCGACAAAACTCCTTGGTGTCTTCAGACATGTGAGGCCAGTAAAAGTGAGGGACAAGCCTGTCCCAAGTCTTGTTCTGGCCTAGGTGTCCTGCTAAGGGAATATGATGGGCCAAGGTTAGAAGGAAGCCCCTAAATTGCAGAGGTATAACCAACCTCCTGGTTGTACCAGGCTTGGGGTCTCTACCCTCTGAATAAAGGAGCCCATCGTCCCAATACACTTTATGGGTACCTTGAGCATTCCCAGCAGCCTCAGCAGCAGCCTGCTGTCTGAGGGGTTCAAGGGAAGGACAGGTTAACTGAGCCTGCCCCAAGTCTGCCCTAGAAGGTCCCCCTGTCCCCAGAAACTCAACCTGATCAGGTTCAAGTTCTTCAGGGACAGTTCCTTCAGGGGTCTCCAGATCATCTTCCTGTGAAGGCTGATCCTCACTTGTAGGCAGTTGGGAAGGCACAGCCTTTACCCTCCTGTTCTTCTCCTTGGAAGGTGCTTGGTCCATTGTTCCAGGATCCAAGACCTGAGGTTCAGAGAGGCACTTTTTGGCCTGTGACCTGGTCACAGCAAGGACATGTGATGATATCCCTAACATCTCTGCATGAGTCCTGTACTCAACTTCTGACCATAGAGAGCTCTCCAGGTCATTGCCCAACAACCAACAACCATTCAACTGGGAGATCAGCACTAACCACAACTCTCTTCAGGCCAGTTACCCCTCCCCAGGAGAAATTAACAATTGCCACACTATGGGGCTCATTAGGATAGCGGTTTTTCCGCATCCTCCGGGTCGGCGAAAGCCACCGCCGGCCCGGAGGATGCGGAAAAACCGCAGCGGACCCACCAAAGACCCACCGCCACATTAGGATGGCTGGTGGGTCCTGGTTTCCGTCCGTAGCTTTTCCACCGCGGTTGGCTTACAACCGCGGCGGAAAAGCACTAATATGGTGACGGTGTCTATCAGACACCGTCAGCTATATTAGGATGCCCAAAAAGAAATGCTTTTCCACGGCGGATTTTCTGCCGTGGAAAAGCATACGGAGCTTCACTGCGGGGGCCCGTTGCGGGCCCCCTGGGTGAAGGGGGGGTGGGGGTGCACATGGAGGGTACCTATGGTACCCCCCTGCATTTGTATGCAGTAATCGGTAGGCACCGCGCGGTGCCTGCCGCTTGCTGCATACAAATGCAATGTATGCATTTTTAACATTGCGGCGGGTGTAGCTTGAAGCTGCACCCGCCACAATGTTAAAGATTGAGGATGTGACCGCCAGGCTGGCGGTCACATCCTAATTGCACTGGAGGGACCGCCGCAGCTCCTGCGGACGGTCCCTCCTTCTCTAGGGTGGCGGACGGACGCAAGTCCGTCCGCCATCCTAATGAGCCCCTATGTGTAGTAGTGACATTGCTAGCATTGGTCACCAGGTAATTATCACCTGGTATGTATTGTCCAGGGTCCACAAAGTTAGGTGTCACCATAGTGACACTGGCACATGTGTCCCTGCATGCTTGAGCCACTTTTTCATTAATCGAAGGCGTCTGCCTGTACTTGCACAGATTACTGGGGCAGACAGTAGTGGATAAATCTATTTCCACATCACAAATCAGAACAGCCTGTGTAGGGGTTCTGACTAGGCCAGACTCTCCCTCAGTTCCCAAGGTGATACCTACTACCCCCTTAGTTTGTGGACCAACACTGCTGACTGTACTATTGGGTGCAGGTGCCTTAGGGGCTGCAGTGTTGGGGGCTTCACCCTTTTTACATTCACTGGTCCAGTGAGAGGTGTTTTGCAAGTACTACACCAGGGTTTTCTTTGACCTTCTTTCTTCTTCTTCTTGGAAGTTTGGGACCCACCCTCAGTATTAGTTTGGGGCCCTGTTGAAGACTTCTGGTCTTTAGCTTTCTGCTCTCCACCCTTCAGGTCTGTTTTCTTTTGGTCACCACCCTGGTTCTGGTTCTGGTTCTTTTGCTTAACTCTGGTTCTAACCCATTTGTCTGCCCTCTTTCCCAATTCATGAGGAGAGGTCAGATCTGAGTCACCCAAATGTTGATGCAACTGCTGGTTCTGACAATTATTTAAAATGTGTTCTCTCATAAGCAAATTGTACAATCCTTCATAGTCTGTAACCTTACTTCCCAGCAACCAGCCCTCCAGAGCCTTAGTGGCACATTCAACAAATTCAGACCAGTCCTGAGTCTGTGTCTTCTGGGTTTCTCTGAACATTAACCTGTACTGTTCAGTGGTTAAGCCTAGCCCATCTATCAGAGCACTCTTCAGGACCAGGTAGTTTCTAGAATCCCCATCACTAACTGTGAGGAGTCTGTCTCGGCCTCTACCTTCAAAGGAGAGCCACAAGATTGCTGCCCACTGCTCCTGAGGGATCTGCTGTACTCTGCAGGCTCTCTCAAGTGCAGTCATCCATTTGTGGATGTCATCCCCAGCTTTGTAGGGGGGCACAATCTTACTCAGGTTTCTATTGTCATAGGACCTGTCTTTATCCTTAGGGATAGTGCTGCCACCAGTGGATCCTAATCCACTCTCTCTAGGCTGTCTTGCTCTAGCAAGTTTCTCTTTGGCCAGGGCAACTTCTAGTTCTTGCTTCTGGATCCTAAGCTCAGCCTCTCTCATGTTGGCCTCATGTTCCCTTCTCTGAGGGCTAGTCAACCCCCTTCTGGAGTGACCATGAGAACCTCTAGAAGCTTGGGAAGTGTCAGATTCCCCTGAGTGATTCCTTCTCCTCCTGGACTCCTGGTTAAGTCCACTTCGGGGTCTGAGTGGGTTGGACCCTGACTCAGTCCCAAATTGGCTTAAGTTAGCCTGGCTAAGTCTTCTGACTGGCACCTGACTAAGTCTCTCATCACCAGAATCACTTTCTTCTTCCTCCTCTTCCTCCTCCTCATCCTCAGGCTGAGAATCTCCAGTTCTCTGGTTTTCCTCACTTATCTGGACAACAGGGACAGGGGCATCAGTGTTATCATCTTCAGAAGGAGAGCCTCCTTCTCCAGGCCCTTTGGGGTCAGGATTGGAGGTCTTTAGAGCTTCAGACTGGTCTAAAAGCTCTCTGAGGTGTGCTGTAATGGGGGTTGGACCCACCTTGAGACCTCTTAAGGTACACAGCTGCCTCATTTCAAGTTCAACATAGCAAATTTGGATGGTGCCTTTGGAGGGTCACTCTCAACAGGGACAGGTCCAGTGGACCCCTCTGCTCCAGACATTGCTCTAGTGTGGGTGGATATGTTGCAATCTACCTACACTGGTGTTTACCTACTAAACCTATCTAGTAGTTGTAGTCAGGGTGTGCTACTCCCTATCCTCTACAACAACTAAGTTCAGTAGAACTTAAGTATACTAGTCTTGTTTTATATGTACCTAACAGGTACCTGTATGATCTTTCAAATGATACTCTCAAAGATTGTAATGGTAAAACAACAGCAAGCTCAAATCCCAACTGCTGCTCACCAATGTGGGAAGTTGGCCTGATATATGATGCTCACTAGTTCTAGTGATCACCTTGCACCATGCCAAGCAACCCTTATGATGATTGGTTGTAAGTCAACCTTAAAAGACCAGCTATCCTAGTAGCGTGGACAAAGCAGTCTTAGGCTAAACTCTGTAAAGGCATGTGAAGCAAGCTGTTTTACCATACACAATCCCCTTGAATACCAAATGAAAGGACACCACACAGATATATATTGAAAATATATATATATATTTATTTACTACAAAATCCCCTATACTCTTTATGAGCACAGAAGCAAATGCGTTAAAACAAAACACAGTTTAAATATACAAAAGTTGCACAATATGGATGAGCCCTAGGGGCCACTTAAACCATATACTAAAATAGTGGTATAAGAACCACCAATGGGAAAGGAAATAGGCCTAGGGCCTGGGGAATCGCTGGAGCTGTTCGGGACTAACAGTGAAGAAGTCGGGAAAGGCCCGCGGGACTCGGGTGCAGCGCTTAAAGCACACGCATGCACCAATGCAATGTCAATGGTGCGTAAAAGTTATAAAGTTACTGTTTTAGGAACCTTCCGACTGACCTAGAAGGACAAAACTTTAGATCTAGGCACTAGAGGTGTGTACCAGTGTAGGAACACCAGCGTTGCTGAGTTACCTCACCCACAGGAAGCGGGTGCACAGGTGCGAAATGTGTCGGGTTTCGTCACGCAGGTCGATGGTGCCTGGAGATGAAGATGCTGCAGGCGGGTCGTCGAGGAGAGTTCCGGTGGATCCAAGGATGGATCTGAAGATGGGAAGACCTGAAAGCAGAGGGGACAATGTTCAAAGCCACTAGCCAGTGACTACCGTGGAACCAGGATGGAACCAGGCGATGTCGGGTGCAAACAGGCGAAGAGGTGTAACTTGTCTCTGCAGCCACGGGGACACGAAGAGGTTGAAGAAGTCCAGGAGTCGATCACGAGGTGTCCCACAAAGGCTCTAGCTGATGGCAGTGTCGGCAACTTGATTGGAGCAAACAGGCCTTGGTTAATGCAAGCCATGCAGGAAGTGGAGAAAGCTTGTTACTCGGACCAGCAAGGTCAGAGCGGGCTCTCCTTTTCAGGGGAGTGAGGGCCAGTCTGGAGCAACCGGACCAGCGGTGTTGTTTGTAGATTTTGTCACCAAGATGGCCACCAGCCAACGGGCTAGCGACCGGGATGACGCATCAAGTGGCAAAGTGCAAAAGGGCCCCACGCAGATCGTGGAGATGCTGGGGGGCTGATCTTCGATGCAGATGCTACTCGGTGGAGGGGCTTCTCAAACCCCAAAGCACAGCATCAAGGGTGCCTCAGGTGCTGTGCAGTCAGCTTCTCGGCGGTCTTTCAAGATGGCCGGTCCTACGTCTCTCGGTGCCTCCACGGGTCTCTTCTTTTCAGGGACTGTGGATCGGGCTGTGAGATGTCTGGGAATCCAGGTCTTGTCAGGCTCTGGGCTCGGGCTCCGGCGGGAGGCGGCGGCAAAGCAGACGTCGAGTTGCTGGTTGGTGCCTGTATTCACAGGGTGGTCACTCCTTGGCCACAAGGGAGATTCTCTTCAGTCTTCTGTGCAGCAGAATGTCGAAGTCCAGTTTTCTTCTTAGTTTCAAGTCGAGTTCAGGATGATCTGAAGTCTTGGGACACAGCTCCTACTCTTATTCCAAATCTGGGGGCCGGATTACCTGCTAGGTCCCTCCTCTGGGTGGGACCAGGAAGGTGGGTGGTTACACACCCTTTCCTTTGTCCAGCTTTGCACCAAGACTGGGGCTGGAGAGTCCCAGCACCGGTTTGAACTGGCCTATGCCCAGGGACACCTTGTGTGCCCCAGGCATGTCTCATTCTATTCAGCCCTGCCCTACCCAATACACAAAATCCTGTCTGGGGTGGTGCTAGCACCTCCCAAGGCAGGAAACCCTTTGTCCAAGCCTCCCTCGCTGGAAGGACTCCCAGCAGCAGGAGGTCAGACTTGTGTCTGTGGTGGCAGCATCCATTTTTTGATGCTGAGGCTCATGTTTAACTTTAACCGGGGTTCAGGTTATGTACATGTCGTGTCCCTCTAGAAGGGTGGAATGCTACCCCCGTCGCCAGAACTGGCGAGGGGGTAGTATCCCAATTCGTATGACACCTTACTCGACATGTTTTGATAAAGCCAAACCAAAGATAGCATTTAACCACGAGGTTCATAATGCACTTAAGAGTATATGGTATGGCAGTATCATGGAACAGCTAAAGGACGTGGTTCCGAAAGCTGCAGACAGGCTCAGCTCATGCTAGAGCACCATCTCACATATTTCCAAGCACTCTGCCTCCAGGATTGATGAGGCCTTCCATAGGAGTGGCTGATAGGAACATATGTGCCCATTTTAAGTTAGATATAGGCATACTATACCTAAGCAAGAGGTGATTACACCAACTTACCCCAGCTGAGTGATCAGCCAGTTGTGTCAAATATGGAGGCCAGGCCAGGGGTGGCATAATACATGCTGCAGCCCCTGGTAGGCCTTGGAAACACCTATGCCCTGGGTACCTGGGGTACACTGTTACAGGGGCCAATAAGGTGAACCAGTTCCAATTCGTAATGCACCTAGGGTGCATTGGCATTAATTTAGAGAGAGAACAGCATGCTGTGGGTCTGATTATCAGGCCCACAGCCACATTAAGTCATAAACCAATGAAGCAAAAAGCAAAAATTTGGGGTGACCAAAGGATAGCAGACCCTACTCTCCTACACAGGGACACACACATACGCACACATACACATAACACTCACAACCATGCATGCACACAAGCGTGCACACACACACAAACACATTAATTCACAACACTCTTTCCCAAACATTCATACATGCACTCACACACGCACCAAACAATTTAAAAACAAAACACACTTACCTTCAGCCAGCTCTGCACTGCCTCGGCAGTTCTAGAAGGCTTGGGACTGCTGCCTTCCCTCATTGGCTGATCTAAGGTCAGCCAATGAGGAAAGGCAGCAGTCCCAACATCATTACAGAGTGGGATGCGGTCAGCGAGACTACTGACCCCATCCCACTCTGTGAAGCTTAAGACTTGGCTCTTTTGTTAACTTCAGCTATTTACCTCCTTGTCAGAATTGTCTGCATGCGCCATGAGACTCTTTGGACGTGATATGTGCGCAATACAAATGTCCTGACTTGACTTGACTTGACTTGATGAAGTGTCACTGATTGACACTCGACACTGGGAGCTTCAGAGCATAATACTGAAGCGCCCAGGTGTGAGGCAATCAGTGACGCTACCCCTGTCACTGAGGGAAGAGCCTCAGCAACCTTTACTGAGCTGAGAATGTCACGCCCACCGGAGCTGTGACTTTCTCAGCCCAGCAAAGTTCAGTTCAGGCAGCCAGGAGCCAGCGCTAAATGCACATGTTTGGCTCCTGGCTGCTTGAACTGAAAGTGAAAAGTGTCTATCAGGCTGACCTCTGTTAAACCTGAAAGACACTGTTCCTATGGGGCAAAAGTTGGAGGGGCGTGGCCCCTCCGCCCAATTGGACTGGCTGCGCCTGCACACCAGTTCTTCTGTATGCGGACAACCCAAGCCTGCTATCTAGGACAGCAAACGGGCTCCAATGTTTAATTGAAAATTTTGCACAATTCATGAATGATAAAGATTTTATAGCTTAACCTTAGTAAAACTTTCACAATGACATATGGAAAAGGGAATATAAAAAGCAGAAATCACCATGTTGAAGGCTTGCATATTGAAAAGACATCCTGTTTTTCATACATGGGACTTCTTTTTACATGAATTGGCCACTGAGGTGCACATATCGATCTTTGCAAATTGCAATTCGTACGATCAATTGAGGCCATCTGCAGATTTAAAAAAAAAATGGGGAACAAACCAATCAGGGAAGTCTTGACCCTATACAGAAGCAAGTGCCTTACAGGAACCTTTTACGGTGCGGCACTATGGGGGATGGCAAATCATACTTCACTACTGATTCAGGAAAATGTATGCTTAAGGAGGCTTTTAGCAGTCCTCAATTCAACCTCCTCATATATAGCCCACAATAAATTGTCAGTCTCCTATATTAGTGACTACATTAGTACAGCAGCCCTTACGCTTTGGTATGGGATTTGTACCAAGTAGGGGACTAAATTTTCCCAGGAATTTATGATGGACTTCCTTGACCTTGTAGATAACAAAAGGGGGGAGGGAGAGGAAGAAGTGGATTCTGTCTCCCCAGGTAATATGCATAAACAAAAGGAATCCACTAGGATAGGTTTGGTGGTCCCTACAATTGTGGGGAGCAACCAGTGTTGTTTAAATACCCCTCACACACCAAAAGGCCCCTTGGTGTCATGCTTCATCATCGGAACGCGGCGTGCTACGACTCACGACTGCGCAGGAGCACTGAAGGTGAACTATGTGTTGGTGTGTGTGGAGTAACAGTATGTGAGTGGTGAGGTGAAAGTGTGGGTTAAAAAATACCTGGCTCGTAGGAAAGAAACAAAAACTTTTTATTAAGTCCTCGGCTGGTATTATTAAAAAAGTGCAGACGAGGTTGTTATTTACTGGTTATGGTAAGACAACCTCAAAAGTGCGTCGACATGTTTCGGAGTAGAAGACTCCTTCTTCAGGATGAGGATGTGCACTAATTATCCTCACCGTACTCACATGTTTCAGTAGATGTCAAAGTGTGCTCTACAAAAATAATTATGGTGAAATGTACCTATCTGTTTTTAAGAAGAAAGTCTGTTGCGCCCAATTGGCGATGTACAGAACCTGTGAAAGAACAAAAATCAAGGTCTAAATTAGGACACATGTTCAGGAAAAACTGTGTGAATACACAGAAGGGTCACGACGAACCAAAAATAAGGTCCAGGAACCCTGAAAAAGAAATAAAAAAATACACGAACAAACATATAGATTAGGACACACATTCATTCTCTCTGAAGTTCTCAATTGGATTCCGTAAGGTGAAAGAAACGGAATTAGTATCACACAGTTGTTAACAAATGTACATTGCTTACTTATGATAATGGGCTTAGTAGCCTCATGAGCCAAATGCGTGGTATTGGGGGTTCACTGTTCTGCTCAATGTAGCAACCTGTGAGGTATCAAAGGAACTGAGTTTTAGGATCTAAAATACTTGTTCCCGGTACGGATATAAGTAGTCACATATTACACCATCACACTCACGGTTACAGCATGGCCAGGTAGGCTCTCATCCCCTCAACGCGGCTCCGACGAAGTGTCGATTCAGTGGAAAGTAACCTCCTTTTGTAGTGCCTCACGAGATTCTGATTGCCATCTAATTGGAAGCGGAATCGGCCCAAATAAGGGCATAGCCCTCAAAGGTCTGGTCCGGTTCTGCGCGCGGTTGGCCGGTATGTCCGATGTTTAGAAAACATGTGCGAGGTTCAGACATTAACCGCAAGCGCATGCGCGAAGCGGTAGTGTCTGTCTGGGCGTTTTCATGCAGCTGGCAGGACGTTCGCGCATGCGCGTCCGAGAGACACCCGCTTTTCTCCGTTTAGTTGGGGTTTTACCTTTAAGTATACGGTGTTTTCAATGTCAGCGCAGCCTGCAGGCGTTTACACGTGACATGGGGGTGAAAATAGCGAGGCATTGGTGTTACATCTTGCCAGGCTTGCTGGTGCTATTTTCTTGGAACCAAAGTGGTATTTTGAGACCTATGTATTACATGGGTATGTTTCTATTCATAACAGTATAAACCACAGAGATTTTTACTTCTCTGGACTGGTATAGTTCAGGGGTAGTGTGACAGTCATTAGTGGGTTATCATTGCAATTGGCTCCATGGAATGGAGTCGTTTAATCCAGTGGTGTCTGTACCCAGACGAAACACCCACCTTTGTTCTTTTTCAAAAAGGCCCATCTCTGAAGGCAGTTGCTCAATCACAGTCCAGTGTATTTCATTCACACAATGCTGTGCCTCCAAAAAATGTGTTGCCAGTTTTGTAGTTTGTTTCTTGCATCTTACATTGCTTTTGTGTTCATTTATTCTTGTCTTTACTGCACGTGTTGTCATACCCACATATTCCTTTCCACATGGGCATGTGATTAGGTATACAACATTCCTACTGTTGCAGTTTGTGAATGCCCGTTGTTCCCATTTGGTGCCGTTTCTGAAGGTGAGATTAAGACTTCTCTCCGTCAGGTGGCAGCTATTACAATTGCCACATGGATGGTGTCCATGAAGACCTTGTAATCTGGTTTGTTGGATCACGTTCGTACGTGGTCTAGTGTGCACCAGGATGTCTTTCAAGTTTCTTCCTCTCCTATGAGCGAATAAGGGTTTTTCTAGATCTAGACTACCACTTGTCAAAATCCGCCAATGTTTATTTACCAGTTTTGAGACCTGGTTAGAAACAGAGCTGTATGTTGTCACACAGACTGTTCTGTTTTCTGTTTTTTCTTTTTGAGTGCTGTCCTCAAGGAGGGCTTCCCGATTGTTATTGCGTGCCCTTTTCATCGCTTGCTTAATGATTCTTTCGGGATACCTTCTCTGTTGTAGTTTTTTACTCAGATCTTGAGCCTTGAGTCGTAGCACGCCGCATTCCGTAGAGGTTTGCGAAGACCCCGATGATGAAGCATGACACCAAGGGGCCTTTTGGTGTGTGAGGGGTATTTAAACAACACTGGTTGCTCCCTTCCTTGACCTTGACCATTGCAAAAAGATCACTTGGCTGCAGTACATTTATAAACTTTCAGCTGAGTGTAAGGTGGATGTCGATTTTAAAGACCCCACACTTATCCAGAATTATAGTCAAAGGGACCTTAAATTGAGGGTTGCAGGAACAAGAGGATCTCTAAGAGATATAGTAGCAAGCTCTAAACAGATGATTAAAATATATTACGAAGGTCCACTTTCACTGGGTACCCAACAAAACCTACTGTTGACACGAAATTTACAACACAGGTTTTACCTAACAAGGTTATGGTTGGGTACACTTCATTATCTGATTGCATTCCCTACAATGGGCAAGTGGAACCAAAACCTCCCAAATTCCCCTTGTGATGGAAATTTACCACAGTCGACATCGCACTTTATACTTTTTTGTAACTTTTATAGAGATATTAGGAAGCATGTTTTACGATTTCTATTTATCGATAGTAAATTCTATTTTTACAAACCCGCTTTTAATTACATCTGTAGTCTAGAAAATGAAAAAGTTTGTAATGCAGTAATTGACTTTGTACAAATGGTGATTAAAAGAAGAAAAGATAACTCTCACCTTTGGGCCCTAACATACAAAAAAAATAGGTCTTTTTAGTACAGAACGACGTATTGTTTATTAAATATTTTAAAATTGGTTCTTTTTTTATATTTGGAAAACACCTGAATAATTTTAACGATCTCCTTCAAGACTTTTATGTAATTATGTATTGTATTTTACCTTGTGTACTGTATAAACAAGTAATATGCTTAGCAAATAATGATAAGCCTTATTTAGAATGTTTTTATGGTTGTACTATTTAAACTGAATACAGCTTGAATTGATTGATAGATTGAGAAGGTTAGGAAATGATCAATGCAAATACCTCAAAAATGTAAAGCATCATTAAGTGGGAAAATTACAGGAAATTAAATCATAGATACCAGTACAGAAAACAAGCTACCATCTTGGAGTGGAATAGGACTGATTGCTAAGCATAGTTTACTCAGTAATGATATATAAAAAACAGCCACAAATACTTTCCATGATTGAAATGGCGCTGAGTCATCATGGTGACTCTCAGTACTCTGTAACCCTACCAGCATAATGGAAGGGTCAGCAAGGAAAACTGAATCCACCTACACTGTTGAGGAACTGCAAGGAACAAGTCACAAAGCCTGGAATGGAAAAGCTTGAGTATCCATAGTTCGACTCAATCTAGCCGAAGCAGCTGGAACCCCCAGCGCTGAGCTTGAACCATAAGAGTGGAAATTCAAGAGGAGAAAACTCCCCTAAAGATGTGCATCCCTTTATTCCACAGTGCTGTAGAAACTGAGTCACCCGGCTATCCTATACTGCCACTGGGAAGCAAGTGGACCGGGGCTAGCAAAACTGGACAATGGGAAAACTCTTTGAGCCTGATTACAATGACGGTGAGACCTGACGGTGAAGGCTGACAAACTACACAACTTGTTAATGTCCACCTCCCCTACTCTTCCACTCTATTTAGATGAAGCCACACTGTACTACTCCAACTGGTTAGAAGCGGCAAGTAACAAGTTGGCCCCCAAAAAAATCCTCCGTCACACTTGGGGTCGACCGACTTCACCCTGGTATTCTCAAGAACTTAGAGAGAAAAAACTGTCCTGTAAGCATCTTGAAAGAATCTGATGAAGGAAATATGACGAAAGTGAAAAAAAAAATACAAACACAGCCTGACTTAATATAAACACCTACTCCATAAAAGAAAAACAAGAGTTTTTTGCAATTAAAATTAATTCTGCAAAAAACTCCACCAAAGAATTATTTAAAACTGTGACAGCTTTAGCACACCCAGCCCCCTCTCCCATAAAAGTGAGTCAAGAACTCTGTGACATGATAGCTAAATCCCTTTTTGATAAGGTCAAAGCTATCTTCTCTACATTCTCAAACACCACAAATTCGACATCCTCGGCTGATATGGCAGACCCGAAGAGTGTAAATAGCACAGTGGTCCAGTTTCATAACTCCACACCCGTCACAATTTCAAATGTTAAAAAACTTCTGGAGAAAGCCAGATCAGATTCACCAATGGATCAATGCCCTCCCTCGGTACTGAAACTAGCACCCGAACAAGTCACATTTACTTTAACAACTATTATAAATGCAATGTTTGGAAAATGCTATTTCCCCAAAGTATGGAAATCTGTCCTTCCCCTTTTGAAAAAACCGAACCTGGATCCCAAAGATTCAAATAATTTTAGACCCATATCTATTCACTTGGACCCCTCCCAACTCCTAGTGGGAAGGTAAAAAAATCTAGGAATTATAATTGACAAAAAGCTTTCTTTCAAAGATCAAGTTAATGCAGTAGTCTCTGCCATGTCATACACACTGAAATCATGTAAAAAGATGTTGCCTTTATTACCTAAAGATACCCAAAAAAAGTAATTACAGCCCTGGCCATGTCCAGATTGGACTATTGTAACAGCCTATATCTAAACATCCAGGAGGGGCTTATAAAAAAACTCCAACTTTTGCAGAATGCAGCTGCCAGATTGATCTCTGGCATTCCAAAATATGCCTCAATCTCAGCTGAGATTAAAAGGCTCCATTGGCTGCCCGTAAAAAAACAAATCCTGTTTAAGGCCATGTGCGTGGTCCATAAGTCCATTCATGGAAACGGACCCTCACATCTGATTGAGCGCCTTCGATGATACATACCTAGAAGAACGCTGCGGTCATCAGAGGCAAAACTAGTCTCAAATCCTATTGCAAAAAAAGACAAATGGGGTGGACAAAGCTTTCTAGTGGGAGCGGCCAAAGCTTGGAACAATCTGCAATACAAAGAATAGGCATTGCGACTGTCGTGGTGGCAGTTACATCGTAATTTGGCGTGTGGGACCGCCGCCTTGTAGGCAGGCAGTCCCCATTCCAAATGGATGGTGGATGGACAGAAGGAAAAATCGTTATGCCTGCTTCAAGCGGGCGTAAGGATTGACGCAGGTCTTTTCAAATGGGACTCGCCCATGGGTCATGACACATTGCTGTAGTTGCATCAGTTTTCTGACACACTCCAGCAATGCATAATTTTTGCCCCACCAGATACGTCAGAATTCCTTAAGTATCTGTAATTCCTTGTGCCATAGAGCGCCGTATTGTAAACATGGCCCATCCATGGTGTGGTAAGGATGGCGCTATGAAAAGTGACACATTGCTATTTTTGCCCGGCAATGCATCACTTTTCATAAATGAGGCCCTCAATTTATTATATGGTTGTCTTTTATTGAAACAGAAAACAGCTGCATTTAATGCCAATTTCCCTCCAATAGACTTGAGCTGTTGTTTTGAAACGTTAGACAAACACCCAACTGGAAGCCCTAAAAATCCAATTGATCCTTAGAGTGGGCTTTAAGTCACCCCCTTGCTCTGACTGAATGACTTTGTAGTCTATCTCAGATATCTGCTATTGATTTGATGGCTTTGCTCCCTGTTCTTGCACTCGTGCCTCTGAGGAGCATTTCGGTCTCATAGCGTTCTGAATGGTTGGTTGGTTGGTTCAGATTCCTTTCCTCGCCAAAGTCCTTGAGCAGCATGTTCTGTCCGACCTGTCCGATCATCTGGAAAGGAATGGTTTGCTGGAACCAAACCAATCGGGCTTCCGTGCGAACCACGGCACGGAGCTGGTCATGCTGTCTATCATGGATGAGCTCAGGAACAGGGCTGATAGGAAGATGCCTGGTGCCCTGGTGTTGCTAGACCTCTCCGCGGCGTTTGACACCGTGTGTCATAAACAACTTCTGTCGCGGCTGAGGGATTCCGGCATTCAGGGCACAGCCTATGCCTGGTTTGCTTCGTTCCTACAAGGGAGAACGCAAAGAGTACAGCTGGGAGAGCTGCTCTCTACCCCTACACCAATTTCTTGCGGAGTGCCGCAGGGGTCGGCCTTGTCGCCCCTTCTATTTAATATATACCTTCAACCATTGATTGCACTCCTCAATCAACTGGATTGTCAGGTGTATAATTACGCCGACGACACCCAAATTATTATCCAATTGGATGATGCTCCAGGGTCGTCAGCAAGGCTGCAAAACATTCTCAAGCATACAGCTAATTGGATGTCTCAGAACTCCTTAAAAATCAATCCCGATAAGACGGAGGTCCTACCAATCACCATTGCGGGCAATCCTTGGCACGACGGTTTCTGGCCAAAAGAACTAGGGCCGCCCCCAGAACCTGCAACGGTCGTAAAAGGCTAGGCATTCAGGTGGATGACAAACTATCCATGCAGAAGCAAGTCACCATGGTGGTAGGAACATGTGTCGGTCTTCTTCGGCAACTCAGGAAAGGAAAATCGCGCCACTCCTGTCCTTTTCCACCTTGAGGCGGGCTGTGTCCGCAATGATATTATCAAGGTTGGACTACGGCAACTCGCTCTATCTAGGCTTGCCCCAAAAACTTCTGGACAAACTTCAAGTGGTAATGAACGATGCTGCCAGGCTCATTTTTAAGAAGCCAAGGAGTTCGCATGCGTCCCCACTTCTGCGTGCTTTACACTGGCTGCCAGTAAGGCAGAGGGTGCTCTTTAAGGGGCTTTGTGTTGCTCACAAATCGCTCTATGGTAAGGCGCCAAGTTATATTAAGACCCGCCTGATTCCATACAAACCGGGTAGGTCGCTAAGATCTTCTGAAGCAACTCTCCTGACCCAACCACGATTTAGACTGGCCACAGTGGGTGGTCGCGCCATTTCCAACACCCTCCCAGCAGCCTGGAATAATTTATCGGTGGATCTGCGGAAGGAATCCAATCTGATGACTTTTCGGAAGAAGTTAAAAACTGTTCTCTTCCAGAAAGCCTGGGATGGGCTATAACTTTCAGAACGGTTTCTTAGGAACTCTGCTGTGCTTACCTGTCAAGCGCTTAGGGACCCCTGGGTTATAATGCGCTATATAAGTCAAAAATAAAAAATAAAAAAATGGCTGGGTTGTATCCTTCCACTGGGTATTTGAGGGGACTCTTTATTTATTTTTAAATCTGCACACAATTGTAGTGCATGTGTGTTCTTCGTCTCCCCCTGAGTTTTTAATTTTACCTTGCACATTTCTTTCATAAACACCTTCCCCTTCACTCCCCAATGATCCCCAACATATCCCATTTTCTTGTTTCTCGAAATGAATGGTGAACAAAAACCTCTCAAAAGTCTAATAGTGGGAAAATAGCTGTGAATGCCTTTAATACAAAATGCATAGCTCTGTGCTTTCAAAGTAGCCAGAGGGATGAAGTCTAGGCAACTGGAAACAGCTGAGGTGTACGTCCAAAGTGCCTAAAAGGTGGGACTACAGCAATGAGCGTCTGCAGAAATATTTTCGAGGGGGGCAATTATTTCAGTCATCCATCCTCTGAGTGACACAGACATCGCTGCGCGTGTTGAAGTCATCTCAATACATAGCTGCCAACTTTTGAGATTGCTTATGTGTGGCATTTCACATTTGCCATGATTTTATGTGAGACAATTCAACGAGTGACACTTTATCCTCTTTGGAGTCATGTCATGGAGTATAAAGAGATTATTTGTAACAATAAAGGCCTTTTCAAAATTGTTATGGTCTAAAAGGGCTTTGAGAGCTGCAGCAAGATTGGACACACATCATGCTTACATCGGCAAGTCATAACTTCAGGATGACTTGACTTGGATCCTATAGGCCATTGACAGGCAGAGCACAGCTGCAACAGAGAGCCTGTCACCAGTACTAAAGCCAACCCTGCGCTCTTTGCTCCTGCATCTGAGTCTGCTATAAATCAGACACAGTGGTATAGGTCAGGTGGTACCTGGTGCGGAACATTTTTCGTCACCCCCGCCCACATTGAAATTATTAAAATAAGGGGGAAAAAGATAGTTACACATATTTTTGCCATTTTGTCACTCCCCTCAGTGCCATTTTGTCACCTCCTCAGTGATGACACCCAGGGCGGCCCGCACCCCCCTTCTTACGCCACTGGTCAGACAGAGGGGGGGGGAGTACAGTGACAGTATTGAGCAGCAATGCTAAACAGCTGGGTTACTGACACTACAGACAGAGAAAAAACAAACAGCATAAAATAGAAATTCCACTTGTGGTATTTTCCCCACCATGTTATCTCTATGGTGAAAGTAATTCCGTCTATGAATTGTTTTCTAGATTGGTCACTTTTCTCGTGAGTCAGAAATGCCTTCATTTCCATCTATTCTTATTACAAGCCCTGAATTAGTCAATAACAAGACAAAGCACCACTCCTCTCTCTTACCTATTCTTCTCGTCCATTAATTCACATTCTCTTCCTGTTTCAATTGCTAGTCCTTTTCTTTTTCTCTTTCTCTTAATGAATGTATTTTCTCTTACCTGCATCGTCTCCCTCTTGTCTTTTACCCTTTACCCCCATATCTTCGTCTCCCTCTCGCTTTAATATCTCAACTTCTCTATCTCGTCCATCCAATCTCATCTAGCTTCCCTGTGTTCTCTTGTTCATATTGCTTCTCGCTCCTCCTTTAGTCCCTATACCCTTCCATAGCACTCTTTCCTCCATCTTCACTATGCACTATTAATTCCCTCAAATATTTGGTGCTGTTGTTTCACATACTGTAAAAAGCTCTCTGGTCTACACTGTTTAGATGCCATATCCCCTTGCTGTGAATGACATTATCAGCTAGTTCTAGCTTTTTAACCAAAATCACATTGCACTCTGGGATTTGTAGCTTTACTTTTTTTTTTAATTAATAGTTTGAGTTTAAATGCCAAGCGTGCAAATCGATTCTCGGTAAAAATTCATGCTTTAAAAATAGCAGAACTGGAAGCGAAATATGACAGAAGCAAATGGCAGCAACTTCAAAGTGTGAGTTTTCCGCTGAGCTCCTTACCCTGTCTTATCATTACTGTGCTTCTACAGTCACCATGATCATCTCAGATACTGACAGTTACAGCTCAACTGTCATCTCTGATGACATAACCATAGATACTTGGAAAGAGGGTGATCTGGGCATTGGTTTGTTGTTAACCTTCCCGGGCCTTCCATTTAGTTTCCCCAATCGTGGGCCACACCGAAAATGACGTCTCAACTCTATTTTATGATGCTGATTTTATGCCCTTAACAGCGTTGCTCTTCACAGCACTGGGTGACGGTCACAAGATGCTGCTGTCCGCACAGAGAGCAGCTGGACTTGCCAACTCACTGAGCACCAGTGGACGATGGTTGTGCTGCCCATTCCCAGATGTGATTGAGCATTTTCTTACCAAGAAAAAGGGCAGTGTTAAATTCAGTAAAATAAAGATGATGAGTCTTTGTTGTAATGTTCATGTAGTATATTTATTCTTGAGATTAGATAGAAGGTACAGCATTCAAGTAGGAATGTAATATGGTAACAGGATATAACAGGCAGTCTCTTCACAGTTAAGCCAATCAGCACACGCACGCGGTCTGAAATCATTGCAGCGTCCCCCAACCAGTGCAAGGCAAGGAAAAGTTATTAGTTTATGTTACCATTCATGAGAGTTCGTGCTGCTGAATTTTAATCCACTTCTCCACATAATCCTTTTTACGACTGACCTGCAGCCTGCAGCCGCGGGCTACGTTGCACAAAGTCAAAATCCTGAATATCATAACGGAGAAGTTAACTTGGCAGGTGGAGGTTTAGCAAGTGAATAATCCAGGGGGGGGGGGGTGTAAGTGCCCCTTTCAGATGCAAATGACTACTGCCTTACACCCCTGTTATGAATGCTGCTGTATCTGCTTTGATATGATTTCTAATGCAGCCACAAAGTCAGGTTCTTACAAAAAATAAACATCCAAGTACCACTTTATGTAAAAGGCAATTGATCCCTGTTTTAAGCCAATATGCCAATCAGTCTGATATTTACACATGTTACTTTCAAGGGCACCACTGTCAGAAACAAAATGGTCCATCCAACTACAAATAGAGCTGGCAGACCATCAGTTTGGTGGGCAGGGTACTCGCCATGTTTGACACAGCATACCTTATCTGTGAAACTCAAAATCAGGCTCTACATTCCATCCTTTATAATTAACCACATCCGCGCTAGCGGTTTTCCCGCTGTGCGCGGCGTTTTTTAAAAAACCGCGTTACATGACGAGCTCAGCTCATCTTGACCGTACGAGCGTCGTAACTCATGACGAGCTGAGCTCGTCATGAGCGGGGAAGGGGTTAAAGACCACATCTTCTGTTGCCCTTCTTCTTTGCTCCCTAGATATCCACATTGTTCATATGTGCACTTGTTCAACGACAAGTGAAAGGTGCTGTGTGTGGAATGGATGTGGAAGGTGCAAGTGACCCTTCCCATAAATCACGCATGTGTTTATGGAGACACATACAAATGTGCTAATTCAATAGGGTGCATCCTGTCCTTTCCCCCTGTGTTGGCGTCGTTTCCGTGACTGAGCGCCATCACAACATGATGCAAGGGTGCCTGCATTGTAGTCAGGATTGTTTTTGTGCAGGAAGGGACACCTTCCTGCTCACAACAATCCCTTCCTGCACAAAAACAATTCATGAGGTGTTTTCCTCTTTCAAAAGAGGAAAAAACGAGGAGAAATAAAGATAGTTCTCATTTCGCCTCATCTTTGAAGTCATATCTCTTTGGCACATTCCCAGGTTTACAAGGTTTGGTACATCTGGGAATTCATAAAAAAACATTAGGTTTGCATGGGAACACCCACCGCAACACCCATGGAATGCCTCCCTTGTGCAGAGTAATGCGATGCAGCGATTTGCTCTGCATTGCAATGCTCCATATTTATGAAGCCATTCAAAACCACTCAAACTGGCTTCACGTGGCAGCATAAATATTACTTGGAGCTTTGCGTTGTGTATGTACCATGTTGCGTGGTTCAAGGATTACGCAAGGACCTTGTAAATATGCCCCTTAGATCAGAGTGCACGTGCAATATCGCGCTGGTATTTTGGATCATGTATATTGCACTGGTGTGGGTGCAGCTTTTTACCAATATAAGCTTATTTTTTTCAAAATTATGCTATTAGTTTCTTCTTATGCGTCTCTCTGGGTCCTATTTATTTGATGTATTACCATTTTGAATTCATCAGGTCGCTAAATGCCATTGCAAGATTGCACAGTCACAATTTGGAGAATTTGGCCCTAATATTGAAACCATGGTATGTATGTATATGTTGCTATATTTTAAACTAGCATTTCTCCAGACTAACACAAAGTGCGATCTGTAGTTTGCCCACACATTTTAAGTGCTGGACTAAATAGAAATAGATTTCCGTTAAGCACTCGGGTCATTTGTGCTCCAAAAGCAGTCGCCAGCTGTTCTGTCTGGAAATAGGCTAAGGTTGTTTATTCAACTTTCATGGTAATAGAGCTTTCCAATCAATAGTACATCATGTGGGTGTACAATTATTGTCCTGGAAATGTTTCCGGAACCAAATGCTCCCTCGTAAATTACAAGTAAGGTTTAGGACTTTTAGGTCAAACATAACCTCAGGCTCTGTTAAAATAATTTCCCCTGGTGTAATGAGGAAAGGTCAATAGCTAATACAGGACAGACATTACATGCTCTGCCAGAAATTTCTAGCTAACTTTCAATTTCACAAAGAACCTACCACAATCAGACTCATTATTCCCGCAATAAATGATGTCCTTTCTTGCTCACTGTCTTTGTGCTTTTGAAATCCAGATTTAAAAACACTAATCCTAAACTCAGGTACAGACTGGGAACCCAAAGCAGCCCTGGCAAATTTTGTCAGACCAGCCCCCGTAGAGTGCCTAGCGAGTGCATCAAAGCAAGCCTGACCACTACAAAGGGGGTTTTATAGGGATTCTCCACCCCATGAAAATTTTGGGGAAATGGTTCATTCTACTACTCATTTGTAATTATATATTCAATTGTATTATTAGGTTTTAAAGCATAGTAAATGATGACCTTGTTGTGCACCAAGATACAACCATATTTGTTGAGGCTCTTCAATGATTCCTGCACTATCACCCTCCAACAGTGCCTTTCATCTATCCATAGCCCCTATCTCACACGTATTTTATTTGTTTTAGAGCACCTCTCTTCACAGAGTGTAGCGTGTCGGACCACTTTACATCACACACACACATACAGAGACAATGAATCATACATGTGTAAATCAGTGTATAGAAAATATTACATAAGGTAAAGGAGACTACAAGGTGTAGGATTCGCATGCCATCCATACCAGCAGGCACTTTTTAAGAGGGCGTAGTCTGTGGAAGAACACACTCAGGATTCCGAACATAACACAGTAGCTGGGGTTGTCATTAATAATACAATTGTTTTTCTTCACAAACAAACTCTAGCAACATCAGTATAATGAAAGACTGGGGAAAAAACATAGCTTTATGACCTGTACCATGCATTTTGCATGCAGCTCTTTGATCTGTAGTTCATAGCTCACTGTGCTAGATTACAATTGTAACATGAACTGCATAGTAACAAAGAATCTCTGTGTAAAAAGCAGTAACCCACTGAGCTATGCTTATAAAATATTGTTATTTGATATGCATGGTACACGTTCTTTGCAGCAGGTGTATTAACCCTCTGTGCTACCTTAGATGAGTCAAAACTGCCACTATCAAAAACTCCTATCTCTCTGCAACAGGTACATTAATTACCAGCGTCATCTTGACACTTGTATTTTTGTACGAAAACTGAAGGATATACAAGGAACTTTGCAGTACTTTTACAAATGCTGCACTATTACAAAACCACCCCCCACCCTTCCAGCTTCCCAGGGAAACATGCTGGTCCTGGGCGGGGACCATAGTTAAGCGCAGGGGACCTGGCCCCACCAACTTTTTTCAATCGTGAAGAGTGTCTTTTTAGCTGAGACAGACACTCTTAATATTCAGATCAGGCAGCTAGACCCTGTAGATGTGCCTGAGCCGAACCTTGTCGGCCTGAAGATTTTTTAGTCCTGTGGGACTTTATGGACACCACTTGGGGGGTTAGTACTCTCTCAGGCTGTGTCCAGAAGGAAGTGGGCTCAGGATGGTTGGAGCCCTTCTTGTCCCTGAGGCTCTGATCAGGGGGCCAGCCAACTAGGTTTTGGAGTCACTCTGGTAGTCCTGGGTCCAAGCAGTGGAACAGGGCTCAAGCCGCAGGGCAGGCCCCTTAGGATTTAAGGCCGGCTACAAGCAAAAAAGCAGTTCTTCCAGGGGCAGCAAAGCAGTCTTGTAGAGAACAGAGCAGGCCACAGCAGCCAGTCGTCCTCTGAGAGCCCTTCCACAGGTGCAAGAAGTGAACTGAAGAGTGAAGGTCGTATTTTTATACCTGGTGCCTTCTTTCAAGTAGGAGAAGTTTCTAGAAAGTTTCCTTTGAAGTTCTTGACATTTCCTCCCGTTCCTGTACTGGCTGCTGACTGACTTCATGAACAATGCAGGGGTGACAAGTCCTTTGTGTGAAGGCAGAGCACAGCTTATCATGTTGGGTGTTTGGACAAAATAAAGGAAAAAAAGTATTCTGATACAAAAATATTGTATAAAGAATATTGGAATGTTAAAAATATTGCTGTATGGGAGAGGTTGGCCTCACAGACGTGAAAAATGAATTTAGATGTTTTTCACTACCAGACTATATAAAACTTAAAAGTACAGCACAGGGCCTTACAACATAATCTCTTAGTCAAGTCATCAAGGTTTCTTCCCCATTGATCATATAGACCTTTGATACCTGACATGAAGCATGGAAAGGGAGAAAACAACAACAATGCATTTCAAACTTGTGAAGCACATGTCACTCACTCCAAAATAAGGACCAGGAATCAGTGAATAGTGTTAAAGGGTTTTATTTGGATTACCAATCAATCCAGCAAATATGCAAGTGAAAAGTAAAATCAATAGGTACGATAGAAAAATGACATATCTCAGTTGATTGAGACGCAACTGAATGAGATACAGAATTGTGATAACCACAACTATACAGTAACAAATATAAGAGAACAGATGTTCCATTAAAAAACTTCCCTTCTCTATCTTAAACATAAGTCTGATGCAGGGTCATCTATCCAGGGTCTCTAATTCACCTTGCTACACTGTCCTACGCCAAAGTGAAAGGGCAGGAATGCACCGTATTTATCTAATACGGTGTATTCCTTTCCTTTCCCCCAGCACTGCTGCCATTTCGGCAGCCTAGCGCCAACTCAGACCCCCTTGCACCATGGCGCAAGGATGCCTGTGGTGTCAGCAGGATTCTTTTTGTGCAGGGAGGGGCACTTTCCTGCAAAACAAACAATCCTGGGAGTCGTTTTCCTCTTTCCATGTGTGCAGCAGAATGCATCACACATGGAAAGAGGAATAAACGAGGAGAAAAAAATATATTTCTCCTCGTTATGGCTGACCTCAGGAGGAGTAAGGATTTGGCTCTTCCCTAGATTTGCATAGTCGTATAAATCTGGGGAAACATCGTAATCCATCGGTGTTGTATGGGAACACCCACTGCAACACCCATGGAATGCCTCCCGAGCTTAGAGTAAGACAACACAGCAGTTTGCACTCCCTTGCCTTACTCCATATCTTTGAGGCCCAGTATAGTGGCTTTGCGTGACCTCATAGATTTTATTTTTTTTTTTTTTTAAAAACCTTTATTGAACAATGAAAGCTCACAAATACTGGCCTACAACCCCACGGGCTGGCCAGAACAGAATGGTCAAATAACCAGCATACAAAAAGAAGATCTGCACAGGATATAACATCAGGAGCACTGGTGAAGCAATAAAAACCATCAAGCGTTCAGCAAGAGCAGGATAATAAAGGTTAATTTTCTAGCACGGGGAGGGGACCAAAGAAATAACGGGCCGTATATGAGAGTACAAGGGAGGGACCGTGGCAAGCCGCCATTTTATAGACACAACGTAAGAAAATGAAACCATGTAATCAAATCTAGCAAAGGACAGAAACAGAATCAGACCATCAAATAGCGACAGTGGCAACAGTCAATCGAGCTCACTCACCTCCGCCCCTACCCGAACAAAGAAGACGTGGTCAAAAAGCCCCATCACAAAGACTACGCAATACGCACCCCAACGGAAAAAGGGAACCTCCATAAAGGAGGAAGGGAAAAAGGGAGAAAAAGACAACAAAAGGAACACCCGCCAGATCATGCACCCCCAGGGGGAAAAACAGGACAATAAAACCGGCATGCGATGTAACAGAAACACGATACCAGAATAGGCAGCGAACCACAATCAGCCACACACCGGAAGAAGGACAGAAAACCCCCGGGGGAGATACGAGGTGACAGAGTCCCGAAAAAGTGAATACACAAGAGCCATAGAACAAAAAAGGGGAAAATAAGGGGGGAAAAAGACCCCCCGACACAAACAGACCCCCCCCACCCACCCTTAAGCCCACCCTGCACCCCTGCAGAAGGCTACGGCCTACCCCCCCCGCAGCGTGCCTGTCGCCCTAAGTAGAACCCGAAATATAGTGGAGCAAGAAAAGTTGGAATTAAAAGACAAAAAAAAAAAAAAAAAAAAAGGGGGGGGGGGGAAGGAAGGGAAGGAAAGAAGGGAGTAAAGACATACAAACATACACACGGGGGAGGGCCAAAGACAGGAGTAAACGCACCCATCCACCCGCCCGGGTTAAAGGTCCAAGTCCTCGGGAAGCCAAAGAGTATCAGGCCAAAGTCCAGGAGCACTAACCAGTTACACAGAACCATATCAGGACACAGAGATCATCCAAGCCGTTCATGAGCTACCGCATATAAGAGTCAGTTTTCATCAGCCCTGACCCTTTTTATCCAAAGCAATAAGGGTCCGATCCAACGAGGACCCTGCCAGAAAGAACAGAAGGCAGGCAGCAGGAGAGTCCAACGGCAGTCCAAAAAAGTCACAGGAAGAAAAGCACGGAAGATCCAGGAAAATCACAGAATGTAGCAAACGATGCAGGCACAGTTCCAAGGATATATCCATAAAAACCGACCCATCCGGGCCGGCACAGGAGACGTCATCGGGCAGTGGTGATTGAGAGGGACCAGGAGAATCATGAAAGTCCGGCAAAACAAAATCCAGCTCCCGGGCCAAGGGCAGAGGAGGCAGCACAGGAGGAGAAGGCGCCATCAGGTTACGCACCTCCGGGGCGGCAGCCGGGACCGAGTCCGCCAGGAGAGTACCAGCCACACCCCGCGATATCAATGCCTCATCCGGTCGTGGGGGCCCGGGAGGCCCGCAGTGAGGAACCGTCTCCAGAGCCAGGAGTGGCGCGGCCACCGAGAGCCGCCAGGATAGCAGGATGTTTAAGATCCCCTTAAGTGCAGGCAAACCTTCACAGTATCCGACACCCGGGCCTTGCGGCGGGCCCCCAGTGCTCGTCCGGGCCCGGCCCAAACAAATGGGGTTGGTCGCCATCTTGAGAGCCCGAACAGGCCGCGCGGCCAACAACCTCCGCCGGGGCGGCAGTCAAGCAGATGAAGTCCCGCCGACAGGCAGAAGAACACCCCGGACAGGAAGGGGGGCCACCAGAAGAAGGGGATTCGCCGGCCCCCCAATGTCGCCAGTCCCGATCTCCGAGTCCGGGCGGCAAAGAACAAAATGGCCGGACCGGAGAACAAAGGGGGAGGAAGCTGAACACACGAGGAACCCCAATAATGAAGGGCAGCGTCACCATCCAAGGCCGCCGCCACACAGGAGTCTCTCAGCCAGGAACCTCCGGCTCACACGAACAGCGGCCCTCCAATCACCCCAAGTGCGCCCCGAAGGGCAAGCCCGCAGGCTGCATCCGGCCCAGGAGCCGGGACGAAGAACCAGGCCAGTCCGCTCTCGAGTCCCGGGAATGGTCGGGGGCACTGCACCGGACCCACAGCAGCCAGGACAACCGGAACAAGCGGTAAGTGCCTGCAGTGCGTCGTAGTAGTACCACACAGCAAGGAGGGCTTCCCGGGGCAGGATAAATGCAGGATAAATGTGAAAAACACAGGCGGGCGAACGGAGCCGAGCTAAAGCGCGGCCATCTCGGTCGCGAGCTAGGCTCCTCCCCGACCTCATAGATTTGATTTTATAGTTTGCGCTGCTGGAGCATCACAAAAAGGGACATAAATAAGTCCTTTAATGTGCACTTCAAATACATGGTTAGACATGCACACTTGAAATATTTTAGGAATCAATGTAAAACAAAAAGAGAACATAATTTCATGTTTAAATGCTTCACACAACATTAATAAAGTAAAGGCACACAGTGAATATAATGCCAAAAGCATGTATACAATTGCATTTCTATGATGAGTAAGGGTGGAGTCTAAATTGCGCTGCTCCATGTACATGTCCAACCTTTCAATTGCAATGCACCCTGCCCTTTCTGCTGCCTAGGGCCTACCTTAGGGGACACTTACATGCAATAAAAGGGCAGTTTAAGGCTTGGAATGGAGGTTATATTGCCAAGTAAATGGGAAGTTTAAAATTGCATAGAGGCTGCAATGGCAGACCTGGGACATGTTTTAAGGGGTTACTTAGGTGGATGGCACAATATGTGCTTTAGGCCCACTAGTAGCATTTAATTTACATTATATATATATATATGGTATATGGTATATATTTTACCAGGTGCCTATAAGTAAATTACATATGCCAATCAGGTGTAAGCCAATTTTGCCATGTTTTATGGAATGAGCAAAAGCAGTTTAGAAATGGTTAGCAGTGGTAAAGTGCCACTGGTGCATCAAAAAAGTGACACTTTGGAGGAGCAAAAGTGCTGCTACAGCTTCGTAACTTTGCCACTGGATTCAAGCAAGCCGGGCTGAAGACGGCTGTAATGCAAGAAACCGGTCTTCCGAAGCTTGTTTACGGTCCAGGGAAGGCATGGCTTGGCAGTTCGGGCTGGCCTGTTCCCATGAGGCACAGGGTCAGACTGATTTGCACATAGCCATGTCTGAACTGGGGTGGCAGAGTGGGCTTAAGAACGGTGATGGATTAAACCCAGATATTTTGACTGGGCGTGAGTGTTTGATTGGTTCATATGCTCCATCCATCACCACCCCCTTTTGTACCGTTTTGGCCGCCATAAGTGTGGCAGGGTATGCTCAGACGTGAGTCCCTTGCTCACTTTGCCACTGGATTCAAGCAAGCCGGGCTGAAGACGGCTGTAATGCCAGAAACCGGTCCTCGGATGCTTGTTTCCAGTCCAGGGAAGGCATGGCTTGTCAGTTCGGGCTGGACTGTTCTCATGAGGCACAGGATCAGACTGATTTGCATATAGCCATGTCTGAACTGGGGTGGCAGAGTGGGCTTAAGAACGGTGATGGATTAAACCCAGATCTTTTGACTGGGCATGAGTATTTGATTGGTTCAGATGCTCCATCCATCACCACCCCCTTTTGTACCGCTTTGGCCGCCATAAGTGTGGCAGGGTATGCTCAGACGTGAGTCCCTTGCTCACTTTGCCACTGGATTCAAGCAAGCCGGGCTGAAGACAGTTGTAATGCCAGAAACCGATCCTCGGAAGCTTGTTTCCGGTCCAGGGAAGGCATGGCTTGGCAGTTCGGGCTGAACTGTTCCCATGAGGCACAGGGTCAGACTGATTTGCATATAGCCATGTCTGAACTGGGGTGGCAGAGTGGGCTAAAGAACGGTGATGGATTAAACCCAGATCTTTTGACTGGGTGTGAGTGTTTCATTGGTTCAGATGCTCCGTCCATCACCACCCGCTTTTGTACTGCTTTGGCCGCCATAAGTGTGGCAGGGTATGCTCAGACGTGAGTCCCTTGCTCACTTTGCCGCTGGATTCAGGCAAGCCGGGCTGAAGACGGCTGTAATGCCAGAAACCGGTCCTCGGAAGCTTGTTTCCGGTCCAGGGAAGGCATGGCTTGGCAGTTCGGGCTGGACTATTCCCATGAGGCACAGGGTCAGACTGATTTGCATATAGCCATGTCTGAACTGGGGTGGCAGAGTGGGCTAAAGAACGGTGATGGATTAAACCCAGATCCTTTGACTGGGTGTGAGTGTTTGATTGGTTCAGATGCTGCGTCCATCACCACCCCCTTTTGTACCGCTTTGGACGCCATAAGTGTGGCAGGGTATGCTCAGACGTGAGTCCCTTGCTCACTTTGCCACTGGATTCAAGCAAGCCGGGCTGAAGACGGCTGTAATCCCAGAAACCAGTCCTCGGAAGCTTATTTCCGGTCCAGGGATGGCATGGCTTGGCAGTTCGGGCTGGACTGTTCCCACGAGGCACAGGGTCAGACTGATTTGCATATAGCCATGTCTGAACTGGGGTGGCAGAGTGGGCTAAAGAACGGTGATGGATTAAACCCAGATCTTTTGACTGGGTGTGAGTGTTAGATTGGTTCAGATGCTCCGTCCATCACCACCCCCTTTTGTACCGCTTTGGCCGCCATAAGTCTGGCAGGCTATGCTCAGACGTGAGTCCCTTGTTTACTTTGCCACTGGATTCAAGCAAGCCGGGCTGAAGACGGCTGTAATGCCAGAAACCGGTCTTCGGATGCTTGTTTCCGGTCCAGGGTAGGCATGGCTTGTCAGTTCGGGCTGGACTGTTCCCATGAGGCACAGGGTCAGACTGATTTGCATATAGCCACGTCTGAACTGGGGTGGCAGAGTGGGCTTAAGAACGGTGATGGATTAAACCCAGATCTTTTGACTGGGCGTGAGTGTTTGATTGGTTCAGATGCTCCATCCATCACCACCCCCTTTTGTACCGCTTTGGCCGCCATAAGTGTGGCAGGGTATGCTCAGACGTGAGTCCCTTGCTCACTTTGCCACTGGATTCAAGCAAGCTGGGCTGAAGACGGCTGTAATGCCAGAAACCGGTCCTCGGAAGCTTGTTTCCGGTCCAGGGAAGGCATGGCTTGGCAGTTCGGGCTAGACTGTTCCCATGAGGCACAGGGTCAGACTGATTTGCATATAGCCATGTCTGAACTGGGGTGGCAGAGTGGGCTAAAGAACGGTGATGGATTAAACCCAGATCTTTTGACTGGGTGTGAGTGTTTGATTGGTTCAGATGCTCCGTCCATCACCACCCCCTTTTGTACTGCTTTAGCCACCATAAGTGTGGCAGGATATGCTCAGACGTGAGTCCCTTGCTCACTTTGCCACTGGATTCAAGCAAGCCGGGCTGAAGACAGCTGTAATGCCAGAAACTGGTCCTTGGAAGCTTGTTTCCGGTCCAGGGAAGGCATGGCTTGTCAGTTCGGGCTGGACTGTTCCCATGAGGCACAGGGTCAGACTGATTTGCATATAGCCATGTCTGAACTGGGGTGGCAGAGTGGGCTTAAGAACGGTGATGGATTAAACCCAGATCTTTTGACTGGGTGTGAGTGTTTGATTGGTTCAGATGCTCCGTCCATCACCACCCCCTTTTGTACCGCTTTGGCCACCATAAGTGTGGCAGGGTATGCTCAGACATGAGTCCCTTGCTCACTTTGCCGCTGTATTCAGGCAAGCCAGGCTGAAGACGGCTGTAATGCCAGAAACCGGTCCTCGGAAGCTTGTTTCCGGTCCAGGGAAGGCATGGCTTGGCAGTTCAGGCTGGACTATTCCCATGAGGCACAGGGTCAGACTGATTTGCATATAGCCATGTCTGAACTGGGGTGGCAGAGTGGGCTAAAGAACGGTGATGGATTAAACCCAGATCTTTTGACTGGGTGTGAGTGTTTGATTGGTTCAGATGCTCCGTCTATCACCACCCCCTTTTGTACCGCTTTGGCCGCCATAAGTGTGGCAGGGTATGCTCAGACGTGAGTCCCATGCTCACTTTGCCACTGGATTCAAGCAAGCCGGGCTGAAGACGGCTGTAATGCCAGAAACCGGTCCTTCGGAAGCTTGTTTCCGGTCCAGGGAAGGCATGGTTTGTCAGTTCGGTCTGGACTGTTCCCATGAGGCACAGGGTCAGACTAATTTGCATATAGCCATGTCTGAACTGGGGTGGCAGAGTGGGCTTAAGAACAATGATGGATTAAACCCAGATCTTTTGAGTGGGCGTGAGTGTTTGATTGGTTCAAATGCTCCGTCCATCACCACCCCCTTTTGTACCGCTTTGGCCGCCATAAGTGTGGCAGGGTATGCTCAGACGTGAGTCCCTTGCTCACTTTGCCACTGGATTCAAGCAAGCCGGGCTGAAGACAGCTGTAATGCCAGAAACCGGTCCTTGGAAGCTTGTTTCCGGTCCAGGGAAGGCATGGCTTGTCAGTTCGGGCTGGACTGTTAATACAAGGAGGGGGACAATGCTAGGACAATATTTTACGGGGTCCAGTGTACTCGTCCTACAGACTAATGACACAAGGGGTGTACAAAAGTTCCCCGGGAAGAGTGACAAAGAGGGGTGTGTGTGCTAGTGAGTGGGGGGAATCCCCTAGTTGGAACTAGAACCCTCACACACCCAGCAAGCTAGGTGTCATGCTTCATCATATGGGCTCTGCTCCTCGTCAGACTGGCGCTGCAATGTCTGACGGGCTCCCGAAACCGGGGCTCTTTATCGGAGATCTTTTGTTCCCGCCATATGGTGCATGTGTGTGAGAGGGCCTGGGGAGTGTGGTCGTGACGTGGGTTTTAAGTTAAAAAAGGTGAGTCAGTCCACATATTAAATTTATTCTCGTAGTAGACTCCCTTGATTAAAAACAAAGAATGGTGGTGTGGGAGGGGAGAGACAATGACCCCAGTACTCCTAAGGTCAACTGGACTACTACCCTCAATTATCGGTCGACATGTTTCTTGCCTAATGGCAATTCTTCAGGACCTATATAGGATCGTACCACACAGTGAAAATACTAGTGACAAATATATATACAAAAGTGAAGGGTCAAAACTTGCAGATAGGTAAATGACTGTGTTTCAGTCAGTAATACCAAGATGCAGGCTAGTCAGTCCTGCTGCAGTTTGCAAAAGCCTGTAGAAATGAGATAAGGATTTTTTTAAAAACATAGTACAGAGCAGCTGCATTAATGAGATTAACACCCTGTAAGTAGAGTGAGCACACACACACAAACAATAACTGTGCTAGTTAAAAAACCGAGCATAAATGTTGTTAGCAGTGGCAAACCATCGATGTGATAGATTAGTACCAGCCATTGCATGCATCGGTCGGATTAGGCATGAAGAAACAACATAGTACAATGCTGTACAGTCTGAGAAGTATAATCAGGGGAACCTTACCCTAAACCGGATCCCTGGTGGACCTCTCAGTCTGCTCCCGTGGGACTGGATGGGGAGGTATAGTACCTATTTTGCAGGAGACAACAGTTTCGTGTACAATGTATAGTCTCGTTGCAATATTGTTTGGGGTGCTGGCAGGTAGGTGTGGACTTACCAATTGGCATACAAGACGAGGTAAGGTAGACTACCTCCCTATTAGCCCTGAGCACTCGAATCCTCCGGTGTGTCTCCCACTGTCACACTCGGCCAGGGATATACCGACCAGAGGGGCGAGAGCGGACCTCCAGGCCAGCGCCCGCAGTCCCCGCGCTGAGCCCCGAACTCCGCGTCAGAAGACCAACGCGAGCCGGCAGAGCAGCCGGGCAAGGTGGCCGCGCCCGCCCCGCATCTATAGCTAGGCGTGCTGCACCGTAGTGCAGCGGGAGACGGCCACCCAGAGAGTCAATTACTCCTGGGATATAATGGGAACTGAAGGAAGAGCTTACCTGGTCAGGCGTGTGTTGTACCATGGCGTCTAACTTAGAAATATTCTCACCTCCGGCGGCAGCAGTCCAAACGATTTCACCTACCCCACGAACAGCGTCTAGGTAATGACGCAGAGCAGCTGGTAATGCTCTCTCTGCGCGGACGATATTTAAGCGCCACAGAGGTTGTCTGTTGCGGCGTCGTTCTCCATTGAGGGGCCGCCCCCACCCAGGACAGCGCATGTGCAGTGTAGAGGGCGACTAGCTAGGAGTCGGGCTGTTGGCTATGGCTGCCATATTGGAGTGGTGACAAGTTACAAGGAAAGCAGGATAGTGGCTAAACCTTACAAAGGATTGTGCAGTGAAACAGATAACTGCGAGTGTCCACATAGCAAGGTTTATAAATTATCCATCGGTCTCTGCTTAACCTGGAACCAGGGACTTCCCCCTCTCATGACTGCGCATGTGTGTAAAGCGCGACTTACTAGGAGAAGGTCTGGTAGCTATGGCGGCCATCTTAGAGGGGTGGCGATTAAGTGGAGTGGCGATTAAGTGGAAGTAGGTAGGGGAGTGGGATGATGGCTACCCTTTTGTCAAGACTGGGCAGCAGAGCAGATGACTGCGAATATCCACATAACCAGGTGGTGAATCGTCAACTAGTCTCCACATAACAAAGATCTAGTTCTTAACATGCCATAACTAGTAGTGGACCTTGCACAAGGTAGGGTCACAGGGTCATGTTCCTAGAGATACCCACGGGACAGAGTCATTCAATCCAACCTGGTCCAATCGAAGACGATGGACCCATCTTTGTTCAATCCTGAACAAGGCTTTTTTGGAAATGGCTGGGTGGGCTTCTAACACCAACCAAGTGAGACTGTCTGCCGTGTGGTTGTTTTGGGAAAAATGTTCGTATAGTCTGGTATGTGTTTTATGGCACCTGATGTTGCTCTTGTGCTCTAAAATCCTTACTTTTATGTGCCTCATGGTCATTCCTATGTAATTTTTGCCGCAGGGGCAAGTGATCATATAGACACATTTGGTGCTGTTACAATTGGTGTGCTTGCGTAGTTGCCACCGAAATGTGTCAGACAATCTTACTTCTTTGCATTGGGATGTCTGAGGGCATGCCGCACATCCTCCACAGGGAAAATGGCCTACTACTGGTGGAAGGTCCCACAATCTCCTCTGGTTATCATTGTTGTTTTGTCTCGGGCGGGTGTGTATTAAGGCATCTTTCAGATTAGCAGTTCTCTTAAATGCGAATCTGGGTTTGGGAATTTCTAACCCCCCGGAGTTGATAATTGACCAATGTTTATTTATAGTTTTTTTGAGGAATGTTGAGTTGGGAGTGAACGAGGTCACACACGTTATCAACTCGTCTTGGACTTTAGGGTGTTCTTCCAACAGGTTTGACCTAGGATTATTCAAGGCTCTTTTCCGTGACTGTTTTACTAGTCTGGTGGGATACCCCCTGTCTTGTAGTTTGTGTTGTAGCAGGGTGGCCTCCCTTTGGAAATCTACAGTGTCCGAGCAGTTCCTTCTAATGCGGAGGAATTGGCCAAAGGGCAGGTTATCCCTCAGGGCCCGTGGGTGATGGCTCTGGAATAGTAGAAGGCTGTTTCTGTCAGTACTTTTACGGAACAGAGTCGTGCTCAAGCCAGTAGGGTTGAGGTTAATGCATAAGTCCAGGAAAGGGATGGT
Organism: Lissotriton helveticus; assembly: GCF_964261635.1. NCBI lineage: Eukaryota > Metazoa > Chordata > Amphibia > Caudata > Salamandridae > Lissotriton > Lissotriton helveticus. The sequence continues at coordinate 1,046,018,281 of NC_136069.1, read as the reverse complement.
GGTGGTTGATATTGTTTCCGTGAACTTAAGGTATTCATTTTGGTGGTTAATCCAGCTGCAAAATGCCTCACAGGTCCTGCGATCACCCTTCCAAAAGACCAGGATGTCGTCGATGTACCTGCGCCACAAAGTGATGTTTTCACGATAAGGATTGTGTGCAGACTGGATAACTCTTTCCTCAAAGGTTGCCATGTAAATGCATGCCAGGCTTGGAGCAAAGGTCGAACCCATAGAGGTCCCCTGAACTTGGTGGTAGAGTTGGGAACCATATTGGAAGAAGTTTTCAGTCAGAGCTAAGGATGCGCATGCCATGATAAATGAAACCGGTGTTGGAGAAGACCAGTCTTCCAATAGTAGAGTGGACTCAACTGCATCCAGGGTGGCCTGTTGAGGGATATTAGTATAGAGCGCCTCAACATCCATCGTGAGGAGGAGGTCCACACCTTCCCTCCCCTCCAGGGATTCAATGAGTCGAAGGACATCCCGAGTATCTTGTAAGAAAGATGGGATTTTCTTCACCACTGGTTGCAGAAAGAAGTCGCAGAATTTCGACAGGGGCTCGAGTAGGGAGCCTATGCCGGAGACTATGGGCCTCCCTGGTACTGGAATGACACCCTTGTGAATTTTGGGGAGGGTGTAAAAGTAAGGGATGACCGGGTCCGTGGTGACTAGGAATGCTGCTTCATTTTTGGAGATCCACTCATTTGTCTCGCCCTCAAGTACAAGGCTGGTAATGGTGGTCATAAGTCGTTTGGTGGGGTCAGTATTGAGTGGTCTATAATGGGAGATGTTAGCAAGTTGGCGTCTGCATTCTGTGTCGTAATCAACATGATTCTGGATCACAGTAGCCCCACCTTTGTCTGCTTGTTTAATTACTATGCTCGTATCATTCCCAAGTTCAACCACAGCCTGTTTTTCAGCTTTGGACAAATTCGTGTAAGAGGAATTGTTAGGTCTGTTATTTAGACTCCTCAATACTGCTTTTTCAAAGGCAAGGATTTCTGGGGGAACCATCGAGTCTGATGGTGTGAAAGTAGATGGCTTGCGTAGACCAGTGTCTGTTTTGTCCTGTTCTGGTTTGTCTGCAAAAAAGGAACGGAGACGTACCTTTCTGAAGAGTTGTTTTACTTCACAAGTTTCGGTGAAGTTGTCAGGAGTTGGAGTGGGCACAAAGCCTAGTCCTTTCTCAAGGATTTTAGTTTCCTGACTGCTTAAAGTTCTATTAGACAAATTCACAATCAGACTCTCCTGCCCCTGGTTGTGCTCCTGGTCTCTACCGCTGTCTGTGCAGCTGATTGGTCTTGCCACTGGACAGTTTTTCGCCCTCCTCGCTTGCGCCCTCTTCCTCTGCCCCTGCCTCTGCCTAAAAAAGGTGGGTTGATTGGGTAGAATTGAGGAGGTCCTTGAGGGTAAAAGGGGTACTGCCAGGGAGGTGGCATCTGTGGGGGTCCCTGGAACATTTGGCCATTGTTCGGCATTTGGTTCCAGCCTGGGTGAGGTTGGTTACCACGGTTGTTGGGTCTGTTGTTTTCACTGGAGTCACTGCCAGAGGAGCCCCTCCGGCTATCATGATCTGAACTCCCATCAGAGGAGTACCCATTTTTGATATTACTGTACCCTTCTTTGAGATAGGGGTATACCTTCTCCTTGTCAAATTTGGCTATGTCCTTCTTAAGTTTGGTCATTTTTTGTTGTATGAGATACTCTCGGCTGTCAGTAATCTCCTGGTTAATCTCCGCCAACTTCGTTGTGAAAGGAGTCTTTTTCATAGTGCTTAGAAGAGTGGCTTCGATGGCTGTGATCTTCACTAGGAGGGCATCTGCCAATCTTTTAGCCGTTTTCACGATCAGAAATAAGAGGTCTTTGGTACATTTCCAAGAAACGTGACACCAGTCCACCTTAAATTGACCGTCTTCAAGGAATAGTCTCGGCATAATGTTCACGATGAGACCCTGTGGGGCTATCTTGGCTCTTAGATATTCCATCATCATTTCCCCATGTATAGTTATCCTGAGCCATTCTTTTTTAAGGGTAGTTAAAGTAACCCAATCCTCAGTGGTAGCACTGGAGGCCGATGTTCCACCCATTCCAAAGAGTGAGGGAGCTGATCTTAATGCCTCTTCGATTGTTTCTTCATCGAAACTCAGACCTGGTATATCCTCCATTGTGAGGTGTATTGGTCCTGGTCTTGGTAAAAATAGTGGTGAAAGGGTAAAAGAGAGAGTGCCAACTGTACGTGGTGTGTATCAGTGGGCAAAGGATGGTCCTCTCAGTAAAGCTATGGTTACTGTAGGTAGCCTCAAAGTCCCACGAGAAAGATCTCGCGCAAAACTATCAATACAAGGAGGGGGACAATGCTAGGACAATATTTTACGGGGTCCAGTGTACTCGTCCTACAGACTAATGACACAAGGGGTGTACAAAAGTTCCCCGGGAAGAGTGACAAAGAGGGGTGTGTGTGCTAGTGAGTGGGGGGAATCCCCTAGTTGGAACTAGAACCCTCACACACCCAGCAAGCTAGGTGTCATGCTTCATCATATGGGCTCTGCTCCTCGTCAGACTGGCGCTGCAATGTCTGACGGGCTCCCGAAACCGGGGCTCTTTATCGGAGATCTTTTGTTCCCGCCATATGGTGCATGTGTGTGAGAGGGCCTGGGGAGTGTGGTCGTGACGTGGGTTTTAAGTTAAAAAAGGTGAGTCAGTCCACATATTAAATTTATTCTCGTAGTAGACTCCCTTGATTAAAAACAAAGAATGGTGGTGTGGGAAGGGAGAGACAATGACCCCAGTACTCCTAAGGTCAACTGGACTACTACCCTCAATTATCGGTCGACATGTTTCTTGCCTAATGGCAATTCTTCAGGACCTATATAGGATCGTACCACACAGTGAAAATACTAGTGACAAATATATATACAAAAGTGAAGGGTCAAAACTTGCAGATAGGTAAATGACTGTGTTTCAGTCAGTAATACCAAGATGCAGGCTAGTCAGTCCTGCTGCAGTTTGCAAAAGCCTGTAGAAATGAGATAAGGATTTTTTTAAAAACATAGTACAGAGCAGCTGCATTAATGAGATTAACACCCTGTAAGTAGAGTGAGCACACACACACAAACAATAACTGTGCTAGTTAAAAAACCGAGCATAAATGTTGCTAGCAGTGGCAAACCATCGATGTGATAGATTAGTACCAGCCATTGCATGCATCGGTCGGATTAGGCATGAAGAAACAACATAGTACAATGCTGTACAGTCTGAGAAGTATAATCAGGGGAACCTTACCCTAAACCGGATCCCTGGTGGACCTCTCAGTCTGCTCCCGTGGGACTGGATGGGGAGGTATAGTACCTATTTTGCAGGAGACAACAGTTTCGTGTACAATGTATAGTCTCGTTGCAATATTGTTTGGGGTGCTGGCAGGTAGGTGTGGACTTACCAATTGGCATACAAGACGAGGTAAGGTAGACTACCTCCCTATTAGCCCTGAGCACTCGAATCCTCCGGTGTGTCTCCCACTGTCACACTCGGCCAGGGATATACCGACCAGAGGGGCGAGAGCGGACCTCCAGGCCAGCGCCCGCAGTCCCCGCGCTGAGCCCCGAACTCCGCGTCAGAAGACCAACGCGAGCCGGCAGAGCAGCCGGGCAAGGTGGCCGCGCCCGCCCCGCATCTATAGCTAGGCGTGCTGCACCGTAGTGCAGCGGGAGACGGCCACCCAGAGAGTCAATTACTCCTGGGATATAATGGGAACTGAAGGAAGAGCTTACCTGGTCAGGCGTGTGTTGTACCATGGCGTCTAACTTAGAAATATTCTCACCTCCGGCGGCAGCAGTCCAAACGATTTCACCTACCCCACGAACAGCGTCTAGGTAATGACGCAGAGCAGCTGGTAATGCTCTCTCTGCGCGGACGATATTTAAGCGCCACAGAGGTTGTCTGTTGCGGCGTCGTTCTCCATTGAGGGGCCGCCCCCACCCAGGACAGCGCATGTGCAGTGTAGAGGGCGACTAGCTAGGAGTCGGGCTGTTGGCTATGGCTGCCATATTGGAGTGGTGACAAGTTACAAGGAAAGCAGGATAGTGGCTAAACCTTACAAAGGATTGTGCAGTGAAACAGATAACTGCGAGTGTCCACATAGCAAGGTTTATAAATTATCCATCGGTCTCTGCTTAACCTGGAACCAGGGACTTCCCCCTCTCATGACTGCGCATGTGTGTAAAGCGCGACTTACTAGGAGAAGGTCTGGTAGCTATGGCGGCCATCTTAGAGGGGTGGCGATTAAGTGGAGTGGCGATTAAGTGGAAGTAGGTAGGGGAGTGGGATGATGGCTACCCTTTTGTCAAGACTGGGCAGCAGAGCAGATGACTGCGAATATCCACATAACCAGGTGGTGAATCGTCAACTAGTCTCCACATAACAAAGATCTAGTTCTTAACATGCCATAACTAGTAGTGGACCTTGCACAAGGTAGGGTCACAGGGTCATGTTCCTAGAGATACCCACGGGACAGAGTCATTCAATCCAACCTGGTCCAATCGAAGACGATGGACCCATCTTTGTTCAATCCTGAACAAGGCTTTTTTGGAAATGGCTGGGTGGGCTTCTAACACCAACCAAGTGAGACTGTCTGCCGTGTGGTTGTTTTGGGAAAAATGTTCGTATAGTCTGGTATGTGTTTTATGGCACCTGATGTTGCTCTGGCATGGCTTGGCAGTTCGGGCTAGACTGTTCCCATGAGGCACAGGGTCAGACTGATTTGCATATAGCCATGTCTGAACTGGGGTGGAAGAGTGGGCTAAAGAACGGTGATGGATTAAACCCAGATCTTTTGACTGGGTGTGAGTGTTTGATTGGTTCAGATGCTCCGTCCATCACCACCCCCTTTTGTACCGCTTTGGCCACCATAAGTGTGGCAGGGTATGCTCAGACGTGAGTCCCTTGCTCACTTTGCCGCTGGATTCAGGCAAGCCGGGCTGAAGACGGTTGTAATGCCAGAAACCGGTCCTCGGAAGCTTTTTTCCGGTCCAGGGAAGGCATGGCTTGGCAGTTCGGGCTGGACTGTTCCCATGAGGCACAGGGTCAGACTGATTTGCATATAGCCATGTCTGAACTGGAGTGGCAGAGTGGGCTAAAGAACGGTGATGGATTAAACCCAGATCTTTTGACTGGGTGTGAGTGTTTGATTGGTTCAGATGCTCCGTCCATCACCACCCCCTTTTGTACTGCTTTAGCCACCATAAGTGTGGCAGGATATGCTCAGACGTGAGTCCCTTGCTCACTTTGCCACTGGATTCAAGCAAGCCGGGCTGAAGACAGCTGTAATGCCAGAAACCGGTCCTTGGAAGCTTATTTCCGGTCCAGGGAAGGCATGGCTTGTCAGTTCGGGCTGGACTGTTCCCATGAGGCACAGGGTCAGACTGATTTGCATATAGCCATGTCTGAACTGGGGTGGCAGAGTGGGCTTAAAAACGGTGATGGATTAAACCCAGATCTTTTGACTGGGTGTGAGTGTTTGATTGGTTCAGATGCTCCGTCCATCACCACCCCCTTTTGTACCGCTTTGGCCACCATAAGTGTGGCAGGGTATGCTCAGACATGAGTCCCTTGCTCACTTTGCCGCTGTATTCAGGCAAGCCAGGCTGAAGACAGCTGTAATGCCAGAAACCGGTCCTCGGAAGCTTGTTTCCGGTCCAGGGAAGGCATGGCTTGGCAGTTCAGGCTGGACTATTCCCATGAGGCACAGGGTCAGACTGATTTGCATATAGCCATGTCTGAACTGGGGTGGCAGAGTGGGCTAAAGAACGGTGATGGATTAAACCCAGATCTTTTGACTGGGTGTGAGTGTTTGATTGGTTCAGATGCTCCGTCTATCACCACCCCCTTTTGTACCGCTTTGGCCGCCATAAGTGTGGCAGGGTATGCTCAGATGTGAGTCCCATGCTCACTTTGCCACTGGATTCAAGCAAGCCGGGCTGAAGACGGCTGTAATGCCAGAAACCGGTCCTTCGGAAGCTTGTTTCCGGTCCAGGGAAGGCATGGTTTGTCAGTTCGGTCTGGACTGTTCCCATGAGGCACAGGGTCAGACTAATTTGCATATAGCCATGTCTGAACTGGGGTGGCAGAGTGGGCTTAAGAACAATGATGGATTAAACCCAGATCTTTTGAGTGGGCGTGAGTGTTTGATTGGTTCAAATGCTCCGTCCATCACCACCCCCTTTTGTACCGCTTTGGCCGCCATAAGTGTGGCAGGGTATGCTCAGACGTGAGTCCCTTGCTCACTTTGCCACTGGATTCAAGCAAGCCGGGCTGAAGACGGCTGTAATCCCAGAAACCGGTCCTCGGAAGCTTGTTTCCGGTCCAGGGAAGGCATGGCTTGGCAATTCGGGCTGGACTGTTCCCATGAGGCACAGGGTCAGACTGATTTGCATATAGCCATGTCTGAACTGGGGTGGCAGAGTGGGCTAAAGAACGGTGATGGATTAAACCCAGATCTTTTTACTGGGTGTGAGTGTTTGATTGGTTCAGATGCTCCGTCCATCACCACCCCCTTTTGTACCGCTTTGGCCGCCATAAGTGTGGCAGGCTATGCTCAGACGTGAGTCCCTTGCTCACTTTGCCACTGGATTCAAGCAAGCCGGGCTGAAGACGGCTGTAATGCCAGAAACCGGTCCTCGGAAGCTTGTTTCCGGTCCAGGGAAGGCATGGCTTGGCAGTTCGGGCTGGACTGTTCCCATGAGGCACAGGGTCAGACTGATTTTCATATAGCCATGTCTGAACTGGGGTGGCAGAGTGTGCTAAAGAACGGTGATGGATTAAACCCAGATCTTTTGACTGGGTGTGAGTGTTTGATTGGTTCAGATGCTCCGTCCATCACCACCCCCTTTTGTACCGCTTTAGCCGCCATAAGTGTGGCAGGGTATGCTCAGACGTGAGTCCCTTGCTCACTTTGCCACTGGATTCAAGCAAGCCGGGCTGAAGACAGCTGTAATGCCAGAAACCGGTCCTCGGAGGCTTGTTTCCGGTCCAGGGAAGGCATGGCTTGGCAGTTCGGGCTGGACTGTTCCCATGAGGCACAGGGTCAGACTGATTTGCATATAGCCATGTCTGAACTGGGGTGGCAGAGTGGGCTTAAGAACGGTGATGGATTAAACCCAGATCGTTTGACTGGGCGTGAGTGTTTGATTGGTTCAGATGCTCCGTCCATCACCACCCTCTTTTGTACCGCTTTGCCCGCCATAAGTGTGGCAGGGTATGCTCAGACGTGAGTCCCTTACTCACTTTGCCACTGGATTCAAGCAAGCCGGGCTGAAGACGGCTGTAATGCCAAAAACCGGTCCTCGGAAGCTTGTTTCCGGTCCAGGGAAGGCATGGCTTGGCATTTCGGGCTGGACTGTTCCCATGAGGCACAGGGTCAGACTGATTTGCATATAGCCATGTCTGAACTGGGGTAGCAGATTGGGCTAAAGAACGGTGATGGATTACACCCAGATCTTTTGACTGGGTGTGAGTGGTTGATTGGTTCAGATGCTCCGTCCATCACCACCACCTTTTGTACCATTTTGGCCGCCATAAGTGTGGCAGGGTATGCTCAGACGTGAGTCCCTTGCTCACTTTGCCACTGGATTCAAGCAAGCCGGGCTGAAGACGGCTGTAATGCCAAAAACCGGTCCTCGGAAGCTTGTTTCCGGTCCAGGGAAGGCATGGCTTGGCATTTCGGGCTGGACTGTTCCCATGAGGCACAGGGTCAGACTGATTTGCATATAGCCATGTCTGAACTGGGGTGGCAGAGTGGGCTAAAGAACGGTGATGGATTAAAACCAGATCTTTTGACTGGGTGTGAGTGTTTGATTGGTTCAGATGCTCTGTCCATCACCACCCCCTTTTGTACCGCTTTGGCAGCCATAAGTGTGGCAGGGTATGCTCAGACGTGAGTCCCTTGCTCACTTTCCCACTGGATTCAAGCAAGCCGGGCTGAAGACGGCTGTAATGCCAGAAACCGGTCCTCGGAAGCTTGTTTCCGGTCCAGGGAAGGCATGGCTTGGCAGTTCGAGCTGGACTGTTCCCATGAGGCACAGGGTCAGACTGATTTGCATAAGCCATATCTGAACTGGGGTGGCAGAGTGGGCTAAAGAACGGTGATGGATTAAACCCAGATCTTTTGGCTGGGTGTGAGTGTTTGATTGGTTCAGATGCTCCATCCATCACTACCCCCTTTTGTACCGCTTTGGCCGCCATAAGTGTGGCAGGGTATGCTCAGATGTGAGTCCCTTGCTCACTTTGCCACTGGATTCAAGCAAGCCGGGCTGAAGACTGCTGTAATGCCAGAAACCGGTCCTCGGAAGCTTGTTTCCGGTCCAGGGAAGGCATGGCTTGGCAGTTCGGGCTGGACTGTTCCCATGAGGCACAGGGTCAGACTGATTTGCATATAGCCATGTCTGAACTGGGGTGGCAGAGTGGGCTATAGAACAGTGATGGATTAAACCCAGATCTTTTGACTGGGTGTGAGTGTTTGATTGGTTCAGATGCTCCATCCATCATCACCCCCTTTTGTACTGCTAGGGCTTCGTAAATGAGGCCCATGGTCTTTTATATTCTTTACTTTTTTTAGTTGCTTGGTTCCTGATGACTGCATAAAAATGTGAAACTTTAAAGATTATGTTAATTTTTAAGCCTTTGTGTACTGAGAGAAGTCCGCTGTTTCTTTAAGTAATCTTATCCTATTATTAGCGGGTTTTGTAATAGCTCTTTTAAGTGAGCCATAAAGCATGATTGGGAAGTAGACATTTTGGGCCAGGTCTATGAACATTCAATTTAATATTGAGAGTCACGATTTGTGAATTTAGGCATCCTAATCTTACTCACGGATCCCAGATTTTCAAATGTATTGATTTTTACAGATAAATATAGACAGAAAACAGTCTATTTTCTGTCTTTATTTATTTTTAAAAGCAGTAAAGTACAGAAAATCGTGCCTCTTGTGAGTACGTCATGAATTCCTGACCAGATACTTAGCAGATAGACACTATGGGGATTTAAAAACAGGATGCCATTCCCTTAAATACAGGCATATGTTAACATATATTGTCATATGGCCGTTAGGGTCATTGTCGACATTACTAAGTTAGCATGAGCTCTGCTGCCATGATGCTGCTTTTGCCCAGGTTAGTACATGACTTTATTTTGCAAGACTCTGTTTGTGCCTCTCACATGAGAACTGTCAGCTTTCGGAATTCGCTGCCTGTTCCTGGAGTTTAGTCTGAACACGGTGTGCAAAGTCGATAAACAATGTCCATTGTTATTCTGTTCTGATCTCTCCCTAGCACCTAGAAAAAACACGCTAGCACAGCTGCAGCTGGTGAAGACACGTGCTTTGATATTATGGTAAGGCGTGTTTGGTTGGCAAGCACTTGGAGAGGGACCTTTCAGGGAGAAGAGCTATGCTGTTCCTATGATGTAAAAATACCATCTAGGCACTAAGGTATGGGGTCTGCTGACAAACCCCAGAGATCTTCCTTTATATAATAAAACTTCTTTATAATAAAACTTCTTCTTACCTAGGGCAGGGTGGCTAGGCCTTATAGTTTTTTTATCCATGTCTGCATACAATGACATCCCCCTTTATAATCTATGGTCTTGCGACAATGTTAACTGTTTTAAGTTTATGTGTTTTTCTGCTGGTAGTGGCTCGTATACTGCATTATAGAGCACTATAGTTAAAATAAAAATGTTGAACTATAAAAGTGACTCTGGCAATTCTTATTGTGGACAGGTAAGAGTGAGTGAGTGAAAGAGTGCATCTTGCTACCGCGATTCCTAAGAGTGTCGGGGGTGTTGTGTTCTGTGTTGTCTAATCATTTGTAGCTTAGTGATTATATAGGAGAACAAATGAGACACTATAGCTAGTCGGTTTGGGGATTTTGGGTACTGAGGCGGTAGGAAGGCTCAGCCCCTATACACTGAGGTCCCGTTTTCCTGCGCACAGTTCTGTGTGTGTGCAGAATCCCTGCAACATGGCGCCACCAACGTTTGGTCTGGTGTCTATCTGCGAGACTCCTAAGTAGTACTTGTGCTTGTCCACAATCCCCTCACTTCTGTTTCCGGAGACAGTTGTGACTGAGAAGCCTCCTATATTGAGGTATTATAGGTTTTTCAAGCTTGGATTTTAAAATTTCTTTCTGTTTCTTACTTTTACCAGTTGTTGCGCTGCCGCTCATAGGTTGTTATTCTCTTCGGTTGATCATGGCTGTGGCCATAGCGAATCCTAACCGCGCACCAGTCACAGCCTATTTGACTCAACAGGGAGTCCCTAATGCTGGTGCTGCTATTATTTGTGTTGTTGAGGCGGATGCAGCTAACCGCTTCGAGGTTTTTTATTCTTGGGTCTCCTTTCCGGCAGTGGATGGAAATGATAATTTCTTACACGAATATACTGGAATATTGACCTCATCGATCTCTTGAAGTTCCATGAATGGCTTGGCAACACACCATATGGTTTAATGGCACCCTTTCACACCCTATGACAGCGTCCGTTTAGGCCCCCTATTGATTGATGGGGCCACGTGGCCCGTTTTGACTGGGTTTACCCCACATCCAAGTTACCTCAATATTCCAGTTTCAGAGAAACATACTTCATTAAGACGTGTACTTAGAGCTGTTATACAGTTCATGTTGTGCAACATACAGGTGGGGCCACCTAGAGTTGCTGCACAACCACCGGGACATGGTGGTGTGGTTATCAATCCTACATGAAAAACACAGAGTGACTGTGGGTCTAAAAATGTGTTGTTGAAAGAGCCTGACAGCCAACCTTATCCCTACTAAAGCATAATCTCAAAAAACGAATTACTACAATGTGTGATACTTCTCAGATGTAAAAGTACCCATCAGTCATCTCTCGGTTCCGCCCTTGTCATCATTTAGGACTCCTTTCACCAAGGAGGGAGCTCCTGCTTTGATTGCAAGTGCTAAGTGTGTAAGTGGATGCCCCTGTGTGACTGAAGATGTGGGTGGGGTAACCTTCTTGTGATGACTGAGAAGCAGTGCGTGAAAGTGTGTGTGAAAACGTGAAAACATGACTAATATAAAATTGGATAGTAGAGAGCTAAACAAATTTATTAGATGCCTCTCGTACTTCCAAAACTAAAAGACCAGTGCGGGATCATAGCAGTTTTAAACAAATATCTACTATATTGATTGAAAAGGTCAACAGGTTTCAGCAGTTAGTGGACCCTGACAGGTGTCCGCTGCTTTCTTCAGGACCGTAACTTTGCTACTGCATTGTGGTGAGAAAACTTGACAAACTCAAAAGTGTTAAATGAACACAAAAATGTCACCTGGACATCTTTGTTGTACTGGACGTTCCATTGAGCGGGCGGGCCATGACGGAACCGCTCCGTCATAAGCACAGCGCACCCGAGGCTCATGATGGAGCGGTTCCGTCATGAGCATGGGAGCGGCACGCGGCCGCCCCACCCCCCTAGTGCTGCAGCAGAATTGCCACCGCAGCGAAGGGGTTAAGGCGAGTTTACCGAACTCTAAAGCTTTCCATCCCCATTGGACACAATGGGCTACTTCATTGACATCTGCTGATGCCTCGTTTATCTTTGATCCTGCTGTTCAAACACAGGAGTTTTTACAGTATTAAGATGTGCATCCTCCTCCATTGTCGTTGCTTCCTTTGGACGAGTACAAAAGTATCATTTATACCTACGGCTCGGTTCAACCGGCCATCGGGTCGAAACATGCTTATTCTGCGGCTTGCGCTATTGTGGCTGGTACAATTGTAAATGGTGAATTTAAGTCCTCCATTGTGCATACACAGGCACTTGGGGACTGTACGGCGCAATTGGCGGAGCTGCGTGCTCTTGTTCTAGTTCTCGAGTTTGCAGATCCTAATGTGAATACTCTTGTTGTGTGCGATTCTTACTACTGTGTCCAACTTATTCTTTTGGTCTCAGAATGATAATTGAGACTCTAAAGGCAGCACAATAAAGCATAAAATGCTTTGGGTTCGAGTGGCGGAGCTTAAAGAATGTCTGCCAATCACACAGGTTATTCAAACTCTTGTCCATCAGCATGTGGGAGCACACGTATGGGTAACTCTTTGGCTGGTGAGGCAGCCAAATCTGCAGTAGCCATGTGTTCCATTGCAGCAATTACAAGACTCATGACTAAAATAGATAATTACATTTTGGCACCTATAGCTGTTACGTAGGATGGAACTGCTGAGCCGCAGGGTTTCTCTTCAGAGTATTCTTATCATTTATCTCCTGAACAAGTTCCTTATGCTACAATTCCATTAGTTGGCAATCGGCTGATTACCAACATTGATTGCAGACTTTCTTTGATCATAGCAGCACATGAAGGCATGGCTTCTGCACATGCCGGAGTGTCTGTGACTGTCTCTATTTTACAGCAACGTTATTTGTGGCGTGGTTTATATAAGCAAATGCGTAATTTTGTGCTTTCTAGTGACATTTGTCAACAAATCAAACCGTCTACAGTTTCACGACCACCACAGACACAGCTATTCATATCAAACCAGCCATTTGGCTGTGTATATCTTGATCACTGCGGTCCATTGACTTCTGATACTGCATATAAATATATTTTTGTGCACTAGATTCCTATGGGTTTAGCGAAAATACAGCACTGACTCTCGAAATGTCATTAGAGATTTGCGTGTCTTTGTACGGATTTTTGCTTGCGGCACCTTCCATTCTGACCATGGTCCAGCGTTCTCCTCTAAGGCGTACAAGGACGCGATGAACTCTTTGGGGAAGCTGGTGCCGTTTTCGTCTCCATACAGGCCTGAGGGAAATTCAATCGTGGAGTAAACGAACCGTGACTTATGGCAAGCTTTGACAGCTTTAGTCTTAGGTACGGGCAGGAACTGGCTGGCCCATTTCAAGGAATAATCTCACAAGAAGATCTCTGGGGTGTGAACCCCATACAAAATGCTCTTTGACATTAAAATGTTTGTTCCAGACCTTGATGGTCTAGACGTTGTGGCGGCGGCTGCAACATTTGACGTAGATAACCATTCTACTATGTTACAGGACCTACAACAGATCAGTGACTGCTACCCTACAGAATATATACCCTCTTTCAATGACACGGCAATGCTGATTCCAGTCGCCGGCTGTCTTCCTCAGATTGGAGCTCTGGTACGAGAAAAGCTGGAGAACTAAAAAATAAATGTGGTCCCTCTTATCGTGCACCAGTCCTAGTTCTTGGATTGAAGGGTACTCATACAGTGATACATTCACCTTTGTCTGGCTGCACAGAAAAAAGATACATTTCAGTTGACAATATCAAACTACACCATCTGACAGATTCTGAATAGTGTGACTCTTAGTGTTTAATGCAACTCTATTTCTTTGAATATGATGGTTTCAGCCTTTTCGTCTAATGCCTGTGTCGTTGAGGGTGAGATGGAAACTACAATTGACCTTTTGCCTGTAATGCCTCCATCCTCTTCCAACACAGATGTCAACTATGCTTATCCGTCGGATGAGTCCCAAATTGGAGTACCGGACAGTCGTTTATAACATCAAGTTGATTCTGCACTGCCGCTATTAATCCACATGGAAACAACCACTTATTTTGGGGACCGTACGAACTTCTCTTATGACTCTTCCTCCTCATCCTTCTCTGTGTCACCTCCACCAAGAAAAACAAGTTTTTTCATCTCTTGGTTCAAAAAGACTTACCTGGCCCCTCCCTGGACCCACATCTCGTTGGTGCTTATCCTGATTTTCATTTTCCTGTTGATTGGGTTTGTGACAGTGTTTTTCTTGCTCATCAATAGGCATTATATTCCAGAGCGCTCTGCTGTAAAATTGGTTGATGGAATTCTCGCCCCCTATACATCTTCCCATATCATGAAACGTGATCAAGCCCATGTGAACATTTTGGCTTTCCCTGTCACAGATGGCATCGTTTGGGATAAAGTTGCCTTAGAAATCCATGGTCTGACGGAAGTCCTCAAGATACCATACGTGTTTTGCGTTTCATTAGGAGATGTGGTAACACAGGACATACATTCTGATGATTGAGATGTAAAAGCAGTACATGCATTATTTTCTGATTTAAAGTATTAAGCTGATTTTGATGCAGAGGATTTGTATTTAAATTCTGCCAATTCTGCTGATTTATTCTCTTATCATCATTATGGCCATCATTTTTTACACAAAACAAATACGTTAAGACCTGTTTTTAATGACATGCAGTGGGAACACTATCCAACTCCCTTACAGGGGAGTTCTAAAACGTTTAGAAATAAGATCACCTATTTCACTAATTACAAATTGTCCAATCCGGAATCCTATTTCTTTAAATTGAAATCGGCATCTCATTCTAAATTTATTCTGACACACACAAAGTTGATATATTCAAATTCATTATGGACTGAACTGGCTTTACAGGGTTAGGAACACTGGAAAGATACGATTGATTTGAAATCGATTTGGGGCACTAAAGCTTGGCCGGTCCAGGGAACCAAGGCTTTGCATCGTGCATGCCTAATTTGTCTCAAATTTTATTTTTAAATGACACTGTGCACCAAACTACTTGTTTTGACCTCGCTTCTGCCAACATTTTTAATATTCCATCCATTCTGTCATTGGCTGAGTATGATAATTGGCATAAAGACACAAATTATACCATCGATGTACTACAAGCTCTGTTTCAAAATTACAGTTTCAATATCTCTGATGTTGACCCCTTAGGATGGTTGTTATGGCAAACCAATTAAAATTCATGTCAACTGCATTTTTATAACACAACAACTGGTTTCACACAAACTAGACCTGATGCCTGTTACCCGCAATCACACTCTGTCACCACATATTCAGTGGGAAAATTGTGCCAACAATGGTTGGAACACTCCACTCTGTCATCGGTTGAACAACACCTGTCTCTCTCGCTGAGCGACATCAATTTGGCTGATTTTATCTTGGGTCCTATAGCTCCCAGATCAAAAAGATTCATTTATGTGGCTTATAATGAACTATGGAAACTTTCGCAGATGGAAAAAGCGTTCTGCCTCTGCCAAATTGACAAAGCAAATTTGGAAAAAGTTCTTGCAGTACTCGACAATAGCATAAATACACTGTCTTCCCCCATTTATACTTTAGATACCATTGTTTCATCTGTTATTGATATTGTTCAAAGTGATGTATCTGTGTTATATCATGGTCAAAATCAATTACGATCTGTGATGCAATTTACATGGACGTTACAAACTCTCAAAATGGGAATTATTTGAACGCTTCTGCTTTGTTTCTGCCATTTAACCTAACTGACAAACAAAGGTTCACGTCCATGAAAGACGCTACGTACACGCTATTACACATTGAACAATTAGAACATTTGCCATTTTCTGTAGCAGAAACTGATTCGGATGTATGGTTAATTCATGGCGTAATCTCTCTACCATTTTCACTGTTTCAGTTTAAATCTTGCATGCAACATATCCCGATTGGCCGCTTTGAACCCCTGGGTAGTGCGTTTCTCCATGAATTATGGTCCCTATCCTTCACCTACAGATGTCAAAGGGAGGGTAAGGAAGTTTTCCTAACAGGGGAGGACTGCAATTCCACAGTACGACATTCTCTAGATTGCAAACAAGTTAGGTTGCATGGCGCTTGTAATGTGTGCACCTAATCTGTTTTTTTTTAAAGGCACGCCTGTCCCTGCAATAATTTCCGCTCTCACATTAGTTTCTAATGGCAGTTATCATATTTTGAATAAACACGACTGCTTTGGCTTACGGGCAAGCATCCCGTGTATATAACAGTTTCACAACGTGTTACTTCATGTAGCAATGTGCTTTTTCCACCCCAGCTTGGGATTGTAGATAGTTCCATTTGGCCTTCCATTCCAACTTTGAAAACAGATTTCAATAAATTAAGAAGACTCAGGAGCTATTGTTTCAAGAAGAAGTGGCTCTCACTTCAGCTTGAGAGACTTTCGAATTGCAGGTGGCTAGAACATCTAGTGAGATTCAGTCACTGCTGAACACGAACCTCCCACTTCATTTTGGGGAGCTGATACATCAAATATTTAATGCTTCACACACAGAAGGCCTTGCTCATTTTTTTAAACTTGTGGTATCCGGGCTTGCTACCTTGTTTCAGATGATTTTTGGAGTATTACCGGCCTTTATCCATTCTATTTTTTCCAGTGTCTTTGGAGGGATCCCCTTAATAATGACGCTGGCGGGTTGGGTGCAGGTTCTTCTGCTCCTGTTACGCAATGGCTGCTCATTATGTGGTAATGCACAGACCCGGCCAATTAGCCTACTGTACGGCCTTGCACCCATGACCCATGATGATCTCTGGTAACTCTCTTTCAAGTGGTTAGAGACCTGCCGGTGATTAGCGCTATATAAAAATCAGTTAACATAAACAATTGCAACTGTACTGTGACCGAATGCAACAACTTTCTGGATGCTTGCTATTAGCGACGCTTAGCATGAGTTATGGACTCACCTTTTGCTTTGCTTACTTCACTTGCATGCAACCTGTGTTCTACTGCCAGTGGTGCCCTTTCTATTGGGCCTTGGATTTACACCTCTCCAATACGTCATGCACAGACCCGGATTATGACTCTTTATTGGGTCCCTAAGTGGCCCATGACCAAGCCTGCTCTCGGGATGACCATATGGCGTATGTTGCTGCACTTGGAGTGTTGGCTGAATGGAATATCTGTGTGGCTGCACAGAACCTCTTGCAACTGAGTTTCATCATATACCACGCAAGTTGCCAGGATATGCACTTGGAGGCATCGGATTATGAGGAGCACATGTGTTCCTTCGAGCTACTTGTTATGTTATGTTATATGGTTTTATAAAGCGCACAGCTGCCCCAGCAAAGGGGCAACCCAGCACTGATAGCAGTGGACTGGATGGCTGCTGACAGAAGACAGATTGTATAGCGGAGGGAAGAGGTGCATTTTGATTGGATGGAATCCCTTTTTGCTACGATAGGGATGACCTTTTGGAACAAATTGCATTCTTAGGTTCACGTACTTTGATGTATTTTCCAACTCCAAATTAATCCCGCACACAATGAACAACAACATTTTAAACGACAATTGATTTTTTTGTTGACATTTTCCAATTTTATTTTTCGAGCACTTCTAGACTCTGCTTACCTTTGAACTCAGTTTGGTTCTTTTATCTATAGGCTACGACCTGGCCAAGGAGAGGGTGGCATATGGCTGTTAGGGTCATTGTTGACATTGCTAAGTTAGCATGAGATCTGCTGCCATGATGCTGTTTTTTAGCATGTTACTACATGACTTTATTTTGCAAGACTCTGTTTGTGCCTCTCACATGAGATCCTTCTGCTTTCTGCATTCTCTGCCTGTTCCTGGAATTTAGTCTGAACACGTTGTGCCATGTCAATAATCAATGCTCCTTGTTATTTTGTTCTGGTCAATCCCTAGCACCTAGACAAAACACGCTAACGCAGCTGCGACTGCTGAAGACCCGTGCTTTGATATTATGGGAAGTGCAACAAGAACAACTGATGGACAGAATGCGGAACAATGTCACACATTCACCCCAGTACAGAGATCTGGGCCTAAATCCATTGTTTTTTTCTCACAATGCCATTCCAGTTTGGACCGAGCCATATGCAAATCAGTCTTGACCCTGTGCCCAATGGGAAAAGTCCAACCCGAACTGCCAGACCAGGTCCTCCCTGGACTGGAAACAAGCATTCTAGGATCGGTTCCGGGCTTTCAACCCTTGTCAGTCAGGATAGCTTGACTCCAGTGGCATGGAGAGCAAGGGACCCACGTCTGGGCATACACCTCCCACTCGGAGTGACAAATGCAAAAAGATCAATTGATGGACAGAATGCAGAACAATGTCATACGTTCACCCCAGTAAAGAGATCTGGGCCCAAATCCATCGTTTTTTTGCTCACCATGCCATTCCAGTTTGGACCCAGCCATATGCAGATCAATCTTGACCCTGCTGCGCCCAATGGGAACAGTTCAGCCCGAACTGCCAGGCCAGGTCCTCCGTGGAAAGGAAACAAGCATCCTAGAGCCGGTTTTGGGCTTTCAGCAAGGATAGCTTGACTCCAGTGGCAAGGAGAGCACGGGACCCACGTCTGGGCATACCCGTCCCACTTGGGGTGAGAAATGCAAAAAGAACAATTGATGGCCAGAATGCAGAACAATGTCATACATTCACCCCAGTACAGAGATCTGGGCCTAAATCCATCATGTTTTTGCTCACCATGCCATTCGAGTTTGAACCAGCCATATGCAAATCAGTCTTGACCCTGCGCCCAATGGGAACAGTCCAGCCTGAACTGCCAGGCCAAGTCCTCCCTGGACTGGAAACAAGCATCCAAGGCTGGTATTGGGATTTCAGCCCTCATCAGCCAGGATAGCTTGACTCCAGTGGCATGGAGCGCACGGGACCCACGTCTGGTCATACCCGTCCCACTCGGGCTGACAAATGCAAAAAGAACAATTGATGGACAGAATGCAGAACAATATCATACATTCACCCCAGTACAGAGATCTGGGCCTAAATCCATCATTTGTTTGTTCACTATGCCATTCCATTTTGGACCCAGCCATATGCAAATCAGTCTAGACCTTGCGCACAATGGAAAAAGTCCAGCCCGAACTGCCAGACCAGGTTCTCCCTGGACTGGAAACAAGCATTCTAGGATCGGTTCTGGGCTTTCAGCCCTCATCAGCCAGGATAGCTTGACTCCAGTGGCATGGAGAGCACGGGACCCACGTCTGGGCATACCCGTCCCACTTGGGCTGAAAAATGCAAAAAGAACATATGGGAAGACATGGTTGGTTGACAAGCACTTGGAGAGGGACCTTTCCAAGGAGAAGAGCTATGCTGTTCCTTTGAGGTAAAAATACCATCTAGGCACTAAGGTATGGGGTCTGCTGACAAAGCCCAGAGATCTTCCTTTACATAATAAAACGTATTCTTACCAAGGGGAGCGTGGTTAGGCCTAAATGTCCTTTATCCACTTTCTGCATACGATGACATACCCCTTCATAATCTATGGTCTTACAACAATGCTAACTGTTTTAAGTTTATGCATTTTGCTGCTGGTAGTGACTCGCATACTCCATTATAGAGCACTATAGTTAAAATAAACATTTTGAACTATAACAGTGAGTCTGTCAAATCTTATTGTGGGCAGGTACGAGTTAGTGAGCGAAAGGGTACGTCTTGATACCGCAATTACTGAGAGAGTCGGGAGTGTTGTATTCTGGGTTGTCTAATCATTTGTAGCTTCGTGATTATGTAGGAGAACAAATGAGACACTATAGCTAGTCGGTTTTAGGATTTTGGATCCTGAGGCGGTAGGAAGGCTCAGCCCCTATACACCGAGGTCCCGTTTAACTGTGCATATTTCTGTGTATGTGCAGAATCCCTGCAACAATATTTGTGCATAATGCTAATATTTACCTGTATGTCTAGTATTTTGTTATATTTGACTGCTTAATTTGTTAAAAAGCGACAGGAATCAAAGTATGAGTGCATGTGTATCAGTTAAATAAAGGTGGAAATATACCATTTTATGCCTCCATTTATTCTCAAAACATAAAATAAATATTGATAAATACCAATAAAATGGCCCAAAAATAAATATGGATAAATACAGATGGAATTGAATGTAAAGAATTAAATACCATAAAACCGGGAGCCCTAATCATACTGTGGGCATAGAGGTAGTTCACTCGCTTGCTCAAAGGATGATTGAAGTTCCTTCACGAAGAAGACCCAATAGTGTGGATTGTTCACATAGTCAAGCTGTGGGGTAACTTGCAAATTTAGCAGCAATACTCACTGGCATATACTTTATATGCAGGGACAAATAGGCAGTCCCTCTGGTGACATTTAGAGTGCTGTTATGTGGGCAGGGAGCTTAAACATGTGTACCCGATTAGGTTATAATGCAATTGAATAAGCAGCATGCTCAAGATGTGTTCCCCTTCATGCAGGTGGCTTGAATGATGCTCCGGGCGCATTTGTTTTTGATGAGATGTAATTTGCACATTTCATGTTAGGTACTGATGCTGGCAATAGTCATTAATATATATTCAGTGATTTATATATTTTATAGAAGAGGTTTTAGCTCATATATTCTGCACTCCATACACAAGTAATAGCTATTTGACTTTGTAATGAGAACTTTTCTCAATGTAGGGCTTTTACACACTGCAGCATGCTGATTTGTGATTTGGAGACTTGGTTTGTGATTGTCTTGCACATCACAAAAAGTATGTAGAGATGGCCCTTTGACCTGAGATCAGTGTAAGGACCTGTATTGTCCTATGTTAATACCTGCCCGATTGAGAAGATGCCCTTAACTATCCGGTGGATAACCCTTTGTTGCGCTTATCAATTTTAATTTCCTTGATATGGCATATAGAATTGGATAACCATTCCTTTTCTGGTGTGCATCTCTTTTTACAAAAGGGGTGGCCAGTTTTTTCTAGGTGTGTTTAATGGCAGCTATGGGAGTGGTTTGTGGTTGAGATTGTATCAAAGGCAGTGTGTTCAAAAGGAAAGGCATTGTAGTGTAGTTCCTATTATCCCAATAGGCTCTGCGCATTGGAATAATACCTTCAATAGTATAGGCCTAGACCAGACGTTAACTAGGTCTACTACTGTCGATATTAGACTTAAAGTTTTGGGTGTGCCAGCTAGCTCAGAGTTCACTAGAAACTTTCTCGAATAGGCAAGGAGGAGTTGAACCTCCCTGGATAGACAAGAAGGGATTTAGTTTCTGACAACCATAGAACATGACAACTTTGCTCTCCCCTAATCAAGAGTGTATCTCGAGAGTCGTGTGAACAAAAGGCAATTTATTTTACTCAGTCAGTACGTGCATTCTTAGTCTCATCAGATTGTAGAGAAAAGGAAGAGACGGGCGTGTTCAATAAAAGATGTTATTTATTGATCAGTCTCTTTTCTCATACAAGAGAAATGGATCGATATTATTGCAATACTTATGGTTAAGTAAAGTGCATACATTAAAAGCAGAAGTATAAAATAATACTGTAAAAACATTGATATGGTTTCTAAGCCATATGAAGGTTTAAAATGAATAAGATATATTACATACACATATACATTTGACTAATCGTACTCAACTGGTGTTTCTAACTACGCCTACCCCGTGTACCTGACCTAAGTCTAATGCGTGGGCGGGAATAGAAAGTTACAGTTTAAGTTAAGTTTGTTTTGCCAAGTGACTGACTAAAGAATTCTCTGTGAGGGGTTATTCAGTTCTGTACCTGGAATCTAGGATGGATGAGGGATGGTATCTCTCGTCTCTGGTCTCGATATCCCAGACTGCCTGCGAGGGCTACCCGGAAGCGCCGAAGCTGGATTTCTCGGCAGGAGAAAGGCAGCGTCTCGTTCTCAGCGCGTCAGGAAGGCGGGGCTGCGCCAGCGGGGTCTGCTCTGCTCTGGGCTTCGGCAAGTCTGGCTGCTCCGATCTCGTCACCACCGCGTGTGTTTGCATAGGGCAATATCGGTAATATTTATACCTTTAAGGTGCCGAGATTGACGTAAGGATGGACATTGATACGTCAATAAGGATGTCATACGACCAGGTCGTTAGCACATTCTTTTGCTGAAGTTCTCGGTGAAATCAAAACAATGGCCGCAGGGTTTTTCCCAGGTTGTCATGGGTTTGATTTGTTTTGAGAACTCCGTATGCCTTATCAGGGGCTGGAGGAATATCGCTTGTCTAATTAGATGGCAAGCGTTATGACCTAATCAGATAACACGTTCCTGTGCCGTAGTGTGGCTTTATCAGATAACGGTTCCTGCATCATGGGGGTTTTCTGCCTCATGGGATGGCTGCTAGTTAACTTGTTAACCAGAATAGGGTCAGGAATAGGGGGATCGATACAGAACCTATAGGAATACATCACACCCACTCCACGCTAACTATGGACATATTTACGAATCTATGCATAGTAAAACATACTGTAGAGTATCGTGTATACCTTACCACCCCAAAATACATAAATGCATTTTGAAAATATCAAATATACGGAAAACAGTCACATGTAATGTATGCACTCAAGCTGTAGAATAATGCTAAAGTAATCACGCATATCTATACATTATAACTAACATGTATATGAGAATTTACACATGAAATGGCTCTTAATACAGAAAAAAGGTTGGAGACCATTTCATCACAGAATAAAAATAATTATGAACATACCAGCGGGCAGCTAATGTCTATAAGCTATCTAAAATTAGAAATTATAGTTCTCTAAGAATAGTTCTTTCTTTAAGCAGAAGATAGTGTCCCGAAAAATATGCAAAAATATTTTGGGGCTGCTGAAAAAAGTTGCTGTCCGTGAACTGGAGGGAAAATTGTTCATGGTATTTTGTTTTTCAAGTTGAAGGCCAAAATCAGGGAACGCCGTGTACGAGCTTGCTCAAAAGTCTCTATTTCTGCTCTGGTGAGAACATCATATCATTTAGACTCTCGAAAAAGTTGTCAACAGCTTCCTGGGAGAGTTCCACTAACTCGGAAATAGGTGTAACCATGCATTCGTGCGCATGATTGTCTCCATTGACATTCTGATTAATGTCGCTGACAGAAGGTCGTACCTGATCGATGCTGCTTTCATCTTGAACTTCACTACCCCTTAATCGTAGTGGTGAAGCTTCCACGAATGCCGTCATCAGGATTGGTAGCCTTTGAGGGCAGCACAAAGCATGAGCCTTTATCGGACTCAACAATGTTTCTGCATCCATTGGTGCATCCGATTGTAGCGTCAGACAGGTGTCTAACAAGCATTCTTCTCCGCATAGCAGGCACCTTAATACAGGTAAAACACATCGATGCCACATGGGTCGAAATGATAGAAACCAAGTCATGTTCAGGTCTCTAAGCCGGGATAGTCCCAGGATTTTTGATATCCGGTCCCGGTATCCAATGGCTAGGATTGTTTCTTCCCTTGTCGCAGGTGTTTTGTCTGTGACATGGTTTGCCATAACGAAATATAAGGACTAAGAATAGGATTCCTGCAATTAGTCCTAAAATGAGGGGAAGTCCGACAAAAATCGAATGGACGAAATCTGGAAAAATACCCAGTATGGCTTTGAATGGTGTTAATGCCATCGAAAATACTGTCTTAAATACTTTTGAGACTCCACTGGTATCAGAAATATTTAAGATTTCATTCAGGATTTCTGCGAAATGTATGGGGGAATTAGTCGATAACAATGAATGTATCTCTGCAGTCGTCCTTGCGACTAGGAGATCATACGTTTCTTTTGATGACGTGAGCCTTGTCGGCGTCTGAAGAAGCACTGTTTTCATTCTGCTTAAAGTATCTATTCGAATAGAAGTAATTTTCAAGTTGGGCCATGCCCTTGCCTCCCTGTCTGGAAGGGAGCTGGGGAACAATAAGCGTCCACAGCACTTGACCTTCGCAGTCGTAGTTACGAGATAAGGAGTCCCGGGCATAAGACTACAGCATCTGCGGTCCACAATTAGAATGTAACTCCCATTATAGAGTCTTTGAAAGAATGGTTCTATCTCTGTAGCAGGTGTGCCTAGCTGGTGACATGAAAGGTTATTTGAGTTCCCTTCACAGGCTCCATGCAAACTAATTCCGTTACACAGAAGTGTACCGCTTAGTGACATCGCACAATTATTGCCACTAAGAAACACTTTCTGTCCTTTATTACTGACACATGCATGTGAATAGGGCAAGTCCCATGTTGTTTTAATGTACCCTTTTCCCAATTTTTCGTACATGCCAGCCTGTATATATTTTTGGCAGTATTGAAACCTGAAGGTTGAGATTGGAATATTAATTATCCCATGTATTATCCATTCACTGACAGGTCGTTCTGACATTGTCACTGGTAATCTTTCGAGTTTCTCAATGCTCAGGATTGTATAATAAGCACCCTTCTGGGCCATACTGATTTGTTTATCAGTAAGGTTAAAGATATTGAAAAGTGACGTTGTGTTGATTAAACGCCAAGGCACATAGCCTGAACGCAGATTTTGTAACGTCCAGCCAAGCTGTACAATAGAACGCAATTGAGACTGACCGTGTTGTAACAACAGTAAGTCTTGCGATATTATGTTGATTGCTGAAGACACAATGCTGTCCAGAGAAAAAATTCTGGAGGACAGAGTCATTAACCCATTGTCCACTACAGAAAGTGATTTTTCCAAATTAATACGGTCAATTTCCCGTATCCTTTCTGCTGTCTCAATTTGAGTAACCTTCCAGGCCTCATTGTATGCTGCATATACAGAGGCTGCTATGAAACGCTTTTGACGCTGTTTGCGTGGTCCCATAGTGAAATCACGCAAGTCAGCACCATCAGTAAGTAAAGTTAGGTGTTGCTTAATTTCTGCCAGTGTGGAAGTTTGTAGCCATTGAAGGCATAATTTGCCCACACTGTAGGTGGTTATTATCCCTGGGTGATGTCTTTGGGGATATCTAGGGTCTGGCCTGGTCATTTTGAACCCCTGTGTTTTGTTCAGGAATCTGTCTTGACAGTAATTAGTATCTGTGGGCCAGATCAACCACTGTTTCCAATCTGGATGTGTTCTGTTTTGGTTTAATACATAGTTTATGTCTATCTCCTCATCTGTAGAGCTATTGCTGTTCATTGTTGGTTTTGGAATAGACGGTTTATTTAAGTCTTTGATTTTTGCTAAGCCAAGACAGGTAGTTTGTTGAACAGTGTCATTTAAAAATATAATTTGTTCTGGGATCATGCAGGCTCTAAACAAAGATTCTATACCCTGTACTTGCCATTCTTTTGTGCCCCAAACACTTTTCAATTCAACATTTTTGTCCCAATAATCAAAACCAAAAGTATTCATTTGTTCAAAGAATGAGTCTGAATATATCAATTTTGTGTTGGTTATCATGGTCTTTGTCCCTGTCTTATTTGACAATTTGAAATAAAATGTTTCAGCATTACTTATGTTAAAACCTGAAAAGTATGAATATTTGTCGTAAACGGTTCTTGAGCTTCCTTTTGGAGGGGTTGCACAATGTTCCCATTGATTATAATTTAAAACATTTCTAGGTTGTGCAGATCTATGTAAAAAATGGTTACCATAGTGGTTATAACAGTACATACTATCATAATTTGTAGAACCCTGCAAATAATCATGTTTGGTAAATTTAGCAGACATCACTAAGTCAGACATCATATTGTTTATACTTTCAAAGTCCCAATCATCAGCAAATGTGCTTGGTTTTACGAAGTCACTCAATGAGATTTTAATCTGGTGTGGATATTTCAGGATTTCAACCGGACCATAGATTTCGTAGTCAGTGTTATCCCATGCTACCCCACCCGGTATAGGATTGGCTGTGAAGTTGACTGAAGAAAGTTCTCTTTTCTCGACGTGTGAAGATGTGTGTGGTTTGAGGATCAAGTTGATTTTCTGACTTGCTGTGTCCATTTTAGCATATTTTCCCTCAATGAAGCGTCCCAAAGTTAGTACCATGATGAGCCAAAGTATGAGGATAAATGCACCAAAACCCACCCAAAATTCAATCCATGGAGAAATCAGATATGTTTCTTTCAGTTGTTTCAAAAGTTCTTTAGCTTTATCTTTAAAGTTTTTGATGATGGCTTTGTTTTTGATTCAGTGAAGCCTTCGGAGGAATCATCGAAGTTTATGAAGTAGCCGGATGCAGTTCTGTCAATTGTTCCAATTGCTTCAGGATTACTGTTTCTTGCATAGTCGTTTGTTACTTCATTATAGGTTGGTGTGTCTCTGCTAAATGTTTTTATTTGGGTGTTCAGAGGTCTAAGTTCCATTGCATTTTTGCATAGTCCTTGTTGTTCTTCTGTAGGCGTTTCGAATGTGATTAGCCTCTTTGTTAGGACCTCTGTACTGGTAGCAAACCTTGGTGTTCTGCTACTTATGGGGAGTCCACTTGGCCTACTATTTGTTATCGGCCACATGATTGTGGTTTTACCAGGTCGATGGATACAACTCGGTTCTCCTTTTTACCAGCAAGCGGCGGTAGTACTACTGATCTTGTCCCGTTGACAGACAAGACAGGAACTGCTTTTCTGTAAGAAGGCCCAAATTCCTTCTTTACCGCGATCTTTTCTCTGACTAGATCCCCGACTTTTGGAATCCAGACAGGTCTTGCTGGGACAGGTGGTGGTTCTTCAGTGGTTGTTGGCTGCTGTTTCAACTTTATGTTGCTCAGGTCTTTTCTTGTTTCATTTAAGTCCTGTAAAATAGCCAAACGATCTTTGATATCAAAGCTTTTTTCCTTTACCACTGAAGTCTGACTGTCAAGGTCAGAGATTAACATCCTAGTTCCAAATAATAATTCGTACGGACTGAATCCCTTCAGAGAATTTCTTGGCAGGTTATTTAGACTACGTTGGACACTTATTAGATGTTTGACCCACCCAGCTCCCGAACCTAATATCCTTTCCGTTATAGATTGCTTTATGCCTTGGTTTTTTCTTTACACCATCCCGTATCCCTCAGGAAGGAAGTGAGAAGATTCCCGCTGTGCTATGCTCATTTGGCCATGTTTCCCCTCAGGCTGGAGGGCTCGAGTGAAAACAGTGGTCAAACGTAGCATGCTCTTAGCGAATATGCCATTTAGACTCGCAAATCTTTGTATAACAGTCCAGAGGTCAGCCGAGTGCTGGTGATCTACATTATAAGTGGAAACTAGCCTGTATATGTTAATCGCAAGCCTTGCTTTTTACTGTTGATTTTTTCTGGAGTGAAACGACACGGTATTACACCGTTTCTCTCACCACTGCGATTCCTGTTGCAGTTTGGGCACTTTTTTACAAACATGGTGTGATGCAGGCTCATGCCTGGCCACCAGTACCTTGATTGTAATTCTTCCAGAGAATCTTTTAGTTTGAGGTGTCTGAGACCCTCGCCCATATGTGCGTCTGCAATTAACAAGTTTCTCCTGTCCATGTTTGGAATCACTCTATCCCCCACTCCAGGGATTCGAGCAAAAGGGACGGAGTTTGCATCGATTATGTATGTATAATTGAGTGGATAGTTGATCGGTAGCGCTGAGGAGTCGCCTTTTGATGACGTTTTCACTGCCAGCACTGTTTCACCGTCAATATACTTCACTGTACGCTTTTTTCGAGCTACGGAAGCCGATTTAGTTGCTACCGCTGTGGCTGTTTCAGCCAATGAATTCCCTGCAACGTGAACGCCATCACGCTGATGACTCAGTGAGTGTGTCACGTGAGTCTTTGGTAGTTCTTTTTGTAAAAGAGCTATTTGTTCCCAGAGCAGTTTCTGCTTTATTGTTGCACCTGTGTCATCTTTGTAACCGTTTTGAATCCATGTCTGCAAATCGTTGTTATATGATTTGACGCAGTAATATGAATCGGACACTATAAGTGTCGGGAATTCGCGATCCGCATTATCTAGCGCCATTTTCAATGCTATTATTTCAGTCTGTTGTTCTGAATTAGTTTCTACTGAGTGTGTTTTTGTTAATAGAGGTCTTAGTTTACCTCCGCGCCACACTTCTTTTGTAATCTCACATGTGGGGTTGTATGCTTGTTCTCCCCAAACGGAGGGTTGAGCATGTCCGTCTGTATAGATTACACAAGCGTATTGTCGTAAGGGCAGAATGTCGATAGGCAGAGGGTATGTTCTTTCATATTCTAGATTTTTCAATTCCTTTAGTTCTGGATCAAAGTAGTAGTATACTTTGTCCGTTGTAATTGAATTCACCCATTGTATCCATTCCGGATTCAATGTTGTTGTTGGTAAATTACACGGTGTTGTTAATGCCTCAAAGGCTGATTCCGCTGTTCTGACTGTGATGTGTCTACCGTCCGCTTGATCTTTTTCTCTAGCTATTGCGGTTTGAACTGCATGAACAATGTTTTCTTTAATGCTGAATTTCTTTTCAGCTTCTGTGTACAAGTGTGATTTGAATGCAATTGGTACCTTTTCTCCCTCATTAGAGGTCAGGTATGTGAATCCGCATCTTCCTGGGATGACTCGAATCACAAGATTGCGTGTGTTATCACGTGTTTCTAATTTTGTTTTAATTAACATGTCTGTTTGTAAGGATCTCAAAATTTCTGTGTGTATTTGAGTCCATTGGTTCTTTTAAAATCTGGTTTTATTAGATCATAAAGGGGTTTGACCCTTTCTGCGTAATTTGCAATGTATGTTCTTCCGAAATTTAGGAAGCCTAGAATTGACTGTAGGTTTTTTAGTGTTCTAGGTGCTTGGAGTACGGCACATTTCTCTAGGAAATTGTCAGCCAGGCTTTTGCCTTCACTTGATAATTCGTATCCTAAGAACAGGACTGTTAGATGGGCAATTCTGGATTTTTTAAAGTTGAATTTGTAACCCTCTGCTGCGAACCCAAGTATTATGGTGTTCACTCTCTTCAAGTGAGTATCCATGTCATCATCTGTTAAGTATATGTCGTCGACATAAGATAATGCTTCGTCATCATATGTTTGTAGTAATTCTGTTACTCTCGCTGAGAATACTCCCGGGCTGTTCTTGTACCCCTGGGCTAACCAACAGAATTGTTTTTGAGTGCCATTTATTGAGAATGCAGACAAATATCTGCTCTCTGGTGCTATGTTTTGACAAAAGAATCCATTAGAGATGTCTAATGTTGTTTTGTATTTTTTGCGCACTATGTTATTCATTAGTGCAGCACTATGCGAGTTTTGCACTGCAAACGTTTTGCAACATGAGTTAAGATGTCGGTAATCCAAAACTAGACGATATGAATTGTTTGGTTTGGAGACCGGAAACAAAGGGTTGTTCATTTGTGAGGTGCAAGTTTCAATCACCCCCTGGTATTCTAGCTGATCTAGGATTTCTTTTACCTGTTTTTTAGCTTTTTGCTTAATTGGGTACTGCCTTTGTGCAGTAGGTTGTGATTTTAACTGGATTTTGTGAGGAGGAGAGTCCTCATCCCATCCTACATGATTTTTATATAAAGCAGGAGCTTGAGCTACTGCCCACTTTCTGGCAAGTGTGTATTTTTTATGAATTGGGATATGATTTGAGAAGGCAGGCATAATTATTTCTTCGCCATGAGGGCACTCCCTGACAAACTCTGGTGGCCAGTCTTTTTCAGCTAGAAGGATGTCATAGCCCTTGGAGAGATTATCCCAAAATAGCCCCCTTATTTTTCTAGTCTTATCCCCCTCTATACGTAAAGTTATTTCATATATTTTGTGAGGTTTGCTAACTCTGGTGTCTGCAGTTTCCACTTGAAGATATTCATTCGTGTCCACTGTCTCCTGATGATTCATAAGGACTTTGCGAGCTATGCTCACTTCTGCTGCGCTGTCTAGCATTGTCTGAGCCCATTCTCCGTTTTTCAGTTGTGTCCTCAGTATTCTCGGCATTGTTAACTACCTTGATACTGGCTACCTTCTTTTTTGGAAATTGTAATTTCTTTTTTAGCTGAGCAGGTTCCTTGTCTTTGGACTTGGCGTGCTCTTCTCTTTGTTCTGATCGTCCTCTTCTTTCCGATTTCTGCGAGGAAGTCTGAAAAGATTGAGAGGGACGTGTATCAATGTCTTGATATCTATCAGGCTTCTTTATATTATCCCTATTCCTAAGGTTATATCTTTTCCCAGAGGGGTCACTCTGGGGTGACCTGTGTCTTTGGTTCGGAGATTTTTCTCTTCGCCTAGGAGACCTTCCTCTGGACTGGAATTTCTTTTCTTTAGGATTGGATTGTTTGTTTCCATCCCAGCTCTTTTTTTGTGATGTTGAGTTATTATTAAAAAATATTTTTTCAGGACTTTCAATCAGTTGTGGTTTTACTGGTATTCCACCTAAACTATCTCTACCTAGTTCCTCATAGGATTTTTCTATGATTCTGGCAATTTCAGCTGGTTGGTCTGCTATATCTGTCTCTTTTAACCTCTGGCGGATCGCCACGTTTGCTGCTTCTCCTTTTATGTTGGCTAATAATATAGCCGAGACCTGCTTGAAGTCTTTAGTAATTTCATACCAAGAGTTAAAGTGGGTTCTGGACCATATTTGTCTTGAATTTGTTTTAGCACATCTGGTATTACCGAAATGGATGGAACACCGTGCGTTTTTGTGTAGATGGAAGCAAAGACTGTACCCCAAGTGTCACAGTCCTCAATGTGTGGTGCGATTCCCATTGGAAGACAGATAGTCAGAATCCTGTGTTTTTCTAACGGGGTGGTGTCTGGAAACACAGCCTCTATTTGGGTGATTTTTTGTGCTAACCAGAATGGTATTTGTTCCCGTTTAGCTGGTACTTTACCTAGGCAGGATTGTATGTTCTGTGGTGTAATTTTATTTGTGTTCCCCTGGTGAGGGGTCAGCTGTGGAATTTTAATTGCTGGCTGAATTGTTGAAGTCCGCATCACATATTGGACTAATTGTCTATGTATCTTTATTAATTGTTTTAGTTGTACTAAAAGATCTGCTGCAGGCATTCTTTCGAACTCTGGATGTGGTGTGTATCCGGCTAGGACCGGCCACGTTGCTCCTGGTCTACCTAAAGGACCGAGCCTGGTGATGTGATTATTGTGTTTTAGGGCGCCATTAAATAAGAGCAGGTGCTCTTGAAATTTAAGTGGTACTTCCACCTCCTCGAAAGGAGTGTACTCATTAGGAGGTTCCTCTGTTTTGTAATAGTGGAAGTACTTTGTTACAGCATTTGCTGCTGGAAAATGTATCCATGAATAGTATACCTCTGTCTGCCAATATTCGTGTGCCTCAATTACGAATATGACTGTACCACCTCTAGGTGTCAGTCCATTTTCTATAAGTTTTAAGGTTATAGATTTCCTTTTGATGACCGGGATGAGTATTATATCCTGGTCTGCTTCTTGCAGTGCAGTATCAGCTGCTGCGAGTTCAGTTGCTAATCTAACTGCCTCTCTTTCATCATCACTGTCTACCATTTTACCGACAGGATGGTTACCTTGTTTGTTTGCAGATCAGGTTTCTTATGGAAACAAAGATTAGATGCACAATATTTTGGAACGGTTTATCCTTCAACGTTGACTAAACCAAGTACCATACATAGGAGTTTCCTCCTGCGAGGTTTGGCGGATATTACCTTTCACCCACTCCAGACGTCTTTGGAGTATTATGGGAAAAAGGGGTCTGAGTGAGAAAGCACGACTGAGTTACTCTAAATGTCTTACGTTAGTTTTATCGCCCTTCCAAACGCGTTGGGCGCCATGTAGTGTAGTTCCTATTATCCCAATAGGCTCTGCGCATTGGAATAATACCTTCAATAGTATAGGCCTAGACCAGACGTTAACTAGGTCTACTACTGTCGATATTAGACTTAAAGTTTTGGGTTTGCCAGCTAGCTCAGAGTTCACTAGAAACTTTCTCGAATAGGCAAGGAGGAGTTGAACCTCCCTGGATAGACAAGAAGGGATTTAGTTTCTGACAACCATAGAACATGACAACTTTGCTCTCCCCTAATCAAGAGTGTATCTCGAGAGTCGTGTGAACAAAAGGCAATTTATTTTACTCAGTCAGTACGTGCATTCTTAGTCTCATCAGATTGTAGAGAAAAGGAAGAGACGGGCGTGTTCAATAAAAGATGTTATTTATTGATCAGTCTCTTTTCTCATACAAGAGAAATGGATCGATATTATTGCAATACTTATGGTTAAGTAAAGTGCATACATTAAAAGCAGAAGTATAAAATAATACTGTAAAAACATTGATATGATTTCTAAGCCATATGAAGGTTTAAAATGAATAAGATATATTACATACACATATACATTTGACTAATCGTACTCAACTGGTGTTTCTAACTACGCCTACCCCGTGTACCTGACCTAAGTCTAATGCGTGGGCGGGAATAGAAAGTTACAGTTTAAGTTAAGTTTGTTTTGCCAAGTGACTGACTAAAGAATTCTCTGTGAGGGGTTATTCAGTTCTGTACCTGGAATCTAGGATGGATGAGGGATGGTATCTCTCGTCTCTGGTCTCGATATCCCAGGCTGCCTGCGAGGGCTACCCGGAAGCGCCGAAGCTGGATTTCTCGGCAGGAGAAAGGCAGCGTCTCGTTCTCAGCGCGTCAGGAAGGCGGGGCTGCGCCAGCGGGGTCTGCTCTGCTCTGGGCTTCGGCAAGTCTGGCTGCTCCGATCTCGTCACCACCGCGTGTGTTTGCATAGGGCAATATCGGTAATATTTATACCTTTAAGGTGCTGAGATTGACGTAAGGATGGACATAGATACGTCAATAAGGATGTCATACGACCAGGTCGTTAGCACATTCTTTTGCTGAAGTTCTCGGTGAAATCAAAACAATGGCCGCAGGGTTTTTCCCAGGTTGTCATAGGTTTGATTTGTTTTGAGAACTCCGTATGCCTTATCAGGGGCTGGAGGAATATCGCTTGTCTAATTAGATGGCAAGCGTTATGACCTAATCAGATAACACGTTCCTGTGCCGTAGTGTGGCTTTATCAGATAACGGTTCCTGCATCATGGGGGTTTTCTGCCTCATGGGATGGCTGCTAGTTAACTTGTTAACCAGAATAGGGTCAGGAATAGGGGGATCGATACAGAACCTATAGGAATACATCACAGCATGAAGACCACTACTTCATACCATACATAGGTTCGCCTATGGACTTGGACTTCTTGATCTGATAATGAGAAGGCTTTGTTAAAACCTCAAGCATTGTAGTGATTTTTAATAGTATGACATTTACCACCTCCTTTGTCTTTCAGTGACTGCAATTTTAGAAGAGCTATGTAAAGAGATTGCTGTGGTCATTAAAACTCTTTAATAGGGTATCGGTTTCTGTCTAGAATGTATTTGTGACTGGCAAGGAGAACATGGAGAGCTGAAATAAGATAGATGGTGATTATTTGAGGATATTCCACATTTTCATAACAACAGCAACGTTGTATTGTGTTAAATGCAGGCTAATATTTAGTGCACGTGCTAGGTGTCTTATGAAATGGATCATCAGGTGTTTTAAAGAGAGTGTGTTCATTTTAGTCCCAGTTGTGGAGCATAATTGGCATCCTCGCTGAGTGCCTCTGCTTAAATCATTCACACTGGGTGCTGTTAACCATGGATATAGAAGGTTTGAAACATTTGGAAGAACTTTAGTGGACGACCATTCCAAGCTGGGATCGCAGAGGGCCTGCAAGAAGAAAATTAATTCTAGCCTTTCAAATGCCTTATTTGCATAAAATGCATATAAAACAGGGGTTGCTGTGGATAAATTCATTAAAAACATCCATGACAATAAATCATAGTGAGCATAAAGTAATAATAAATTATCACAAAGGGACTAATAAGTTGGCATAAATAAATAAAGGTATTGCTTGGTGGTGGGAGTTCGGTGCTCAAGTGATCACTCAGTGAGAGAAAGTTAACAGGTGCAGACTGTGCATTAAACAATCAACAAATGGCCAGAGAAAGTTTAGTTGTTTGCACTGTTTGTTTCATAAATATTCACACAACATAGATGTAATTGACACATTGTTCCAATTCCTAAAATTGTGTGGGCCTCATTTATGAGAAATGACGCATCACTGTGTGAAAGCAGTGATGCGTCACTTCTCAGTGCGCACTCCTTGCGTCATGATTGATAAGTCATATTTATAATATGACCCATCATGTCCCAAGGAGTTAAAGATACGTCAGTATTTCTGATGCATCTGTAGGCGCAAAAGTGGCGCATTGCTGGAGTGTGTCACAAAAGTGACGCAGCTCCAGCATTGTGTACTTTCACAAGGGCAAGTCCCACGTTGTTAGTGCCTGCGTCAGTCTTACGCCTTCCATGAAGCAGGCATTAGATTTTGACGCATTGGCTGCCAAGAAATGGCGCAGTGAAATCTTATAGATTTCACTGCGGCACTTCCATGACCCTTTATGCGCCAAAATGCCCCCCTTGCATACATTATACCTGGCGCAGGTATGATGCATACATTATACCTGGCGCAGGTATGATGTTGCGCAGGGTTTTGCAAAGTGACCCAGATGCGTCACTTTGTAAATATGGTGCAACAAGGCGCATTTATTACGCCACTGGTGCGTCACAAAAAGTGACGCACTGGTGGTGTAAAAGTGACGGACAGCCTCATAAATGAGGCCCTGTGTGTTTTGACCCATAATCATTCAAGTGTGATCATCGGGGCTTAAGAAATCATGACACAAGAGCGAATTTCTGTGAATGAAAAGGACTCTGAGGCAGTGCCAAAAGTATATGCCTCCCAGGGAAGGCGTAAGGGAGGCGCAATCAGTAGAAAGACCTTCATTTCTTCTCGTTTTTCCTCTTTTTATGTGTGCTGCAGAATAGCCTCTTATGATTGTTTTTGTGCAGTAAGGCTTACCTTCCTGCACAATAACAATCATCCTTGCAAGGCAGGCACCCTTGCACCATGGAGCAAGGGTGCCTGCATTGGCCCATGGAAGCCCATTGGGCATCAGCGCAGGGGAAAAGGACAGGGATGCACTGTATCTGATAGATATGGCACATTCCTACCCTTTTCTTTTGCTGTAGGGCAGCGTAGCAGGAAGGCCTGTGGTGCTGTCCTACAGCAAACTTCCACCAGATTTCTTTAACTTTTAATTAACACACCAACACGTTTGGATTCCATTCGTATCACTCTGAGTGTAAGTGCTCCTCAACCTATTCGCATCTTATCTGCTCATACAGAAGCTGGCCCGCCAACCAATCAGGCGCGGCTCTAGCATTATGGCAGAAAGTAGCATCTTACTCAGGTGAGATTGCATGATCTTCCCTGCTATCCTGTGCCTTTCATTGTGGAGCTTTCTATTCACCTTTTAGAGTTTTTCCAGGTAATCCCGAATTACCCCAGGATTTAACACAGTTGGTGTAACTGTGCTCTTATCAGGTACCCCCGTTCCCATTTTGCTTCATTTATTTTTCCAGCAACCTTTATGTATCTATTGATAACTAGGAAACATTATCTACCTAGAGGCAATCGGTTCAGAACTTGATTGCCTTAAGAACTATAGGGCATATTATCAAGGAAAAGCGATAATTATCGCAAAATGCGCTTAGCACATTTTTTTTTATCGCTGCCTATTGCTGGATATGTTAGCGGAGAAAAATGCTATTAGCAAAGTTTTTCTCCATTGTGCTTAAATATCCAGCGATAGCGGCAAAATGCGTGAATATCGCAGGAAATCCAGCGATATTCACGCATTAACGCCAATGGGGACTTAACCTGACAATCCACTTCCCATTGGATAAACAGGTAATGTTTTTAGCAGGCGTTAGATCATAGCGATAATCGTGCTTAGCGCAATTTTTTTTATCGCTATGCCTGCCTTGCTAATAGGCAATAGCTGTGTTAGCGGCTGCTTTCAGTCGTTAACAGTTTGGGTATGCCCACTTTGCATGTCATTAGCGATAAATATCGCTGACATGCAAAGCAGGCCCCAAACCGGTTGCTATCGCCTAACAGCTGTCGCTAACTGCTGTTAGCGACAGCTTGCTGATAGGGCGATAAAAATATCGCCGCTTTAGCGGCAAAAAGTGCCGCTAAAGCGGCGATATGGCCCTTGCTAATATGCCCCTAAGTGTTTTTTTCCATATTAGGTAATTGCTCAGCCATTGCACTTTTTTACTTGGATGCGCTATGATTGACCCTTTTTAAAAAATATATATATTTGTAATTCATTTCAGATAAATTACGTTGCTACCATCAAAGTGCCAGACAGCTTCGCAAACTATATATATCCCTTTATTATTGACACTAACCAGATTGCATTAATCTAAATCCAAATGTTATCTGTTTCATTCACAGAATTTGGCTCTTGCTTCATAAGTTTTATTATGTCCTGATGATGAACCTTGAATAATTACAATGCAAAATGCCATTGACAATCATGCCATTTGGACCAAGGTGTCAAAGAACTTGTATGGTGACTAAGCATTTATGACCCAAACAGGGTAAACAACAAAGCTTCCCCTGTTCCATTGCTTATTGTATAATACACACTCTGCACCTGTTACTCACTGTGTGATTGCTACAGCGCAGAGTGCCATCAGATCATTCATCATCACATTCAGCTGTCTGTGAGTTATTGCCATTGATCTGTTTATAATCAATTTACCAACAAAGAACCTCTTTTGATCATTTGTTTGATTGCACCTGCTTCTAGCTGGTTTGAGCTGTCCTTATTTTTTTTCATCAATGTCATTGGCCTTTTTGAGCTTGAAAGGTAAATTCATCAATAGTGAAAACAATCATAGTTAACTCTTTACTATATTTGCGGTATCTTGTTAGGAGTTTGTCCTGGGTGCTCCTGCTGCCGTACATCTTGGCTTTGATGCTAATTATTCTGTCTTCTCATGCAAGGAAGCACTTTCTATTAAATTTAATGCAGAGCCTTCTTAGCTCATGCAACTAGCGTTCACATATACATTTTCAAAAATCTTTCTTTTTAAGAGGGTTTTTCACAGATTTTTTGTCGTTCTTTTTTTGCACGGTGAGCTTCATTATTTCTCCTGATAGAGTCATGTTGCAGGTGTTCGAGGAGATGCAAGTCTTCTCTTTGTGTCTGTTGTTGAGGAAGAGCTCCTTTATGAAGTATCTGATTTGTCTCTAAAGACTGAGGGCCTGATTTATATTTGGCATAATCTATACTGAACCGTGAGAGCAACAGAGTGTACATATCACCAAGATAATGGCCCACCCAACCTAATTTAAATTCCAGGCGGACCATAGGTTTAATCACCGGTGAGACTACTTGATCTCCACCATAGTTAAACCCATCTGATGGCCCTGAGGAGTAAGGAACGTCAGAGGCAGACCTGTAATTCTGTTGACTATCTAATTTAGATGGGTGTAATAGGAGGTCCATTTTCACCACCCATCACAGCCAGGGTTTGCAGTGAAAACTGCTAAATGCTCCCCTTGCCACAGGAGAAGAACTCCCTTTTTTAATTTTTTTAAATTTATTTTTTATTGGGATTTTAAGTGCATTACAGAAATAAAACCATTATTTAGTTAATCCGGACATAAAAAAGCGTCAATTGATCAACAAACTCAGTACATAAATACATTCCATAGGTAATACAAAAATGCATAAAAACAAACAAAGCCAATTATACAGGACCTAGTTCATCTTATTCACAATTCATGATAACAATACCTTTAAAGAAAAAAACTGGGAGATAAAACTAAAACTAATAAAATGCCAGGTTACGTCTCAGGCAATTACAACTTAGTCTGCCTCCAATTAGTGACCGGGGCCCAAATCCTTCTTCCAAATTCCCGTGTTTTCACCCCCTTTTGTTCGTACAGGCAGGACTCAATATTATGAATTCCAAGAAACCTAGAGAGCCACATTTGAAAGGACGGGACACAACATCCTTTCAACCTGCTGAAATTAGAATCCTGAACACAGCCACGGATATAAAAACCAAGGCTTCTTCCTCTTTCACCAGTTTTAAATTAGAGTCAATGCCGAAGATCATCAGGGTAGGGGATAGATCAATCTTGTGACCTAGCAGCCCCTCCCAAAATTATTCAATCTCATTCTTTACTGGGGTCAGGAGGCTACACTTGAAAAACATATGTAACAAATCTGCTTGTCCATCCCCACATCTTGGACACGTATCATCGTCCCTGACCCCCCATGCAAATTATTTCGCCGGGGTGTAATACAAATTGAACACCGTTTTGTAATGCTGGGCCCTTAGGTTTGTGGCTCTAAAGATCCTTTTATTCAATAATAAGGCCAGGTCGACATCAACGTCTGGATTTCCCAGTTTTCTAGACCAGGCTACCTCCGTCTTATCAACATCGTCTTGGATCTCTGAGATAAGGATGTTATAAAGAGTCTTAATTTTTTTACAGCCTCTAGTCAATGCCTCCAGAAGGGGGCTATTATCTGGGGGTGGCGGTTTTGGTCTAAGTGCTTTCAAGGAGCGGGTCAATTGGACGTACACAAACCAATGATTACCTGGAATCCCAAATCTATTTTGTAGGGCATCAAAGCTTACAATCCCCTCTCCATCCATTAGTTCCCACAGAGTCTTAATGCCCAACCCCCTCCAAACTTTAAAAGTCCTATCTGCTCCTATCCCTGAGAAGAGGCTCGAAATATAAATGTGTAGGTATTGGTTAACCTTGGGGATGTTACACAGCTTTCCACAGGCCTTCCACACACGCCAGACACCGTCAACAATCTTATATCTAGCTTTCTTGTAAAATCTGCGATCAACTTCGCATAACATTAGGCCCATCGCCTTCCTTCCTAACAGCAACTCAAATATAGAAGGGGACCGCTGAGCTTCGGGGCTTAAATCATTGTAAAAAGCTTCTGGCTGGAAGAGCACAGTCATTTGAGTCAAAAGACATGTCCAATGATACAATCTTAAGTTAGGCAAAGCCAGTCCACCCCTTTCTTTTGGGAGAGACATCAGATTTGTAGACCACCTTACCTTCCCCAATTGCCAAATAAATTTAATAAAAACAGATTCTAATTTCATAATTATTTTCTCCTCCAGGAATAGTGGTATGGCCCGAAAGAGATATAGTAACTTGGGGAACATCGTCATCTTGACAGCATTCACCCTCCCAATCAGTGAGAGATGTAGCCCGTCTAACCTTCTCAGATCGGTCTCTATTGATTTAATGAGCGGTATATAATTTTTTCCACTATTTTATCTACTGAGGCATTAATTTTCACCCCTAGATATATAGCTGCATCCACAAATTCTCGAATCTGATTTAACTATGTTTTTCGTACAGATAATCTGGGTCTTTGCTTCATTTAATAAATACCCAGACCTAGCACCAAATTGGGGGTCAGTTGAGAATACCGCCAGATCATCCGCGTACGCTAGTATTTTATTTTCGTACCCATTAAAAACCACAGGTCTTAACCTAGGACAACCTAATTTAGCCTGGATGAGAGGGTCAATATAAAGAGAGAAGAGAATCGAGGAGCACGGGCACCCTTGACGCGTTCCTCTCTTTATAGAAAACAAATCCAATTTCTCGCCCATGACCGTGACTCTAACAACAGGATCTAAATACATCGCCCTGAGTGCTCTAATAATTTTCTGCACAAACCCTCTTCCTGCCAAGATACCCCAGAGAAAGCTCCAGACCACACGGTCGAAAGCTTTCTCTGCGTCGAGTAGGATCATGGCCAACCCGTCTCCCGTGGCAGC
Source organism: Lissotriton helveticus (assembly GCF_964261635.1). Classification (NCBI taxonomy): domain Eukaryota; kingdom Metazoa; phylum Chordata; class Amphibia; order Caudata; family Salamandridae; genus Lissotriton; species Lissotriton helveticus. The sequence continues at coordinate 1,045,979,094 of NC_136069.1, read as the reverse complement.
AGGGGCGTCAAATAGAGCTATTGCCCTGCTGGTATGATCGGTCGTGCCACGCCCGTGGACAAACTCATGCTGCCAAGGGGAGACAAGACTGCCAATAATCCTGCCCAACCTCAAAGCCCTGATCTTAGAGTACAGCTTGGTGTCAGAGTTTATCAGCGAGATTGGTCGATACGACCCCGGGTTCTCACTAGGTTTCCCTTTTTTGTGGAATATTATGATGTTCGTCTCTTTCCACGAATCCGGGGTCTGCCCAGTACACACAATCCCATTAAAAATATCTACTAACAATGCGATGATTTCTGATTCGATACACTTATATACCTCCAAGGGGATGCCGTCGGGGCCGGCGGCCTTCCCTGAGGCTTACTCCTTTGTAGTGCAACCTTGATCTCCGTTTCGGTAATATTCCTATCGAGTTCTTCTTGAAGTGACACATCCAGGCGTGGTCCTATATCGCCTATATTATCCAGCTGTCCTCCGTTCCTAACCTCCTCGTCATACAATCTCTGGTAGAAGTCTCTAAAAACATGTAAGATCTCCTTAGCTTCTGTATATTCCCTACCACTTTCAACTATCTTTGTAATTTCATTTTTAGACTTCTCTTGCCTTAGACGGAGAGCCAGGGCTCTACCGGCGTGTTCTCCCGTTTCATACCGGTTAGTTCTTGTAGCCTGATATTCCCCAATCGCCTTTGGAGTAACCACTTTCTGTAGATCTGCCTTAATGGCCAGGAGCGCATTATGACTCATACTACCATGAGTGAGGCAATAACCTTGACATGCTCTTCTTCAATTGTTGCTAGCCTCTCCAATAATTGCAGTTCCTCCATCCTATCTTCTTTCCTCATTTTAGCTGAAAAACTGATTGTTTCGCCTCTCAAAGCCGCTTTAAAAGACTCCCATACTATGTTACGGGATGAGCTGTACCTATTGGCGGCAAAAAATCATCTGTCCAACTCTTAATGTGGGCAACAAATCTGGTGTCTTCCAATAATCTCCTCTCAAAGGACCAGGAGGACCTTACCCTTTCACCACAAACCGTTTGATAAGTAATTACTAAAGGATTGTGATCCGAGAGTACCCTCGGTAACCTATCTATGGCAACTCTATTGATTTCCGGGGTGGAGATAAACAGATAATCCAGCTTGGAGTACTGCTGAGCTGGGTTTGAAAAATAGGTAAAACCAGGGTTTTGGAGCTCCTTGGTACCCCAAACATCCACTAAGGCTAGTGAGCCCATAAGTGCCTTTATCGCCCTAAAGACCCGAGGTTTCCGTCCATCATATTTTACACTATCAACCCAGTTGGCTGAGATATTTAAATCTCCACATACTATTAAAGGTGCCAGCCAACCAACTAATTCAATCTCCAAAAAATATAAAATCTCTGGGTCATCCCCATTAGAGCCATAAACTACGCACAGAGTAAAGCCCATTTCCAACTCTGCGATAGCCATCTACCACAGCTGTCTACCTTCACCCTTTTAACACCTCCCAAAGACTTCCTAACCAATATGGCGACCCCCCTGATTATTGAAGATTGTGATGAACAAGCAACCAACTCAAACCCATCTAAAGACATTCTTTGCCCAAGGAAGATGAGTCTCCTGGAGACAAAGAACATCGATCTTATTCAATTTAACAAAATAGGCCAGTCTTTGTCTCTTCCTCCAGTCGTTTAGCCCCCCCACATTTACTGTACAGATTCTAATGTCTATCATCCTGACAATTAGTTTGACGAACCATCATGCCCTGCGCCTTAAGCCTGTTAGTTTTTATTGAACGCTCCTTTCGTCTGAATAGAACAGCAACTACAATGATCCACTTTATCCTCCCATTTTCTATTTCCACCCTTCCACACACCCCCGCACCCGCCTCCCCCCACCCCCCCACCCTACTCACCACCACCCCCCTCCCCCCACCCCCCACTCTGTGAGGCGCACAGATCTTGTCTGTGCATGTGACGGACGTGCAGTGATTACGGTGAGGACAGCAAAAGGAAAACTCTTAACACCTACAATATAAGCCCATACAAATAAAGAATGCTAAGGAGTGAAATATCCATGCACCCGGAGCCCCTATCCAAGGACCTATAACTTCACCAGCTTATACCATACAGAATAACTCCAAAAGATAGATCTATTTGTCTAGGACTATTTGCCCAAGCTATCTAGATACTCCTTGGCCTTGACTTCTGAGGAAAAGTACATTGTTTTCCCTTCATTGATGATTTTTAACTGTGCTGGATTTATTAAATAGGCTTGAAGTTTCCTGTCCTGAAAGGGCTTTATCAACCCCCTAAGACGCGAGCGTCTTTCCACAGTCACGTGGCAGAAGTCCGGGCGGACGAAAAACGACAGCCCATCACAGTTTCTCCTTTCATCCGGTCTTGCCCTCTCTGCAATCGCCTGTCGTAGAACAAAGTTGCCAAGAAATATCAACACCGCCCTGGGTTTGTCCCCTTCCTTAGCATTCCTTCTTATTTTAAAGGGAGTACAATGCACTCTTTGTAGCTCATTTGGCCAGTCCCAACTGGACAACTCGGGAAAGGCTTGCTGAAAAAGCTTGATTATATATGCCCTGATGTCTGATCCTTCGGCCCCCTCCGGAATTCCCAGGACTCTCAGGTTGTTTCTTCTAAGCCTATTTTCCATCTCATCCAGTTTCCACTGTATATCAGTCACCTGAGAACATTGAGCATCGACCTTAGACACAGCCTCTGCCACCTCAGCTTCTGTTGCCACCACCCGCTCTTCCAAATTTGACACTCTATCCCCCATGGAGGCGCATGCCTTAGAGAGTTTCCGCACCACTCCCTGCATTTTCCTCATCGCAGCCTGTGATTTCTGACTGTCTTGGCGCGTTTCTTCTCTATGTGCTAGAATCTCTTGATGTATCGTCTCAAGCAGGGACATTTGTGCCTGTTCCATCAGAGGGCTACCTTGTAGGGGCTGGGCAAAAGAGTGGTCCCAGCTTAGTCCCCGTTGCACCTGAGCTTGACCCCAGACAGCCATTTTAGATTTCATGGCGGTAGCCGGAAGATCATTCTCGGGGTCGCTATCTGACTCCACATGGTGAAGGGAGCATTTTATTTTTTATTTTCTGAAATAAAATCCTGTTTTGGGATTTTCTTTTTGAAAATAAAAAAAGAAAACTTTTGGTGCAGGGCTCTGTCATGCTGATGGAGCCCCAAACCAAATAGTGAAACGCATGATGGAGGTTCCTGTCAATGCTTTATAAAGGACCGCCAACTTGGCAGTCATTTCTAAAAATGGCGGAGGGTCTCTACACCAGGATGAAGGTATAAATAACTCTGTCGCATGGTTGAAACAATAGGCCATCCACCAGAATAAAAAATCAGGCCCTGGCTTCTTCAAATTAGAGGTGTTCAATCTCCAGTTCTCTTGTTTGTTTGAGGAAAGTCCAGAACGTTAGGTGCATTAACAGATATACATATGTCACTAATGTAGTGTCTCACATACTTTGGAAAGTGATAGCTTGTTCGCTAGGAAGTGGTCTACTGTAAAAAAAAGTTCAAAGGAATTATAAAAATGTATATTATTTGGGTGAGCTTTTTTTCAGGAAACTCCTTGGTTATGGAAGAATATCACCGTACTGTGTGAGTGGTGTGCTTAGATAGGAGAAAATCATCCATCAGATTTCCTGTAAGGGGTCGCGTTGGTGAAGAAGTTAAATTCACCACCAAGAATCAGGCAATCAGCAGATGATTGAGAGTCAGGGAAGGGCTATTTAGACCCTGGTAAGTGACCCAAAAGCCTGCCAGGTCAGCAAAGGCTTGGACCGCTTCTCCATTGATGAAGGACTGGCAACAATATTTAGAGCTCCCAGTCAGGCAGTCGGAGATCTATGCCAATGCCAAGTGGGAGCCATGTTTCCTGCACCCTCTGGCAACGTTCTTTTTTTTTGTTTTCAAGAAACTAGCTCCCATAGAATTAGTTCTTTGTTTGAAAATGAGAAAAAATGTTCTGACATGCAAAGAACATTCTCCCTGGACGTGGGGGGCATTGTGCATTTACCTATCAGAGAACACAATGCAAGGCACAGCAATCCAGGTAAGAAAAAGACATGACAGCTGCCCCTTCCAAAACAAGGCACAGTGACTACAACTATGACATGACATACCTATGGCAAACTACCAACAAGTGAGAGGTGTCTGATTGGAATAGCCAGATGAAGCTCTGCTATCAGACCCCCTGGAGTTTCCCACCTCATATGATATGGTGTAAATTAGCCCCATTGTATAAATGACTAACTTTGACGATTAGCAAAATGCCTAAAATATTACATATCCTGTCATTCTCCCTCATGCAGCAACATGTGTGTGAGAGAAATATCTACTCTCGTGTGTTCGCCTGGGTCACTACAGCATGGGGAAACTAGACATACAGCGAGTTTTCAAAACTGCAGAACTGTGGTGTCAATAGAAGTTAAAGAAGACAGATTTAGCACTTTTTCCATAATAAAGTCTGGAAACATTGTTGGTCCGAAGGCAAATAACCAAACCTTGAGCCATGGGGAAAGATGTGAAAGTTTATATTTTCTGGATATTTTTTATAATATAGAGTCTAGCAGTGGGTAAAAAGCATTACTGTTTGTTTTCCTTTTTTGGGTTTGTTTGAATAATTTGATACTTCAAAGTGACTAAACATTTAGTAACGTATATGTTTGTTTATGCTTTGGTTACATATATTAGAATGCAACACACATGTAACACCATGAAGACTCATTGTGAGTTTGGGATAGAAGATAAGGGCTGTCAAAATTGACATATCCCCCAGACAAGGGCCAAACGTGATCGTGTTTGATTGCATGTCTTGAGATGGATTGGTCAAGAGCAGGTTAAACACATGTGGTCCATGCGATGCGCTGGTGGGAATGACAATGAGTAGACAATATAAAGATGGTTGCATCTTGTTGCACTTTATTCAAGATCGTGTCCATTGATATCTGGTCTGAGATTACATGATTTTGCTGATGGATGCTCATCACTTATAATATTATATTCCTTGGTGGAATATATATTGTCTAAGCATGACTATTTTTTTACAAGTAATGATTTGAGTATTATATGTTTGGTGTCTGATTGTCTCCAGGGCCATGAAGAGCCACAACCCACACTGGATGAATGAACTATAAACTCATAATCCTGGTAGACTAAAGTCAGACAAAATCACTCTTTACCACATTTTACAAGTTCTGAGCGAGAAAGACAACTTAGTACCACACTACATACATAAAGATCAAATAAACAGGTATATTTATATGCTTTAATCACACTTGAGGTGGAGTCTGTTTTATTAAAAACGCAGGGCCCTTTAAGATCCTTCCCTGGCCTCAAAAAGAAAATGGTTTTTCTGCAGTACAACATGTATTGAAAACAGTTATGCATTATAGTCAATGAAATGGCACTTGTAGGTCCTATGTAGGATTGGTTTTAGGGGTGCATAATTGATGCTATGGCTATTATGATGTATGAGATTGCATGTTATAGTAAATGTTGCTTAATGCTTAAAGAACTATGTACATGATAAATTTACTTGATTTCTGCAGTAGGCTTTGTAAATAAGGATGGTTGTGCACAAACACTCTTCTTTGTTGTTTTCTTCTAACTATATGAAGGTTTTAAAATGTGTATATACTGTATGTTTTTTTTTAGCCCTGAAGAAGTCCCAGGCGGTTTGAAATGCATTGGCTATGGCTGCAGTGAAAAGAGACTCTTAAAGAAGGAATACTTTTTAAATCGATCAGACGAATTTTCGCATTATGTTAATTTGAAATTTATTGTATGATTCAAATATATGTGACTGATATAGCATTGTGATAATTTAAGTGCCCGGTCATCTGGGTTTTTAAATGGCAAAAGGCATGACTTACCCTGACTGACAGGAGAATTAATAGATAGTTTCTAATATTAAGACTTCTGCAAAACATTCCAAAAGAAGGCATTTATATTCAGTCTCCCTGGAGCACATTTGTGGCAAAGAACAAGTTTATAATGTGTTCCTAGGCTCCTCTGTGTGGTAATTCCAGGATTCAGTGGGTTTTCACAAGTGTGCTCTTAGCAGGACCTAAACTGGCTACTGTGCAGGCAGCTGGTAGTCTACAGGCAACTCCACATGGAACTTAGGGAACATATCAAAGTATATATTTTGAATATTGCATACACTAAGGTGGGTGGTATACTTCCATGTTCCAAATGGCTATGCAGGAGACGGAGCAAACAATTCCTGTTATCAGAATTCTTGCAAAATGTATTTAAAAATAACTGCCATACCCTATTTGATAGACCAGCTGGCCAACTGGTCCACATCCCTGGTCATTTGATTTTGGTGATCTGGTGTCTGCTCTACAGTGCCAGCTCTGTATATTTAGCCAAGTACAACCCTAACAAACCTGACTATCAGGGTAGAGAGGGCCTGTGGTCCAGCCGAAGGCATCCCAGGAAGGTAGTGTGGGGTTGACACTCAGATCCCAAGGAGTCAAACAATGGACAAGATAAGTGAATGTCCAGCCCAGTGCTTTAAAAAAACAATACTTTAATCACACCTCAACTCAATTCTATATGTCACAGGTGCAGGCTTCGTATGGTGAAATGGTGCAACTTTCTCAAGTTCTATGACCCATAAATCAGTAAATATATTTTGACTAGCCATTCTCTTAAGTGCATTAATATAATCTCAACAAAGTCCTGCCCAAATCTGTTATTGAGTTTCTCAATCAATATTTGCTCACGCGTTAGATTTACCTGAGGTGCAATGCAGAGTGTGTACAGTCCTCAATCCAATGCTAAAAAGGTTACGCTGAACTACCAAAAGCAATCTTGTCTCCATTCTTCCACAGTAGGACCACATCATTCGGCTCAGGCAAGTAGGCAATGCACTTCCACTGTCTGTCAAGGCGGGATCACAGCCGTTATACTGTACAATGTCAAACCAGGAGCATACCAAAAAGGATCCCACTGACTTCTGCATTCACACACAAACAACATTAGGTCCTGCTACCGTTAACCATACATACCAACGCACTCAACATACAGATAGGGATGTGTCTGAGTGGGGTCTGGGCATGACAAGCAAGCAGAACTTTTCTTTGGTAGGCCGGTAGGCATGGCACTCACTTTGAACTGGTAAAAAGGCCTACCCAATTCTATGGATTTGAAAAGGGTACGGTGCCACCACTGCATACAGTACATGTTACATTTGACACAGACAGTAACCTAGTGTCTGCCAGAAAGCACACTTTTGGCATCTGTCCTGATTTCAGAGCCAGGCCCTTGATCCTGTGGTCAATTTCTGGTCTAGGCGTTAACGTGCATGTAGGATCTCATGTGTGCTGAGTCCAAAAGAAAATCCAGATATCAGTTTCACATGCAAGCGGGTCAGTCTCAGGGCAGAGGTGCACATAGGTTTACCATATAGAGAACAATCCAATCCCATAATGACATTTTCCTTCAACATCCGTAACACAGGCTGATGACTATGCCAAAGGTCAACTAAATATTAGTACGTTTGAGTCTCTTGTGAGTTGGCTAGCAGCCATGTATTGGGTTGAGCACAGCTACTAACCCTAATGTAGTACTGTTGCTTTATTTTCAGAGGAAATCATACAGTAATGTGTTTTGGGTATCCTTTCTTCTGTCAAAGATAACACATCACCCATTAGGAAGAATATCAAACCATGTCTTATTATATCCCATAAGCTATAAAAAATATATATTTCTGTCTGCTAGACATTTCCCTCCTCATTAAGTGCCGAGAATATTGTACAAAATATGTAAAGTTTGAAATGTTGTTCAAAATGTACAGAAGGTTTTGATTTCCGTTCAGACTCCCTAAGTTGTATAGTAAGGGTGACCACCTATACCCAAGGGTTTTCAGAATGTGTGGATACTAAGCAAACACTAACATCATTAGTTCCTTAAATCTGCCTGAACTAAATTGCAACCCAGAAGGCTCCTTAAAGAATGCACCTTTGAAACTTTTTGGCACAATTTACCCCAGGGAGATTTGCCTTCAGGCTCCCTAGGGCAGCAGCAAATTTATAGCAAACTTTTTACCATTTTGGGGAGTACTCCTGTGGTTAACAGAGCGTTTATACTAGGCGTGAGTATATTTTCAATTAATTTAGGTTTCAAAATGCAGTTCAAGTAGCCAATTTGTGAAATTCCTGGCGTGGGCTCATCTTTGGTGACGGACAACAACCCATGGCATATCAGGCAGCATTATATGTTTTTTTTTATTTTCCCAATTGAATGTCCATTTTCTAAATTCTTTGCAAATGTTCCACAAATATAACTTTTCCTGTAGGCCTGACTCAGAAAACAGTTCTAAGGCAAAAGCCGGTGACCGTGTTTTTTCCCTGGGTCTCCCGAATCTGAGCTTAGGAGCAATACATACGTTTTCAATTTGTTTGGCAAACTCACTGGACACAATACTAGTGGCAGATTATAAAAGAAAGGCATGAAGATATGCTGCTCCGAGTCCCTTCATTGGTGACAGTTTACCCATGGAATAACAATGGAGAAAATATATTAAAACCATATATTTTCAACATCTCTCCACAAATGGGCAGCAAGCTTCTTCGCCTTAATTTGCAGGCCAAGGCTAAGCAAAAATATCTGTTTTCTAGTATCTTGCAAAAGTTCTGAAAATATATTTTCCTAAGCTTCTTTAATGCAGGTGCTTATTCTTGTTAGAAGGAAACATGTCTATGTAGTTGTAGCTCCATTTAAATAGTGCTTCATACCCAATTGCTAGGGGCCGAATCACATTATCAGATGGACACCATGCTACAGTGTGGTGGGGGTTGCTTGGTTGGAATAATATTATAGATGTCGTGAGTCTATGTAGGAAGCTGTTGGTGTAGTGTGTGAATAACCCAGAGTGGTGCTCCTACTGAGTCTTGGGTCACAGAGCTCAGAAATGTGATGGATAAGGATAGGTGAGAAAACCATGGCCTCTTGTTATATTGCCAGGGTTCCCTGCCAATCTGCAGGTCCCATGTTGCATATATGGCTATTATCAAAGACTTTCTATTCACTTCCTGTGCTGTACACATAAGCATCCTACGAGTATTGTGCAGGGTGACTTCTAGATTGCAGGGATAGACGCTTTCTATGCATTGGATACAAGTCCTTCTCTCTGTGTTCTGGTAATAGTCTGCTAGAGCAAAAATGTTTTCTCAGGATAGAAGTATCAGCCAACCTGTACTAATTGAGGTCAGAAATGCTCGTGGCCTTTTGTGATGATTCCTGTGTCATTTGGGGCATCACTGTCATCTAGCCAGTACTGATTGTAGCTGGACATAGCAGAGTCGGTTTGTGGCATTCCTGTGACTTTGGGATCCTCTTGATCAAAGTGTTCTGTTTAGACCTTGAATGTTGTTCAAATTTGATGTGTGCTAATGATTTATCATCTTTGTCCCCGGAAAAGTCTGTTTTTTACTTCTTTCATTAAGCTTAGATTATCTTGTACATTTCATACCTTGGCCGGCAAGGAGTTAAAAATGCTGATGTTTGACCTGAGAATCCTGTTCCACTGTTGATATTTTTTGTGTAGAAAGGAATGATGAATTTGGGTGTTAATCTGGAGTGTAGTCTCTTGTTTTGGGAGTATTGTGGGAATTTAACATGTCGGTAGCATATGGTATTCTTTGGATAGCTCTGTGGACAATGCAGGGTGCCTTAAAACAGAGCATCTGGCTACCGGCAGTCGGTGAAGTATATGAAGCACTCATGTCATGTGATACCCTTGGTGCAGATGTAATAGCAAACTTGCAGCATTGTTTTGGGTCTTTGCAGTTTTTGTAGTAGGATTCAGGCAGCTCCTTAGTATGAGCCCTTTGGGTTGTCTACGTGCAATATTACGAGATTGTTACTGGCCCATGATTTCTGATGGTACCCCAGATGAGGGAAATGCCTTTTAGGGCTTGGTTATGAGTCAGTCATTGTTTTCCGACCTGTGAGTAAACCTATGTTTATGCTTGGGTCGAAATTACAAGTTGAGTGTTTTTAACGCATCTGATAATTATCGAATGTGTTAGCTACCACATCCTTCGTCAAATTTCGGCAGGTCACACCTGCTGAAATTTAAAATGGGAAAAGCATACGGTATTTACCATATTATGCGGATTCTGATGCAATAAACATCAAAATGTGCATGTTATTTCCCAGAAATTCGTAATAGGTGCTCTTTTTCATACCCGATGAATAACGAACCCCGTGATATCATTATTTTCCAGGGGGCATATTTTCAAAGACTTATCGCCGAGTTAACGGCACTTTATCGCAGCTAAAGTGGCAATAAATGTATCGCCCCATTCAAAAGCTGGTGTTAACAGCCCATATCACCAGTTTACCTGCGATAGCAGCCGCAAAAAACATCGCCACAGATGACCCCCGCAACTATCGCTAATGAGATGCAGAGTAGGTGTTCCCGTGCCAAAAGCTGTGGCAACACCACACCGCAACATTCTCAACGAACAGCCAGATAGGCGATAAGATCGCAAAACATGCGATAAGGCGCGTTAGCAGCAGGAAATTAACACCTGCTCTGACCTGGTGTAAAATCGGACAACAGCCTGCACCACAATAGGGAGCCCAGGCCAGAGCCACACCTGAAGGGCAACAGATGCCATAGAGCCAACGATTATGCAGCTGGGAGCCCTAACAGGGCCACAACACCCACCGCCACCACCCCCAGGTCCCCCCAGACCAACACAGAGGCAGCGCAGACAAAGACAGCGACCCTCAGAAAATGCACCAACCTCACAGACCCAACACCAGAGAATGTTTGTGCCCACTACATGCTCAAAGGGACAACCATCCTCCGCATCCTGGCCACCATTGTCCACAGGCTGATGGTACCAACACATCGGACAACCAACATCCCACCTCAGACAAGCTGCTGGTTGTGCGGCACCTGTTGGCCTCTGGTACCCTCCAACCAACAACCCCCTGAGTCAGAGGAGTCACCCAGCCAGCCCAATCCAAGTTCCTGACAAGGGTCATGGATGACACCATCAGCTTGGTACCCCACTATCTATACTTCTGCCACACTGCACAGAAACAGCCAGAGACCAAGCAAGGCATCTAGGCCACAGCTTGGCTTCCTGCAAGTGTCAGGAGGCAATTGACTGCACACATGTCCTACTTGTGCCCCCTGGCAACACCGCACACAATAACCGCAACAGAAATCGCACGTATTCCACCAATGTCAAGGCAATATTGGACCACCGGGGAATCTCCACCAACGTCATCGCCAACCACCCAGGCAGTGTGCATGATCCCTAAATCTTCCGACAGTCCATCATCAACCTGCGCTACCAGGATGGCACCCACGGAAAAGCACTGCTTGTTGGCAAATACCAAATGAACACACCACACTCCTCAGCTCCACAACCATGTAACTCACAACACTGGGAATGCACATGTCCCAAGCTCACATACAACATGCAGAACAACATGCACACCCACCAGACACGACATCACATATGACTGGCATGGCGCCTCAGCCACACAGTAGCAGAATGTGGGATGAGGTGGGGACCAGGCATGTGCGAAGGAGGCAAGTGACCGATGAATGAGAATGTACACGATGCAAAGTGTGGCCTGGATGTGCTGGTCAGACTGCAGTATGCAGACCACACACATATTCATGTCGACACACACCACTTGTGTTGGGAGTGTAGTGGACAGTAGACGAAACCATGTCACCCCAGCCGGTGGGGATGATTGTGGAAATGCAGCTTGTTACGTCCCCCCATAAGCAAGAGTGGAGTTGGCTGGCCCGGCGTATGGCAGGCCAGCGTAGGGGTGTGAATAAAGGGCACACAACTCTGGCCGTGGTCCTCTTCCGGAATCCCCAACGTGTCTGCCAGGGCATCACGAGGCGATACCGTCACCGTGAGCGGGGTTGCCAGCGATCCTTGGCACCTGCTGCACACCGGGACGCTGGTCCCTGAACCAGTCTTGCCCGCCCCTGCTCACCTAGGCCTCAATGCCCACCTGCAGATACCGGCGTGTGTTGAAGAGGGCCCACCAAGTGCCAGTGCAATCTCCAAGCCAGAGGCCCGCAACCTTGGCAGCCTCCTCAGACCATCACGGCCTCCGCAACACAGGCCCACAGTACTCCTTTCTTGTTGACGTACTCCATCTGCAGAAACAGCGGACAAGTAGGTCACACATTTGGAACTGAGTCTTGATTATACCATGGAAGTGAACATTAATTATGGCTGAGTTTATGTCACTATACTCCTTTCAATGTGGTGACAGCAAGTCTGTGCATAGCATCAGAACCACACGTGTCACTGGGCCCACACGGATAACTGACCTCAGTCTACGCTGGGCTCGAGTAGGTCACACAATCGGAACTGAGCATCGATTTTTTAAATTTTATATGGGAAAAAACGGTTCCAGTGGAGTAATAAAATCACTTTTTGCATTACAATATTCCTGTAAATGTATATATATCTTGATTTGCTGATACAAATATAATTGCATTATCAAAATTCTTCGCTGTGAGCCTCCTTTCTCTCTCTGACATTCCACATAACCCTTGTTGTTATTGCTATTATGCCTTAATGTTACCATACACAGTGATTGTATTACTCCACTGGAACTGTTGTTTCCCATATAAAGTCTACACCCTGGTTCCTTAGTGAGTAGGGTTCCCTTGTTCTTTCATTTCATCGATTTTTTAAAGGCAGAGTACATATCATTGTACGCAAGGAGAGGTGTAAGAGGATGACTGCAGTTGAGAGAATAAAAGGATCATCATTATGAAGGTAATCGAACACTACCGACAACTGCCCTGGTGTCACTAACGGTGCATCGCGAGCCAACGACATGTGGCTATGGGCCATTGCTGATTGATGCCTCTGGCCTACACTGCGGTTGAGTAGGTCACAGAGTCTTGATTTCGCAGTGGCGGAGTTTATATCATTGTACCAGCATCATTGCAGACTGCATCCCCTCTCAGCCCTGCACCACTAAGTCTGTTCCCCGAGTTTCATGGACACTCTCTGGTCGAACTTTGGTGGCGTCTGAGTCTATGGACTAGGGGGTAGTTTTCATCCTCATGTAGCTGATACTGAATTGGGAGTGGAAACGAGGCTGTAGCATTTCACTCCTCCATTTGCTGCTTCCGGATGGCAACTGCCCTCTGCATCATGCCCTGGAGGACACCTTCCACTGTCCCCCGTGACCCTCTGCCACAGTCCCCTTGGACAACGTCGAGGACCCGCTCAGCCTGCGTGGCCCTACTTCAGAGGACCGCATGTCACTGTCCCGTGACGGTGTGCCTGTGCCGCCGGCTGTGCATCCGGGGCCACTAACTCGGTGCAGCTCAAATCAGGGACCCTGTTTGATTGAATATTTTAAGGCCTCTGAGACGATGCCCTTGGGGTCGTCAACGCCATGTGTCTGTGGCCCTGCGCTGTCTGCTGCCTCCCGCCTCAACTCCGGTCCACTAGGGCTCACACATCCAATCGAGTCCTGACCGGCCTGGACGTCGCATCACCACAGGAGGCACACGCCACCATCGCCAGGACCACCTCCAACCGCCATCTGCCAAGGTCGAAACACTGGTACTGGCAAACTAACGGATGTGCTCACACCTTCTGTGGATGCCATCATCTGCCTGATACCCTGCTCAGCAATCCAGGGGCCACTGACTCTGTGCACCGCAAACCATAGACAATCACTGATTGAGGTTTGTGCTGTGGAGAAGTTGCGCAGCAATGTCACCTCAGGCAGTGTGGGAGACCTAGAACGTTGATGAGGAAGATGATGCAGGTGTAACACACCCCACTGCATCTGCATCAGAACACCCCAAAGAAACACAATCCTTTACATTTTCTTCACATGAGCGCACTCAGCTCTAGTGCCCTAACCTCAGTGCACAGCAACTCCTGGGCACTTCTGTTTGCATGTTGGGTGACCTCTGTACTTGCTCCGGCTCCCTCCATGTTGATCAGCAGTTGACTCTGTTATGTTGGTGTTTTCAGTTTCGGTTTCAATGGTGTTCACTGTTCAAGTTGTTGCCAGTGCCAACCACTCCGTGCGGGCTGGCTTACACTAACCCCACACACATCCAGCACAGTCGTCACTGTACATGTGGCCCTGTCAATAAAGGGGCTGGGCGCACGTGCCCGTAGCCAGTTCCAAATACTATCAGCGTGTGTCCCTGTGGTCATGTTGTATGCATGAGGGCCCTGGGCCCTACGACATTACATTGTGCTGTGTACAGCGGACGCAAACATGTCACCACAGGCAGCGGGTTAGAGCTTGGATATGTAGCTTTGTCATCACCCACTCAATACGTAAGAGGAGTGGACTGGGCCGTTGTACACAGGGTCAACGTGGGTGTGTGATTGATAATTGTGTGCCCCTGGACATGGTTCTGTACTGGAAATGTGCATCTGCATGTGTCTCTGTGGCAGTGTGGTTCTCTTTTGTGGGATGTAGGTGGTCCATTAAGGGAATATGACACCCACGTATGTGATCTGGTTCGTCTGCCATGGGTTCAGACCCCACCCGTACCTCTTCGGCCACCTCCTTTTGGCATTCTGACTCCTGGCATTGGGATGCCATGTGTGTGTCGGTGAAGTGTTGGGAGATAGCCATGCTTGTGGGTGCCGTTGCTGTGTGGTCTGTTGTAGGGGCTGTGTTCTCCTCTTTGTAGCTTGGCTGGCCTGGTCCTGGTGGTAGGTTGCGTGGGATGTCCATGGCCTGTTGTAGGGCATCTGTGTCGAAGGTGTGGTGGTTCTCCTCAGCATCACTGATGTGTGGTCTGCTCTGCTCTGCTGGAGGTGTTATGTGTCCCTCTGCAATATGAAGGGGAGATGCATGTTGACATTGTGTTGACATATATGTTGGCGCATTTTTCTTGTTTACATGCAGACTGTATGACAATGTACATTGTGACTGTTTTGGAGGTGCTGGATTTAAATGCAGGACAGTGGACATTTGGACTACATGACAGATGTTAGGTTGTACGCGTACATTTCCATCTCACAGTTTCCAGCTCTGTCTGTTTCTGCACGTGTGTGGAGCCAGTTGTGTCCTCTTTTCTGCAGTGTTGGCATTGCACATTGTACCACAATGTTGTGTATGTGGATGTGTGTTATTGCTATGTG
The DNA here is from genome assembly GCF_964261635.1 of Lissotriton helveticus. Lineage (NCBI taxonomy): Eukaryota > Metazoa > Chordata > Amphibia > Caudata > Salamandridae > Lissotriton > Lissotriton helveticus. The sequence goes on along the minus strand of NC_136069.1, from coordinate 1,045,963,940 downwards.
TGTGTGCTGCAGTGTGCCACGGGGATCAGGGACATGATCTAGGGTCATTGTGGGTGTGCAGTGTGCTTCACATCGTTGTGCATGTGTGCCATTGGCCCATCTCCCCCGTCCCCCCAGTCCCTGGTCATTACTCACCCTGCTGATGTTGTGTCAGGTCCTCTTGAGCTGTGTCCGGACTCCGGACTGCTTGGACCGTCTCCACACTGATGACTGTGGCCTCTGTTTCCTCCTGCATCTCCTGTAGCGCAGGACTCTCACCTCCTGTTGCAGTTGCTGCCTTCCTGTTGGCAGCAGCTTTGTGCCTGGTTTAGATTTTGACATCATGCCAGCACCTCTTGGCCTCCTCCACTGGCCTCCTCACCACTCCGACTGCATTCAGGGTAGTTTAATTGTGGGTCAGTTGATGGTAGTGTTCTATCACCTCCGTGACGCTGATCTGGTTTTGCTGCGGACTGCACCCCGTCTTCCTCTCCCTCTTCTCCGTGGCCTTCCCCGACCCCTTTGTTCCTTGCTGGTGGTCGTGGGGCTTGTGGGGTTCGCGTTAGCCTCTGCACTCGGTCAGGGTGCATCCATGTTGCTACGCACTTTGGATTGTTTTTGATGTGTTGTTTTTGTTGCTTTTATAGTGCATTTCCCGCCAAACGCATGGGGTTTGCAGGCCGGCCGCTGGTTTGCGCTGCTTTTTGTATCGCAATTGGTCTCATCTGAAGTTTTCTTACATTCGTGTTTCGCATTTTTGCGGCATCGCATTAATTTTAACGTGGTCATTTGACGCGTTATCTGAAAACTATTGCATGGTACCGCCGTGTTGTGAATCTTAGTTAACACTGCGTAATTTTCCCACGATAGACTGCAATGTTGAATGTTTCGTTAAGTTACTTTTGCGACGGTTATCACACGTTCTTGAGAATATCCTCCCAGGTGCGATAAATAGCACCTATACTTGTAATCAGGCCCTTAGTGTCTGCATTGTGGGGAAAGTACTCCCAACTTGATTAACATGTGGGATGAAGGAAAGTTTTGAGTCCATAATCAGTCTGAGGCTTTTTACCTCATGCCATGTCAATGGTGAAGAACCTAGTTCTGTGGGTCAAATTGTCATAGGTTGGTTGTTCCAGTTTCCAAGGATCATGATTTTTCTTTTGGCAGAGCTGGGTTTATGGTGGCTGGTCTTTATTCATTCATCGATGGCACAGAAACAGTTGCAGAGTTTAGATTTGCCTAGATCTTTAGGATTTTCCAGTTTACGATATTCAGCATGTCATCTGTATAGTTGCACCGTAGGAGGTTGAATGATCAAGAAGGGGTTGTGGTAGATGTTGAACATGAGTGGGGAAATAATTGTGTGGCAATATCTGTTTCTAAGCATGTTTCACACCTTTTGCAAGCAAATTATTCAAGAAACGCAAAAAAATATATATGGCCTTAAAGCATCAATAGAGCTTAACTTACAGTATCAAAATAGATCCTATCACAATGGTATCAAATTTTAAATGTGTGACTGCCTACATGAAGGAGACAGGAAATGGGAAAGAAAGGTGGAAATAGTTGGTGGTGTTATACCATAGAGATGGTGACCTTGGGAGATTCTTAGTAAGGCATGGAAGCAGAGCTCTTCCACATACAATTAGAATTGTAAAGGCAGTTCGTGCAGCAACATATGAAAATGAGCTTTGCAGGCACATAAGAGGAGACATATTAGAACGCAAAGCCTCTGGTCTGTTTATTCATCAATTGTCCATGTGGTTTCCATTCTTTAAGACCAGTACCTCTGGTGGCTTGGGTGGCCAAGTGCTTTGCAAGGATAAATGTAAGCATCTGCTTAATGAGCATCTCCAGAAGAACAACTTGGTTGCTGAAACATTTACCATACATGCTGGGCATGAAGCACGGCAGATCAGCTTCCTTTTTCTGAAATTCTGTTATAAAATTTACCTTTTTCAGACAGCATAAAGAGATGGGGCTGCAGGTGCTCTCAAACAGGTCTCTGCTAATTTTGCATTGATACAACAGATACCTTTACCCATCACTGCTTTTTATTCTTCCTAGCCTATATGGGCTATCGTAGGTGGTGGGTACTACAGATTTCAAAACCTTCAATAACAGCCTAGTATATATGACATAAGGTACATTATAGGTTGTTTCTAGTCACTGAGGAGTCCCAGGAGAATATAGAGGCCTAAGGCTGAGTTCCTTTATAAGATTGTGGCACTCCATGGTGACTTGTAAAATCTATATCATGTATGGCAGGAGGTACTTTATACCTCAAAATACCTGGCTACCCCGTCAACTTTCCAACAAAACACTTAAATCCTTGGTATGTAACTCTTTCATATAAAGAGAAAGCGTGTTTGCAAGCATAAAGTATAAAAGTAGAATCTCTAGAGCAAAATTAAACACATCAAAAGAGCTGTGATATATTTTATGCAAGATTTTAGAATCAGTTTAATGCAGTCTGTTTTCTTTAAAAGGAAAGGCTCAGTAGCTCCGAATGTGCAGAAACATGAAGACAAATTCAAACGTTTCTATAATTACCTAGGAAGTGCAAAAAGTAAACATGTTGTCATAAGCATTTCCTTTCTGGATATCCCTGCACAGCTAGATAAATAGAGTAGAATAAAAAAAAGGCATTTTTCAACTTTGCATTACAAACAGCTGCTTTAAATATGCTTCATGGCCTGAGCTGTCTTACCTGTCAGCTGCTGTATCTGCCTACAGGCGTTGATATGACAGAATTAAATTGTAATAAGCTATTACAGTTGACCTCTGATGTCATTTCTTTACAATCAGTGACTGGGTGAGTCACAAGTCACCGATTATAAATAAATTAGAGACAGGAAGTTATACAGGGATTGCAGAATCCCATGTATTATAGAAAGGCCCTACAGTTCTTAAAGTTGGCAGCCCACCCCCTCAATATTATATGCAGTTTGTACATTTTGCCAGCAATCATGGTGAATTCTCTGTAGTTTGATGGCCCTCTGGTAAAGACCTCAGCATAATACTAGCTGGTTTTTCCATTACTATATTGACAGGGTGTATGGTGATCAGTATACTTCTCTTTGAACTGTGAACTACATAACTACAGATTATTTGGACTACTATTTTGGTGTGAGCAACACATTGTCTTCTTTTATCCATGCACTCACTGACTTATTTTTCTGTGTTAACTGGATGGAGAGTTTTCTGTTTTATTTCTGAATCCTTTTAATATCCCATGCAAATTCCCATTGGAGCAATGGTATGTATGTATCATTTGAGCATGATGCAAATGTTATAAGTTTGCAATTCTTAATGCAAATTTAAATGTCTTTTTAATCTCATGTCTAAATTATGTGCATTATAATATGCAAAGTTATTTGAGTGTTTTAAAATAAAATAAACTTGGTATGTTAATGATGATTAACCTTTATGTGCCTCAGTGTGGTGTGTGAGGAAGTGAGGTAAACGAAAATACAATTTAGGTGATTTCCTCATATAGTGAGATTTTGCAGTCTCTGTAATAATCTATGATGACTGTAGGAAGGCAGAGTATTATGTGGTGATGCTGGTTAGGCTTCACCATGTAACAGTCTCATAATGCCCCATGGTCCTTGGATTCACTGTAATATATTCTAAGCTCAGTGCTGGTAGAGTGGCAAAGAGCAGTCAGGCTTTACTAAAAGAATATGTGTTAAGCATTTCTTTCAGAGTACTCACATGGACGGTAAGTAATTGACACAACTTGAAAGAAATCTGACACCAATTTATAAAAATATAGCAGATATACACAAAAATTTAGATAGCAAAATGAATCAATCGGGTAAGTATAACCAGAGTTATGAATTTTAGAAGCAAAACCAAATCAGTGCAAAACAGTTCTGTAAATGTTATCATTGTGCTCAATGATAAAAAGCACTAGTGACAATCGGTCACTTGCAGGTCATTTTATCATTACGGTCAATGGTAAATTGCACTAGTGACAATCAGTTAGTTGCACTGCTAAGGTTATGCCGGTCCCAGGACCAAGCCACGATAGTCAGTTCTATTTTACATGGCTCGCGAAACCTGGTTGAAGAGTTGTCCGGCCTGTCTGTTGTGCTGAACTTAGAGTTGTTCGGGAGCTGGTTTTACCGCATACACAGTGCTGGTGGGGAACCGGGTGCAAAACGTCAACAAGGAAGTTACTGCTGATGTCGGATTAAGGTTTTATGGAGTGTCCTGGAGGTGCAGTGTTGAGTAAAGGGGGTGGTTGCGAGACTGCTGCCCAACAATCATTGGCTGCAGTAAGGTCTACAGGAAGATATTTCGGTGTCCAGAGGCCTTGGGGAAAACGGTAGCCACCTGAGACTTGCTGGAGGTCAGGACTACGCTTTCCACAATGTACTGGACCATTGACTTTTGGGTGCTCCCTAGGAGGGCCCGATGGGCATCAATTCTTTGTTTCCAGTACATTGTTTTTACCTATTGTGTGCAGGGGACCAGTGCCACTAGTCCAGGGAAGTCTGAAGTTGCCTTTGGCTCCTAAAGGGGTCCCTCTGTCCCTCTGTCTGGGCGAACTGAGCTTTGGTCAAGGACGAGTCACAGTCATGCAATTCCAGGAGGTTGCAACAGGGCAGAGTATCACACATTTGTTTTGTGCAGATCCTTTTGTTGCAGACACAAGTCTCCTCTTTGTCCTTTGTTACAAGTCAGATCAGAACTGAGTTTCAGGTGTAGCCCTTAATTCTAATATTTAGGGGCAGTAAAGGTGTGTATGCAAGTGGCTAATGGGTTACTAGCCCCAGTGGCTAATCCGCCCCTAAGGTGACCCCATCTGGGGGTGCGGGTCCCCTTTTTTACCCAGATGCCTCTATTCTACCACTTTCAAAAGTGGCAGAAGTCTTCTTCAGCTGTACAGACTAGTTAGCCCACCCCACAGGTGTGGATAGCCTTCTGGGGGAGAACACCCCCTAAATACCTAATTCTCTCACCTGCCTGGGCACAAATGTGTCTGAGGGCAGTGGGAAGTTTGTTCCACCTTTGGGAGGCAGCCTGGTTGCATATCACAGGCAGTGAAGGCTTTGAAACTCACAGCCTGGATCTGCAACTTCACCAGCAATCCTGTGAGGGAGGGAGAAGTGGCCTCCTTCCTGTCCAGGCTACTGTATCTGAATCCTGGGAGAGTTCACTCCTCCTGTCAGAAGGTCAGATTCCTGTCTTGGTGGCAGGAGCTGTGGGCTGGAGCCAGAGCACAGAAAAGGCACGGGGCAGCCAGGATGGCACCCACGAAAAACAATATATACAGTACTAAATAAAATATAGACCCAAATCGGCGCTATATTTATACAGTGTCCAGCCGGACAACGCATTTTAATAAATTGGATAGAATTAAGGTACACAAAAATGAGAGAACAACAATAGAGTGGGACGCAATCCTGCATCCAGTACTTAGGACAGGAAACAAAAAAACATTGAACATAAAAAATTCCAGGCAAAACTAGAGAATGGAAGCTTAATTGAATCACAGAATGAACAAGCTATCCAAAATAGTGAACACACCACTTTACACATTTGTTAAGTGTGGCACTATTAAGTTGGTTGACGACGTTTCGATCCCATGCACAAGAAATAGTGGGATCATCATCAGGACTGAGCAATTAATTGCATGAATGTTAATACAAGGCCTGTTAGAGAGGAAAAAGAGAAACAGGGAAGCCTGTCAAGGAGCTGTAGAGTAAGTACTTGTATAATGTCAGAAAAACCATGCATTTGAGTGATTCAGTCGTCTGTTCCACAGAGAATGGCAAATGTGTGAATGACAACAAGTCGTAGTCAAATTGGACTGTGACTAACTGGGGCAAATGAAGTGGAGACGGATGTTCTGGTGAAAATTACACCGGAGGTTTGTTTACAATTGGCTGTGCTTGTTTTGGCACTTTATATACCACTCCACCGCCACTACTTTCCCATAGGCATTGGTTGGACGTCACGTAGAACTTCGTTGTGACATATTATGGGCACCGTCATCATGCGCCCCTCGTTAGTATTGTGTCTCCTTTTCACTTAATACTTTGTAGGTTGGTTAGAGCATGTGTTTGCCTTATTAATTCCTCCGGCGTAATTTGCACCAGCACATCCGTCTCCACTTCATTTGCCCCAGTTAGTCACACTCCAATTTGACCACGACTTGTTGTCATTTACGCATGTGCCATTCTCTGTGAAACAGACCACTGAATCACTCAAATGCATGGTTTTTCTGACATTATACAAGTACTTACTCTACAGCTCCTTGACAGGCTTCCCTGTTTCTCTTTTTCCTCTCTAACAGGCCTGTATTAACATTCAGGCAATTACTTGCTCATTCCTGATGATGATACCACTATTTCTTGTGCATGGGATCGAAACGTCGTCGACCAACTTAATAGTGCCACATAAAAGTGGTGTGGTCACTATTTTGGATAGCTTGTTCATTCTATGATTCAATTAAGCTTCCATTCTCTAGTTTTGCCTGCAATTTTTTATGTTTGTAGTTTTTGTGTTTCCTGTCCTATGTACTGGATGCAGGATTGCGTCCCGCTCTATTGTTGTTCTCTCATTTTTTGTACCTAAATTCTATCCAATTTATTAAAATTTGTTGTCCGGCTGGACACTGTGTAAATAACCCGATCTGAGCCTATATTTTATTTACTACTGTATATATTGTTTTTCTAGGAAAAATTGTTTCTTGTTTTAATGGTAAAGGCCATGATAGGGACATATAAGCTTGCACTTACATGTCAACACCTTTAATATAATGCACGCTGCCCCTGGACTTTAGGAGGCCTTCCTTAGGGGTGACTGGCATATATTGTCTTTCCTAAACATGGTGAGGGCAAAATCGAGTTCTAGCAGTTTGCACTGCTTCTGCAGTATGCAATGGCAAGCCTGCTGTCGGTAGCTTTCTTGGGAGGGTGGCACAAACAGTGTTTTAGGCCCTGCTGACCCCTTTAACTCCTACCCCCTAGACACCACTGGTACAATCTACTAGATGCTTATAAGGGGGATAAAGTCCTTGCCAACTGGGGATACCAATTCACATATATTCATTTTGGGGAGATCGCATTGGCACTGGGGGCTGGGCAGCAGGCTCCAGCACACTTTCAGAGTCATAACCATCAGCATTGGAGCAAACAGTGGGGAGGGGTGTCCATACAAATAGTACATTTTCCTAGATTGATGGACAGTATTAACAGCTAAGATGTCCAATGCTAGTTTAGCTGTCACTCCATTTTTGTCCACTTTTAATTTCAGGTCTTTTCGGAGGAATATCAGTGCTGACTCTTGGTATCTGCTTGGGTAGAATCTGGAATATTGATATGATAATATATTGTTCTCCACAACAATGTTGGAGTGATGAGAGAAGAAGTAGGGCTTGATGACAGTGGGCTGTTTAGGAGCAGGGTCCAAGTACAGCCATAGACAAAGGCAAAACATCTCCAAGTAGCAAAGTCCAAAGTCCATGCCCCGGAAGCCCTCGATATTGAGGGGATGCTGCTCGGCTTCATTTCCCAATGAAGCACTCTACATTTGGACGTAGAAACTATTCTGGAAGTTAGATCTCCTTCAGTGTAACAACCCAGCGAGTTGGGGCTAACTGGTAATTCGATGTTGATGCATGCAGCTTCAATGGTGACCTTGGTCTCTGCTGGTTTTCTAGGCTGCAGAAAGATGGCAATAAGGTTCTAAGTCTCACTTCTTGCCTATTGAAGACAGGAGTAGTACCCTCAAACAGTAGCCAAGGGTACCAGACCTGGGAGCACCTCAGCTGCAGGGTCCATAGCAGGTCCAACTGGAACTGGTCAGCTAGGCAGTTGCAGGGAGTTGGGTCTCTAGAACTTTGTTGTTTCCATGTAGTTCAAACAAGAGGTATGTCAACCAACTCTTGAGTCATTTCTGGGGTCATGGGTTCAAGGCAAGCAGGCCCAGTCTTCCTTCAGTTTCCGTCATCTGATTCTTCACAGGTCCAGGAGTGTGCTGAGGAGAGGTCTGTAGAGTGCACATTTATGGCAAGTGCCAGCCTGTGGGTGGAAGGCAATCCTTTGTCCGCTCCCTAAAATTGTTCTGGTCTTTTCTCCCCCTCTCATTGGGATTGGAGCAAGTTTGACTAGAGAGATAAAAGGGAGGCAGGCCTACATGTGAGCTTCATCTGCCAGTGACAGGGTAAACATCATTTGAACCTCAGAAAGGCGGTGGAGAGAGCCCTCATGCCATATTGTCAATGGAGGAGACCACTTCCCTACACCCAAAGCCTTTTATCCATTCTCTGGGAACCATAGACATCTCATAACAAGGGAGCTATCAGGGGTTAGGTGAGGTGACAGCTGGAATCTGTCAGGGAAGCATTTTGGTTTTAGGCAGGTAAAATCCTAAAAGTAATATATAATAATATAAAATCCGACATAACCACCAAGTTGGATTTTAGTTTTACCGGTAAAACAAGTCCTCAAATAATTTTTCTAGCTAGTCCCAAAGTTAGTTTAGCACTTATTAATAGTAATACTGTAAACCAGTAGTAACCTATGGGAGAGTCAGCCTTGCGACTGTGAAGAAACAAGTTTGGATGTTTTGCACTGCCAGGACATGTAAAATATTAAATATGCATGTCCTACTTTTAAATACTACATACCTTGACATATGGGCTTTGAGGCCTAACTTAGAGGTGACGTTTAAGTATTAAAAAGGAAGGCTTTAGGATGTTTAGTTTATTTTGCCAGGCCGAAATGGCAGTTTAAACCTGCATACAAAGGCACCAGTGGCCGGCCTGGTGACCTGCTTTAGTGGGTGGCACAATGAATGCTGCAGTCCACTAGTAGCAATTAATTTACTGGCCCTGGCTTTAGATTGCAGGAGATACTAGGGACTTATAAGTAAAATAAAATTGCCATTAGTCGTGAAACAATGAAGGCTTGGGACTCCAGTCTTTTGTTAACAGATAATAACCCAAAGACAACATGGAAACATATAAAAAAAACATACACTTCCTTGTAGTTAGAGGTTACAGCATTGATGTCTTTCATAGATCCACTTGCTTAAATTGCTCCCCGTCTTCAGGCTGAGTAAGTTTTCAGAATAACAGTATTAACATGTTTTAATGCAATATACTATACATAATGTTAGATGTTGGAAACCATAGTCTGTTTGGAAGCCAAGGGCCCGATTCACAGAACTAACTTAAGACAAAATTCTAAACTTACTACCATTTTGGAATTTACAGAAGGCACTTACTCATTTTGGTATTCACAGAATGCACTTGCTCATTTTGGTATTCATAGAAGGCACTTGCTCATTGATGAGTAAGTGCCTTCTGTGAATACCAAAATGGGTAAGTGCACTTACTCATTTTGGTATTCACAGAAGGCACTAAGTGCCTTCTGTGAATACCAAAATGAGTAAATGGTAGTAAGTTTAGGATTTTGTCTTAAGTTAGTTCTGTAAATCGGGCCCCAAGTCTGTAAGATGCTTATAGACACTCTTTTTGATGCTCCGGCAGCGCTGATTACAAAATCGTATCTCTGAGGTCACGTAAAGCCACTATGGCCTCATATATATGAAGTAAGTTAAGGCAGCGCAAATTGCTGAGTTGCCTTACTCTGCGCTCAAGAGGCATTCCATTGGCTTTGTGGTGAGGGTTCCCACACAACTCCCATGGAATTTGGCTCATCCCAAGATTTACAAGACCATGCAAACCTGGGGAAGCACCGAGTTCTTACGCCACCTGAGGTTAGGCATATCGAGGAGAAATATTTTTATTTTTCCTCGTTTATTCCTCATTCTATGTGTGCTGCAGCACACATAGAAAGAGGAAAACACCTCTTAGGATTATTTTTGTCCAGGAAGGGGCCCTTTCTGCACAAAAACAATCCTGTTGGCAACCAAGGCACTGGTGCAAGGGTGCCTGCTTTGGTGCTAGGCTGGCGAAACAGCGTAATGCACCCTATTGCATAAATACGGTGCATTCCTGCCCTTTCACTTTAACATAGGGCAGCGCAGCAAGCCGACTTCCTGCACTGGCCAGCTAAATCCCCATAAATGAGGGCCTAGGTAACTAAGCAAATTTGCAAAAAAGATTGTATGTGTGATGGCACCACGGGTGTTTTCATAAGTGATGTCACTAATAGGTTTTGGTGTATAATGTGTTATGTCACCAACTATACATGTGGGGGCCCTTTTAAGGCTCAGAACAAATACTTTCTCCAATCCCTTACAGATCACAATCCGATATTTGAGAGTCTGTGTTACTTAACACACGTTTTTACTGATTAAATTTATAAAATATTCCAAATTTGCCGTACATCATAACATTAAAGCTATGTGTGTGTTTTTTGTATCAAAACAATGGTAGCCTCATTAGTGAGAAAAGCATAGGCCCTTAAAATGAGTACATGCTTAAGAAAGTAATTTCCACTACCAGAGGGGGAACAGCGTTTACAACGCAACTTTTACAACGAATTACCTTTACGACGCAACCATTACAACGCAACTTTTACAACGACTTGCGCTGGGGGGCACTCTAGGATAGGGAATAGTTTTAATTTACTATCCAACACCTTCCCTACTATCCACGGGGACTGGAGTTGGAATAGTAAATTAAACAATTCACTATCCAGCGCCCCCCAACGCAAGTCGTTGTAACGACTTGCGTTGTAAAACTTGCGTCGTAAAGGCATGCATTGTAAAAGCATGAGTTGTAATTACGTACATCCACAAGAGCGCACATGTAATTATATAAATAGCCTACTTATTCGCTAACGTGGGCCTACAGTTTCTCTCATGTGGGCGATATGGCAACCATTTCTGTGGCTCTGTAGCTCTTGGTTTATTATACTCCACTTGGAAGGTACAGCATTCACATGGTACAGCAAGCTGGCATTTATTGAAGGTTTAAATAGGCTAATAGCTATTACAGTATGTGCAGTTATTGCATATATAAATTCTACTCTTGTGAATATCGTGTGTATCAGCAAAATGGTTATCTTAAACCATGTTCAAGAATGCTTGACTTCTCGCCTCTCTAAATGAAACTAAGAGGAAAAAAGCTTCCTCAATTGCATCTTCTTGTAAAATAGTATGTGATGAATAAATGAATATGTATATCAGGCCAGTTTGCATTTTCTCCGCAATTTAACTTGAGCTATTGCTGTTTTTTTATTCAGTAACTTATAAAACATTCATCCAAAGACATTTAGCGAACAGCAACAGCATTTCATTCAGAAGACCTCTGGCAGTGTGAGTTAAGTTACACATGAAAAATTCATTTTAACACAATAATCATTATCCAAACACCACCAGCAAAATACTCGAAAAATGAAACGCTGGGATCCTTTTTCTTCATAAAGGAAAAGCAAAAGCATATCTAAAGAACTGGTAAGGCAGAAAAAGCTCCTTACTGCGGTTGACTACGTGGACCACTTTCAAATGTAACAGTCTTATGAGGAATTTCCTGCATCTAAATTGTATTAAAGAGAAGGAGGCGGATATTGTATACATTCTCCTTAACATATCTACACATCAGCATCATGTCAAGAATAATGTTATGGATCTTAGTACACAAGAGTGACGTCAAAGTTACCAGCTACCACACGTCATGATTTCGCTTATTTCTGTCGAAAGCAAGATTATTAAAACAAGGATGGAAAGTTCAGCCCTTGAATTAAGAAAGGAATGTTCTGAAAAGCAGACCGAATCTTCTTAAATCCTGTAAACACCTCTAGGTCTATATCCAATTACTTATGACGTCACATGAGTTCTACAGATGCAGCGAGAATACTCTCCACAGTGCTACTCTTTCATCAATGAGTGGTTAAAAAAGAAGTTATTAAGACTATAACAAGAGTGGGACATGCAACCCAATGCCAGTAAAATGGTCCAGTAAAACACTGCAAACCAAACTGTAGCAGCATCAATACGTAGGCGCAAGAACAGATGACTGGAGAGAGGTGGGTACACATTGACAATTTATTGACACAAACTAAAGTGTTCTGAATGTGCTGTTAGGGAAACTAAGGGTCTGACTACAATGGCGGTGAGACTGCCTTCGACAGGCTGTTGGTGGTGGTCTCTTGCTATCGTAACCAACTTTACCGCCTGTCATATTATGAAGGCAGGCGGACGTGTGTGGGTCGTAAAGACTGACCACCACGCATTTGATGGGCTCCTTGGTGCGTTGTAGGGGCTCGTAGTCCATACAACGGTGGTGGTGCCTTTCTGCCAGCCATTTCATGTCAGGTTACCCGCCATGAAAAGGCTGGTGGAAAGGGACATTGGCCCTTGGTGGTGGGTGTTGGGGGGTACCTATGGTGCCCCCCACATATCCCTGTACCATGCGGCAGACACCGCATGGTGCAGGGATATGTAAAATATAGGCATTGCTACCGTTGTGGCGGTCGCATTGTAATGCCTACTATGAGACCACAGCATGTCAGGCGTTCCCAATCCCCGATACGATGGTGGATTGTCTGCAGTTCATCATAATCAGCCCCAATGTTCCCCTACAGGAGCCATGTTGAATGCTTCGAACCATGAAAGTTTCTGAAGATCTCAACTGGTTCATCCTACAAACTCCTGTGGCATTAAGAAGGTTAAAACACAAACATTAAAATATGTTACAATAACATGCATTTGAACGATCTTTATGAGAGCGGCACATTATTTCTACCAGGAATTATGTTAAGATGTTAAGATGGTGGTCAATTGAAGGATTTAAAACTGCCGGTTGGTTATCTTACCTCTGCTTTATAATTAGATCTCCCAAAGTATCTCGAACTTAGGATCGCGTATCTTCGTGTCGAGATACGCAATCCTAAGTTCGAGATACTTTCTACTAGGTGAGACATCTCTGCACATTTGCGATACAAAATAGGGGATAGCAAATCATTTAAATAGATTTAACTAACAACTTAGCTTTTTATAATATAATCACTGTTTTTTCAGATCACTTACAGCGGCACATAGAAGATATTGGTCAATACTTTGGGAGATCTAATTATAAAGCAGAGGTAAGATAACCAACCGGCTATAGCTATTATCGACTGTGAACTTACAACTGCAATATAGCAAGGTATTAATGCTGATTAATAATATTACAGACTCTATGTGCTATATGGATACTGGAGATTTATAAGGTTGAAATTGGAAATATTTGAAGTTGAATTGACCGACGTTGAGGAATATAGGTAGGATGCCTCGCAATCTGGTCACATCACCTTACTTTGTTCTTATTTTATTACACTACTTTATCTTTGGATAATAATTCACTAATCAGGTGGAGGCTACATATCCCACCTGATAATAGTATTTCACTGGGTGTTTCAAGTTTATGAACTTGGTGGTGAGCAGATACTATTTTTTAGCTCGTTTCCACTTTTGGGCACAGGTATGTTTCTAGGGATGTGTCCCTTAGAAATTAGATTCTAACTTGAACTTTATTGTGATATTAAGGCTACATTTGGCTTAACAAGGATGTAATGGTTGTTATACTTTGTTTGTCTGCAGCCCTGAGGAAGTCTTGGGTCAAATAAGACCAGACGAAACACGTGTTGGCTGCACGTATGCGGAATATTGTTTATCAAGATTGTTTCAATGCTGATGGAAATTGAAATATCTCAAGGAAAATAAATAAAAAGAACTACTTTATTTGAAAAAATATATTTTTGGACTCTGAGTGCTCGATGATATATTCATACTGTTGGAGCTATCTCGATAGCACATTGATCTCGTCGTGGTAACCGACTTGTCTTCATCTGGAGCACCACCATTGAACATTGTTTTGTTAAATGCCTTTACTTGCTGTGCGCTCAAATCTTAAAACAGTTACCGATCCCTTTTAGACTTTGAGTGCTCTCTCAGAGAGAGAACTGGCTTCCCTTTTTGTCCTTAAATTTGAGATAACCTTCTGCTGATTCATCCTCTGTTTTATATGATTTGGAATAAACCTGAATTGCATATTAACTGAAGCAATACATTTTGATAATTGATTGATGCTAACTTGATTTTTGCCTTCTGTAAACTTTTAACTTTTAATAGACCCTCATAGTTTGAAGTTGAATTATTATCTTTTCCTTTTTGTGGAGCCTAATGTGCTTCACATATAATTGAATGTATTGGATTTGTTGTCCAAGCTCAAGTCTGGAAATCTGATGCATCTGATAGAGCTATCTAGTCCAAAATGTGTACATAGAAAAGAATAAACAACATCTGGTAGCAGATGATGGTTTTCGACTGGGCTAGGATGATTTAAATTCACTTCTGAAGTTGATCTCCCAATGTCCTATTTGGTTTATTAAAGGTGTTCCAGTTTTCCTGAAAGCGTTTGCTGCATCTTAGGAGTGTGACCATAATTAGGGCAGTATGTCTTTGGGTATGCAGTTTGGATTTCGAGTTGTTGAGAGTTGTGGAAATTGTAATTTTGATGTTGCGATGTCTAATCTTGTCCAAGAGGCGTTTGTGTTGAATTTGAAGATCCAAGTATCGTATCCATGTTTATCGCTTGTGCTTATTGTGATTTATGTGCTTATTGTGCAGAGTTGAAGTTTAGTTTATCATATTTGTTGAAATCAAAGATCCTTAGATAACCAGTATTTGACTTGTCAGTTAAGGTTGAGGTTTTAGACTGTGAGGCACCATGGCCACATATAAGTTAGGGATTTTTTAAAGTTCTGTTGTGAGATTGTACAAATGGAGATTGTTGTTAGGTTGATCCTTTGTGCACAGGAATAGACTACATTAGTCTGAGTGAGTTCCCGCCAGTCAAGAACTGGCTTTGTGTGCTTGGTAGTATCAGGAGGGTACACTTCCGTATTTCCTTCACAGTGATTGCTCATTCTGTTTTCCTTAGGCAAAGCAGACAAGGGCTGTTGTACTTTTTCCTATTTTGTTTAAGCCAATCAAATCAGAGTGAACCAGGAATCTCTGCACTCCGTCAATGAGTGTCACTCTGAGATCGGTTGTCTAACTTTTGTGCAATGCTAGGATTTTTTGTTATATTATTGGATGTGTACTGGATTGGGGGTTTGTGTGGATGAGTTCCACATTGTAATTTTCTGGAAACTGACAGTCATTTCATTAGAGACTTAAATATTCCATTCTTTAAGAAAATATAGGCTTTGATGAAAAACAATGATGCACCTGTTTGTGAGACTGAGGAGGTTCCTCTTGAGGGCAAATCCTATTAGCACTTTGCTAAATTATTCAGTTAGGTGACCTAAATCTGCACTTGGAAGAGAGCACTGCACATGGTGTGGAAGATTTGGTTGACTCACTAGATGCATTATCGCTCACCCAGAAAGTGAAGGGAGCGACCCATATTAAGGGACACCTTCTTGACCCCATTTTTACTAATGCTGACATAGTAGTTGATAACCCTCTCCCGGTATTGTGGAGTGACCATTACTTGATCCCTTTTTCCTGGTCCCCATCTGTAAAGGAGATGTCAGAAAACAATATGGTAATATCTAGCTGGAACTGGTCAAAAATCCCACTGGAAGGTTGAGCAGATATCCTTACTGACACATGCCCGGTACTTGATGATGACCCAGAAATAGCTAATAGACAATTTAATTACTGGATCGAAGCTTCCTTGAACCAGATAGCTCCAATAAAATGCAGAGATATTAAACAAGGTCCCAAAAAAATAGCATGGTACACCCCTGAGCTAAAAGTTCTGAAACATAAATGCAAACAGCTAGAGAGGCAGTGGCGTAAAGACTACTCATTAGAGAAAAAGCAAGTCTACCGTGAAGCTATTAAACTCTACAAATTAGAAATCTGTATTGCGCAATTGAACTTTTATGAGGCAAAAATTGCATCAGCCTCAAACACTCCACGAGAAATTTTTATTATATTTAAGTCTCTTATAACTCCCTCTAGTAATAAAGTTAAATCAAGGGATTTACAGGGCAGATGCAATGACTTCGCTGAGTTTTTTCATGCAAAAATTGAGGCGATTTACTCAGCCTTCCAAACATTTGATAGTTTGGATAATGAACAACAATCAGAAGCATTAAGAGACCCTTCACAATCTAGTCTTGAATCCTTCCCACCTCTGAAGGTTGGAGGTCTGATATCTCTGTTGAACAAATTAAAATCAGGCTCCCCAACAGATATGGCTCTTCCAACCATTCTGAATAAGGTATCTATAGAAGTAGCCCCCACGATTGCTGCACTTATCAACACTTCATTGGAAGTTGGGAAGGTACGAGCTCAGTGGAAAAAAGCCATGGTAAGAGCTTGGAAGGTTCGGACCCAGAGATATTGGCAAATTTTCGCCCTATCTCACTATTACCTGGAATAGCAAAACTAGCTGAGAAACATGTAAATTCCATCTTGTCGTCATATCTCGAGGACAATGATCGCCTTCACTCGACACAGACAGGTTTTAGACCCCATCAGGGTACGGAAACTGCTCTGGTGGTTGTAGTTGAGGAGTCGAGAAAAATTATGGATGCAGGTGGATCAGCAGCAATAATCCTCCTAGACCTCAGTGCGGCCTTTGACACTGTCAACCACCAACTTCTTATTTCTAGATGCCAAGAATTAGGGGTGACAGGAACCGCACTGAGATGGCTAACATCTTTTCTGGAAGACCGTTCTTTTCAGGTTTTTGAAGATGAAGATGACACAATTTCTAAGACCATGCAATTGAAATGTGGAGTGCCACAGGGCTCTTCTTTGAGCCCTACTCTTTTTAACGTTTATATGCACCCCTTGGCAAAAATTGTTGAATCACTTGGCATATAAATAGCGACGTATGCCGATGATACACAATTAATTGTATCCCTTAATCAATTGAGAGACAGTGTGGACCATCTCGCTAGGTGCCTTGAGGAAATCTCAGCCTGGATGAAAGGCTCCTTCCTACAATTGAATGGAGAAAAAATGGACCTTATGATAGTGGGCAAACCATGGCAACCTGGTCTGTCATTTAATTGGCCAAATTGTATGGGGAATCTGCCTACACCTAAAGACCATATAAAGAGTCTGGGTGTTTGGCTTGATGACAAACTTAACATGAGGTTCCAGGCAAAGAAAGTGGCAGGGTGCTGCTTTGGAATGATGAGAATGGTGAGAAAATGTTTTCCTCTTTTACCCTTCTATGCAAAGAAGCTGCTTCTCCAGGCGTTGATAATGTCACGCCTGGATTACGCAAATGCGCTCTAACTTGGAGCTCCGCAGTACACGATAGACCTTCTTCAGAAGGTTCAGAATTGTGCAGCAAGAATGCTTATGCATATCCCTCGGAGAGAATCAGTGAGCGCTGAATCATCTTCATTGGCTCCCAGTTGCTGAGAGAATTCAATTTAAATCTCTCTGCATTATGCACAAGATTTTAACTTCTAAGGGTCCACCAATACTTCATCAGTTGGTCTCCCCATACTGTCCTAAAAGAGCTCTCCGGTCTGAAAGTAAATGCATAGCCATAGTACCAAAAATTAAGAGGGCCAGAAGTAGAGGACGACGTTTTTCTTATGTTGCCTCCAAAAGATGGAATGATCTTCCGGAACATATTCGGATGACAAAAGATCATCTTTCTTTCCGAAAGATGTTGAAGACTCATCTATTCCCAGCCAGATAATCAGTTCCTATCTGTACGCTCTTTTCTTAGCGCTGGGAGACCCACGGGTAGCCATGCGCTTTATAAATGTCTCTTTCATTCACATACTATATGGCCACAAATGATGGACTTCAGCATACTTGGGTCAAGCAATGGAATAAGATCACAGCGAAAGATGTATGTTTGCTATTTCCCTTGTATGACACGTTCTATGTGAGACAAATTGAAATTTGAGAACAGTGCTTTATGACATGAACCCCTAGCCAAGGCCTGTACAGTTTGAATCATTGAATACATGGGAACATGGTATGCACAAAATGGAAAAGCAGAACTATGAAACACAGATGAGAAATAAAATTAATAATCTGATGGAGTCAAGATGGGGTGTGAGACAACAGGGGTGGTGAGAAAGTGCTGGAGTTTGTGGGTGTTTATCCTGCAATTAATTGTAAGAGGTGAGACTGAAAAAAAACTCATGAAAGAGGGGTGGGGATGACAAGAAATAGCCTGAGAGGGACAGCAATATGATTGATGAGGTCTTGGATGATTTGTTGAATTCTAAGCCACATCCATACAATGTTGTCCCTCTATCTGTATGCAACCTCAGTCCCAGTGGGGGCCACAGGAGGGGGACTGAACTTGTAGGAAGTTTATTTACACCTGTTGAGCAGAGTCCATCAGAGAGAGGCTTATACCCTGCCACTTCAGGTCCATCTCTGGAAGTCCCTAGTAGATTTGTTGTCACTCCAGCTTTAGTTGCAGAATCACACTCTCTGGAAGCCCCTGGTGCATCTGTAATCACTACAGATATAACTTAAGAGTCTCAATCTCAAGTAACTGAGAATCCCTCCAAAGAGATACATGTGGTAAAGTTATGAGGAGAATTCAAGGAACTTGTAAAGAAGACTAGGGGCCCGATGTAGGTGGCCAGTACCGGTCGGTAACGACCGAATTCGGCCGTTACCGACCGGTAAATGGGTCAGTGAGATGTAGGGGGCTATATTTTACAGAATCTGTAAATTTACCGAATCTGTAAATTTACCGAATCTGTAAAATACTGAATAGGTAATTTTTCCGATTCGGAAAATTCCTGATGTAGGTAGCACTGTTTCCAGTGCTACAGGCCTTTTAGATTCTGTATTTTACCACCCAATCCAATTGGGTGGTGAAATACCGAATGCAGGTGGGCATGCACATCTGTGCATGCACACCTGTGCCATGTGACACACAGACATGCCCTTAGGGCAGGCATGTGTGCCACATGGCACACATGCCTGTAATTGGGGTACCAGAGGGTGTCAAAGTGACACCCCCTGCACCCTTGCAAAATTCGGTATTTACCGATTCGGTAAATACCAATTCGGTAATGCCCATTGATTCCTATGGGCTTCAATGCCCATAGGAATCAATGCGCATTACCGATTCGGTATTTACCGAATCGGTAAATACCGATTCCTTCCGATTCGGTAATTGTAAAAAATACAATTACCTACATCTGCCCTCCTCTTTTTTACCACTTCTTACATACTGATTCGTTATGAATCGGTATTTAAGAAGTGGTAAAAAAGATTTACCTACATCAGGCCCTCAGTCTTGATCGAAAATTCGTAAACACATATAATGAAGCCGAGCTTCTGTTATGAGTAAAGAGGCTGCAAGATTTGCTTAGGAGGCGCATGCCAAATTGGAAGAGGTTGATTGATTTGACTGAAAATAAGAACTTGCAAAAGAATTTCAGGATGGTGATGAAGGACGATGAATCAAAGAAAATTAGATTGGCAAGTTTGAAAGTGCATGTTAAGAAGTTGGTGGAATGCATTAGAAAGTGGGGAAAGTAAAAAAAAGTATTTGACCGATGGTGAAAGCGTGAACGAAACAAGAAGAAAAAGAAAGTGGGCACAGGAGGAATGGGAGAGAGAGCAAAAGGGAGTGACTCAGAGGCTAGCGAGTTCCAGTTGAGAGGGGTGTTTATGTTCAAAGGCCCTGTAGTCATGGTGATCTTTTTCATTCACAAATCAGTTCCCGAACTTGGGGAGAATCACTTAGGTGGACAAGAGCGTGAAAATATGGAGAGTTCTTTGGGTAGATTTGAATACGTTTTTGAAATTGTAGTCCTCAAAGATTTGTGGGCAAAATTCAAATTGGCCTTGGGTTGGCCCAAAAATAAATGAGCCAAAGAGAGACATTCAGACACATGCATCTTCCCCTATTGTAATGGACAAGTATAACCAGGTAATTACTCATTTGAAATAAATATCCCACAGAAAGATGTGGATTGGTTCAAAATAAGCTGAACTGCTTAACAATCCAAAGAGTCAGTACATGCTTATTGTGAAAGAGTGATGCACATTTTCAGACCGCATAGTGGTGTCAAAAGTCCAGAAAGAGAGATTCTAGTGGATTCTTGTCTCAATTCATACGAGGTTTGTACCCAGATATTAGTCACCATATTCAGCAAAATGTGATTTGTTGACAGTCAAAGTCCTTGAATGAGATCCTTAGATATGAAAAATATTGCAGTGCCAATGTAAGGAAACCCGAAGAAGATTAAGGAGAGATTCAAGCTGGCATCTAGAGAATATCTAAAAGAATGGCAGAACAGTTGTTATGTGGTCAAGTTTCAATTCTGTTCCCAGTGTCAGAGCAGGGGTGGAGGGAGTTGATTTTCAAGATGGTGGTTAGCTGGTGCAAGCAGGAAATACATTTAGGTCCACAAGCTAGAGCCCAAGGAATGGCTGCCAACTCAAATATAAAGAATGGACATAAACATGTTGAAGAAAACTATCGCTTGTCATATTTGTAACAAGGTGAGCCTCTGGAAGCGAGAATGTAAATTAAACCCAAATCTAATTTAAAATGACGTGCAAATGAAAAATATGAAGGCAATGCCAATGCAGAATATTCAAGTTCAAAGGTCATATAATGCTAATATGCCCCAAGCCCCAATGTTGTATCAAAACATGGTAAACAGACAGTACATTTTGAATACAAACTTCAAGATTCAGCAGAATCCTTTCATAGGTGTTGACAACCCCCAAAGGTTCCCAGTCTGTGACAGTCCCACTGAACTGGACCCTGATCAATCAGAATGATGGTGCCTGGGGGAGAGGAGGATTGCGTGCTTGGTACCATTCTAGAGGTATTTCAGAGTGGACCATATGTTGACGGAGAGGTGAATGGCCAACCTGTATCATTTCTAATTGGTACTGGAGCTGCCTGCTCTACTGTGAGAACAATAGAAGTCCGTAACCTAACCCTCTCGGGGAAACAAGTCCAAGTTGCTGTCTTCACTAAAAGACACAAGTTGAGTTTCAACTAAAGTTCCCATAAACATAGGTTCCCTTGAAAAAGACGATCAGTTTGTAATATGTGACTCAAGTCTTCTCAACCTATTGTATGTTTAGAAAACAGGGGCTGCCATAAAATGAGAACACCTGAACCTAGGCCACTCAATCAACATACAACTTAGGTTCCATGTGATGAATGATTTAACGAAGTAAGATGAAATGAAATAATTCAGTTGGTGAGAAAAAAATTTAATTGATGAAAAAAGACACTAATTTTGCAAGTATTGAATGTTTTACTGCTGTATAAAAAGTGTTCATTGCTCGCAAGTGCTCATACAGTGATAAATAACAAATACATTTGGTATTGTATATATATTACAAAGGAACCAATTGTGCTCTTTGTATATTCAATTATAGGTCAATCAATGGATACAGTCACATGCCATTTATGTTGACAGCCTTTCGATCCCAACCATGTAATTGGTCATGATCAGGACTGAAGAAGTTCTAGGGAAGCAGCGAGCCATGTACTAACCAAAAATGAGAAGTACACGTCAAAACAATAACACACCAAAAATGGGTGCCTCATTAAAAAGGTAAGCAAGTCAATGGACTACTTTCTGTATCTGTTGGAGCAACAAAAATCTAGGACACTACCATTATCAGTGCATGAGATTTGGTGTATATATGGCAGAAGAGGGAATGTGGATGTACCTGGGTGTAAACATGGCATGCTGACTTTGCTGTCACTTCATACATAGCTGGCAAGGATTCCTGGAGATAATTTGAGAGAGGATTTGGGCCCTAGAACTGTCCAGTGGCAGGGATCTAATTGCCAGCCATGAGTCTAGGATAGCTAGCAATACCCCCACTTTTGGGAGAAGATAGGCAATGGAATGTGTGCCATATCAGGAGGCGGCATAGATATGTAGAGGGGAGAGATTGGGGGATACATTTAGGAACAAGGCATTAGTTACGCAAATGCACACTTTTTTCAAAAATGCCAAAAATCATAATATAGATTAAGCACATTCTAAAACCTTTTGATAATAGCTATAAATGATTGTGTTGCCTACCATCAGAGATTCCTTCTTCTTGGCAACTGCCAAGGGACTCAATGTGTGAGTCACACAAAACCATACATACCCACACTTCCCTTTACCATGGGAAGCCATTGGAGCATTAGTAGTATTGGGGTGATGTGGTCATATGTTATGCTTCTGGTGACAAATCAAGCTCCTGCACTTAGAGATGTTTTTTAGGAGCCAGGTGCACTTTTGAAAGGTCAATTAGGAGGGAGTGGCCAAAGTCTTGTTTTGAGAGTCCGAGGAATTGTACTGGAATCATTAGAGCCTGTTCTGGGATGGACTCTCTGACCCCCATTACATTTGGAAACATGTTCTTCAGCTATAATATTCATGTCTGGCTGTTTTTGAGTAATCTCTAAGGAATTTCAGCCATCAAGTGTAGTTATGCTACTGCTAATGTTTAACAATGTAACTGATTATAGCCATCTTTATTTAAGCCATAGTAATGTGTGAACAGGATATCCTTGCCTCATAGAAAAACTGTTTTTTTTCCATAGTTGAGCCCTAAGATGTGCTTTTTGAAAATTTGCTGTGTATGTAGAATAGTGGAGCACTGAACTGCATATTTAGTTCAATTGAAGGATGTGAGGATCTGGGTGTACTATATTATATGGCTGTGGGGCATTATCCTGGAGTACACAGATACCCTCTTGGCTCCTGTCAGTATTGTTTACTTAACCTTGAGCTCAACCCTGGGGAGCTGTGATTGCTAGCAGTAGGGCTTAGCAAAGGAACTTAGTATGAATCATTTAACAGAACCAAACAACAACATAAGAAAATCAGACACCAATAAAAAGGCAAAACGCCTATTTATAAAAATATAGCATATTTTATGAAATTTAGAGAGCTTGATTATCAAGGGTTGTGGAGATACAGATCTTAAAACTTTTTTATCACTTTTAAATGCACCCGCAGCCAAGCATTAGTAAACGTAAAGTTTGAAAACTTTTGAAAAGTTTGTGCAAGTACTCCTCCCGGCTTGGGTGACCAAATCCAGCAGGGATAAGGTCTGGGTGCCGGAAAGGATACTTTGTACAGATACCTGGCCACCACAAAGGCCTCTGTCCAGGGTCCAAGGGGCTTTGATGCAGACCATTCTCTTCTGCAACACAAAAGTCACAGTGCAAATCTTTGGTTGAGGCTGATGGTCTTCTTGGGTGAGCAATCCAGTCATAACCAACACTCACAAGTCCAGCAGACATGGATGCACCTTTTGACAATATCCAAATTGTTCGGTAGCAGCAAAATGACTGCTATTGCTACCAGAGATGCGACTCGGGCTCTTTCGGCCTTATTGTCCTCAGTGCCATTCTAGGAGGTCAGCCAACAGACACTAGGAGTCTCTGCTTTGGACTGGGGCCAGGAATAAACTTCTACCTGAGCCAGGCATGCAGGACAGCATCCAAACTTCACTAGCCCAAAGTGTAGCAGTTCTAGTTGCTCCTCTCTTTGTGCACCTCCAATGAGTGGAACCTGGTCTTCTTCTTGTCCCTTTTCCAAATCCAGTGAATACTGAGGGGAAGGGTACCAGGGTGCCCTACATATCTCAGGATGTGCCCCAAGGGGACCACATGGTCACTAACCAATGGGCTACTGGGTCCCCTCCTCTCCAGTGACCACGTTCCTGTGGTGTGTGGTATCTAGCTATCCCAGAGTGCCCTCTTCTTGCCCTCTTCAAGATGACACAACCCTTCCCCAGTCGTCAGGAGCAGGGTAGCCCACCTTAGTGAACTGGCTACCAGCGGGCTTCATGCCCATGGCAAAAACAGGTTGGGCATATATTTCCCTCCCTTAGCCCTGTCTCCTAATTGTCTGCAGTAACAAAAGGCATCCTATTCAGGGATGTTGTCACAAGCAGCCCTTCAAATGCGATGTCACCTTTGAAACCTGCTTTTTGGGTTAACACCTTGAGGGGCCATCCTGAGAGATGAGATGAGGTGACACCTCGCTCTGTGGCAACTGCCTTTGTTCCCGGGAATGTCTCCCAAGGTGGTCAGAAACCTGTCTATGTGTCAGTGTCCTTATGGGGTTACCGTGTTAGCTGAAGTGCAGAGTGGCAACTTTTTAAAAGTTGCTTATCTTTAATGGTGACTTTAAATCTGCCCTGGGTATCAGGTCAAATTTAATGTCCCATTTGATTTAATACTTTAATTGACCTTGTTAGGTGGTCCCATTCAGGAGTTAGATGGGTTGGGGTGCCAACCATTTAACCCTGTGTTAGCCAAAGGGGATCTTAACCTTGCTATAGAAAAATGACAATTGACAATTTAGAAGTGTTGCTCCTAAGACATTAAAACAATTATATGTCTTACTTAAAGGTATATAGCTCTCTGCAATGGAGCTTCATTGGCCTTCCTTAGGGGAGATTTAAATATATCCATCAGGGAAGTGGTGCACTTGCGATCATGTATAATGTCAAGGTTGAACTAGCAATGTCAGACACTGCCCTATCAGTCTGCAGTGGCAAGCTGGGGTCTATTTTCCCTCTGTCACATGCAGGGTGGCACAAACAGTGATGCAGCCCTGACTCAAAACTTTGCCTTACATGCTCTTGGTACTCTGGGTACCATATACTAGGGACATATAAGTAAGTAAGTCCTTGCCAATTGGGTGTATGCAATTAAACATATGTTTTGTAATGGGTCAGAACACTGGTGCTGAGATTTGAACAGCAGGCCTTAGTGCATTTTCAAAGTCAAAAATCCATTAGCAAAATAGTCCAAATGGTGCAAAAAGTGGGGGAATCCTACACAAAAGCCTGTTTCCTTACAAAGGATAATTATTCCCAGTTTTTCTGCTTCGCGTGATCTAATTTCTTCATATGCCTCTTGAATGAACAACTGATCGATCATATGCCCTGATTCTAAAAGCTTCCAATAATGCCTATAAATGATTGAGTTGCCTATCATTGGCGATTCTTTCATCTTGGCCACCTTCGAAGTAACACATGCCCGAAGTACAATTTATTGACTCCTTAAAAACACTGAATAATAAAAATATTGATGCTTTGCCGCGGGTTCACAATTACTTCATCAGGATTGAAGCTAGGATAGAACCAGGCCTCTATTTTAAGAAATAAGTTGCACCAAAGGTACAACAGAGATTTCTCATTGGGGTACTTGTACAGAGGTTGTTCTAGCACTCAGGCTGTCAAGCAGGTCAGATAGGTTTTAATTTATTTGAACTGTTAAATGAGAGTCTCTGTTTGTATTTATTGGTGTATTTATTTGTATAACATAATCATTTGTCTATTTAAAATGCTTATTTATAGGAAGTCAAAGGGATGAACAGGATAAAGAATGGATAGGAAAGGAGGGAGTCCAGTCTGTTAGGAGTTATACTATGAAGTAAACTGTGAAATAAACCCAAGGAAAATGCAGTCGACTTGGAGGGACATTGTATATGTCTATGTAACCATAATCATCCTATTGGCTCTGATTGCTGGCTTCACCTCCCCAAGGGGTCTGTGACCACTCTCAGATTTTAACAAGAGATTGTTTTAATGCAAGGGTGAAAATGGAACATAGTGGCTCAACACCTGTGGTTGCATACTGCCATCCTCCTTCTCAGGGTATTAACTGTCCTTAGTTGACAGGCAACCTGATCTCCTTTTAGGTCGAACTGTTGCTTAGTGACCTGTTGTATATGCTTTGTGGAGTTCCAACCCCACCCATTGTGTGCCTTCGCTTCATTTGTTTCTGCCAGTGTCCTCAAATATCCTTGCTTGCTATTGATCAGTCCTGTCTCTTTGTCCCTCCTTTACCTCCTTTTTCTCTTCCATTCCACCCACACAACAGAGACTAAGGGGTCGATTAGGATCGCGGACGGACTTGAGTCCGTCCGCGACTCCTGAGGAGGAGGGAACGTCCGCATGGGCTGCGGCGTTCCCTCTGATCAAATTAGGATGTGACCGCCAGGGTGGCGGTCACATCCTCTATCTCTAACATTGCGGCGGGTGCAGCTTCAAGCTGCATCCGCCGCAATGTAAAAAATCCATGCACAGCATTTGCGTGCACAAAGCGGCAGGCACCGCGCGGTGCCTGCTGCATTGTGCACACAAATGCAGGGGGGTACCATAGGTACCCCCCATGTGCACCCCCCACCCCACCTTCACCCAGGGGGCCCGCAACGGGCCCCCGAAGTGAAGGTCCGTATGCTTTTCCACGGCGGTAAAGGCGCCGCGGAAAAGCATATATTTTCAGACATCCTAATATGCCTGGCGGTGTCTGATAGACACCGCCAGACATGTTAGTGCTTTTCCGCCGCGGTCGCCTTCCGACCGCGGCGGAAAAGCGGCGGACAGATTATCAGACCCACCAGCCATCCTAATTTGGCGGTGGGTCTTTGCAGTCTCCGCCGCGGTTTTTCCGCATCCTCCAGGCCGGCGGACACTTCCGCCGGCCCGGAGGATGCGGAAAAACCGCCATCCTAATCGGCCCCTAAGTACAGTATCATTATGCTATGGTTGTTGATCTACTCTTTTGGAGACTATTTTTTTCTTGGTTTCCTGCTTTGTTACTGTGTGCCTGTGTTCGCATGTTAATGCAGCATTTGTCATTTCCATTTGCGTGTTTGGCAACTGAATGTTTTTTTTTACTTGTGTTGTGCACTCCAAAGATATTGGAGTGCAAAATGCCCTCCTGAGCTTCAAAGCCGCCTGCTCTAGCCATTATTACTGTTTTTGCAACTTTTGATGTCAGTCGTCAGTTGGGCTTTTTTTGGTAGGATACTGGTTTGGTTCTGGGTGTCTTTTAAAGGGGGAATGGGCTTGTTACGCTTTGGCACTGATAATCCTGATCTTCCCCCAAAAGTACACCAGTTCCAGCAGCTCATTAAATTATTTATATTTGATTTGAATTACCGATGTCATATGCACGCTGCATTAAAGCGGCTCCTCTTTTTGGCAGCTCTCAGTCTCAACTGCTTGCTCAAACATATCAAAGGTTCCGCAGTACTGTACAATGCACAACCATGGAATTTTTTCATGGAGCTAAAAATAAACTGCTTATGACAGAAATAATTAGCACATAAACACTGTCAAAGCATTATTTGCCCTTCTTATCTCATCTCATTGCTGTGCATTCAAACACTAGGATTTACCGGTGGGAGACAGGTTTTCTTCTCGTGTTCTCTGTCCACTTCAGCATTGGATTAACTTGTGCACACTGGGGGAACCAAAAGAGACTGTATTGGTGCTCCTTGTCAAGTTTTTATTTAGGATTGTGTGAGATGCTAGAGACACATTACTACCTCTCTCTGCCCAAGCACATTCCTGTTTTTAACACCCTGAGCTCTTTTGATTGCAGCAACAGTAACAAAGACTAATCAGATCACTCTGCGTAAGGAAATATTCCACTGACGCCATCTCCCTGTGTCAATTGCATTTTGTTCTGGTTTTATATTACCGATGTCTACTGCGCACTACATTAAAGCAGCTCTTCTTTTTGCCAAATCACAATCTAAACTGCTTGCTTAAACAAATCAATGGTTCCGCAATACATACTGTACTGCACAGTGAATGACCATCAAATGATCCTGGGAGCTAAAAATAAAATACTTATGTCAGATACAATTAGCAGATAAACACTGTCAAAGCACATGTCCACTTCCATAAAATTGTCAAGCACAAGGTACTACACTGCTACAGGTTTTTAGTAGTTTGCAGGTCTCCAGTATATGATAGTGCATGCTGTCTGCTTGTAAAATACCTATTTTGAATTTACAATGGGCTTAGACCCCTTGCCATTCTTTGGCATTATTGTCACTCTCATTAACTTGTTATTATTTGTTGGCTTGTGTGTGTTACCCTTCTTCTTATGGGTGTTTTCCTCCTCAGGCGCATAGCCTATTTACTTGTGTCCTTGCATTACTCGCATTTTTGGGGAAATTACACTTGCCTTTTTTATCCACTCCATGAGAGTGCATGTGGTCCCCAGCTACCTCCCTTGTGTACTTCTTTCCTCTTCCTCTGTAACAGCCCAGACTGCATCAGTTTGAGCTTCATGAATCGTATAGTGTGCACAAATAGGCAGAGGCAATTTTGGGTCGTTAAAAATCATGTTTCTATAACGTTTTATAGCACATTATGTATTAACAACGCCAATAGCTCTAAATTTCCCGAACGCAAGACTTAAGAACAGTGTGATTGAAGGTAAGATAGGTTAAAATGGAAACAAGAAGAGCTCCAATGTTTTAGTGCAGCGTTTTCCAAACCTGTGGGTTGTGTCCCACTGGTGGGTTACGAGCCGATTTTTGGTATGTCGGAAAATCCCGAGCAATAAATAAAGATGCCTTTAAAGTCTGTGTTTATTTAATCACATCTGCCAGTGCTTCAAAGACAGAAGTGAAATGTCAAGCTCTGTCTTCTGACAAAATGCTGCTTATTCATTTAACATGGGGATTGGTGTTTACTTTCTGTCTCTGACTGCAACGTGAGAGGAGTTTTTAAGGTCAATTAAGTAACTGTAAATGAAATGCATTCAATAGTTAGGAAAATAAAAAGGAAATAGATTTCTTTATCATTCTGAATTGTGCTGGAAACAGAGATATTAATGGGATCAAATTAAATCAAGGCACTTTACTTGGTGATGTATAAATGCTAAATATGTACTGAACCATGATTGTGTGTCAATTTCAATGGAAAATGTGCTGTGTGTAAATGACAATACTCCACCACATAAAGATTTAGTTGCATTAAAAAAAACACCCTCCTTCATGTCCGTTAAAGGTAGGTGTTTTGCTTAAATCTGTTCTTCTAAAAAGTGGGTCATGGTTCTAAAATGATTTTGAACCACTGCTCCAAACAAGGGGACTTTTTAATCATAGACGCTATTTCCACACCAAAATGGCAAGTCTGGGGAAGCAGAAGTGAAATCCTACACCACTCAACCCTCCATCCTACACACACACATAATGGCATCATAGGAAGTGATGTCAAATGACCTTTGATGAAGACGAAAAACCAGTTAAGGTTTTTTTTTATATATAGAAAAATAAAATGCCCCCAAGATTAATATAAGTGCCAGTAAACTACAAAAGCATACAACATCTAATTTAGTCTAATTTAGCAACCACCTCAAGTGTATCATGCTCAACACCCGCTCCGTCCACAGACGCGCCGTCGAACTCTAGAACCTCCTCGACACCACATCTCCAGACGTTGCCTTCCTCACGGAAACATGGATGAACGCCTCCTCAGCGCCCGACATCGCCATCGCCATCCCGAAGGGCTACAAGATCACCCGGCGAGACCGCACCAACCAGACGGGAGGAGGCATCGCCATCATCCACAGGAACACCATTCGCATCACCACCAACACGGACGACACCCTGACAACCGCCGAACACCTGCACTTCCAGATCCACACCGACCCCAATACCACCCTCAGAGGCACCCTCATCTACAGACCCCCCGGACCACGCACACAATTCAGCAAAGACATCGCCGACTTCATCAGCCCGCACGCCCTCCCCTCCGCTGACTACATCCTCCTCGGGGACCTCAACTTCCACCTGGAGAACAACAACGACCGCAACACCACCACCCTGCTGGACAACCTCGCCAACCTCGGTCTCAAGCAGCTGGTGAACACCCCCACCAACTACGCCGGGCACACACTCGACCCCGTCTTCTCATCCAGCAAGGACATCATCTTCAGCCACGCCACCGGACTCCACTGGACGGACCACAGCTGCATCCACTTCAGCTTCAGAAGAACCACGATCCACCACCACCAGCAACAGGTTGCACGAAGAAGCTGGAACAAGATCACAGCCGACCAACTCGAAGCATCCCTGAGCCAGCACCCTCCCGCCAGCTCAGCGAACCCCAGCCAGGCCGCCGACAACCTCACGAAGTGGATCAGCAACTGCCCAGACGACCTCGCCCCACTGAGGACCCCGCCCAGCAGATTCGGCAGTAAGAAGGCCCCATGGTTCACCGACGAACTCAAGAGCTCCAAGAAGAACTGCTGAGCCCTCGAGAGAGCCTGGCGAAGAGACCCAACACCGGACAACATGACCACCCTCAAGCTCGCCACTCGAAAGCACCATCAACTGATCCACGCCACCAAGAAAACAGCATTCAAGGAACGGCTGGACAACAACGCACACAACAGCAAGGAACTCTTCAACATCGTGAAAGAGCTCTCCAACCCCAACGCCGGAAACAACGACATCACCCCATCGCAAGACCTCTGCAACTCCCTCGCCTCCCACTTCCACAACAAGATCGCGGACATACACAACAGCTTCAGCACACAACCAACGCTCCCCACGACCGCACCAACGCCCCCCACCACCACCCTCAGCACCTGGACCCCGATCAGCACCGAAGACACCATCCGCACGATGAACTCCATCCACTCTGGATCTCCTACCGACCCCTGCCCTCACCACGTCTTCAACAAGGCCGCCGCTGTCATCGCACCCCATCTGCGGGACAT
The DNA here is from genome assembly GCF_964261635.1 of Lissotriton helveticus. Lineage (NCBI taxonomy): Eukaryota > Metazoa > Chordata > Amphibia > Caudata > Salamandridae > Lissotriton > Lissotriton helveticus. The sequence continues at coordinate 1,045,933,573 of NC_136069.1, read as the reverse complement.
CATCAACACCTCCTTCGACACCGCCACCTTCCCGGAGAGCTGGAAGCACGCCAAACTCAGCGCTCTACTAAAGAAACCAACAGCGGACCCCTCCGAGCTCAAAAACTACTGCCCCATCTCGCTCCTCCTGTTCCCAGCCAAAGTCATCGAGAAGACTGTCAACAAGCAACTGGCCGCCTTCCTCGAGACGAATGGATCCCTCGACCTCTCGCAGTCGGGCTTCAGGGCCAACCACAGCACCGAGTCCGCCCTCATCGCTGCCACCGATGACATCCGAGCCCTGCTCGACAACGGAGAAACAGCGGCCCTCATCCTCCTAGACCTCTCCGCAGCATTCGACGCTGTCTGCCACCGTACCCTAGTGCAGCGCCTCAGCAACGTCGGAATCCAAGAGAAGGCACTGGAGTGGATCATCTCCTTCCTCGCTGGAAGGACACAGAGAGTCCGCCTCCCCCCGTTCAGGTCAGAGGCCACTGGAGTCATCTGCGGCGTTCCTCAGGGCTCCTCGCTCAGCCCCACCCTCTTCAATGTCTACATGAGCCCCCTTGCGGCCATCGCACGCCAACACAACCTCAACATCATCTCCTACGCCGACGACACACAGCTGATCCTCTCCCTCACCAACGACCCCGCCACCGCCAGAACCAACCTTCACGAAGGGATGAAAGACGTAGCCGAGTGGATGATGACCAGCCACCTGAAACTGAACTCAGACAGGACGGAAGTTCTCATCCTGGGCTCCTCGCCCTCCGCCTGGGACGACTCCTGGTGGCCTCCCACCCTGGGCACCGCACCCAAACCGACAGACCACGCACGCAACCTGGGCTTCATCCTGGACTCCTCCCTCTCCATGACCAGACAAGTCAACGCCGTCTCCTCGTCCTGCTTCAATATCCTGCGCATGCTACGTAAGATCTTCCGGTGGATCCCCACCGAGACCAGGAAGACGGTCACCCAGGCCCTCGTCACCAGCCGACTGGACTACGGCAATGCCCTCTACGCCGGAACCACCGCCAAGCTCCAGAAGAGACTCCAGCGAATCCAGATCGCCTCAGCCAGACTCATCCTCGACATCCCCCGACACAGCCACATTTCCGGACACCTGAGAGATCTGCACTGGCTCCCGGTCAACAAGAGAATCACCTTCCGTCTCCTCACCCACGCACACAAAGCCCTACGCGACCAAGGCCCGAGATACTTCAACAGTCGCATCAACTTCTACACTCCCACACGCCAGCTCCGTTCAACCAGCCACGCCCTCGCCGCCGTCTTCCGCATCCGAAGAGCCACAACAGGAGGAAGGTCCTTCTCCTACCTGGCCACCAAGACCTGGAACTCCCTCCCGACCCACCTCCGCCTGACCCGGGACCACCTCGCCTTCAGGAAACAGCTCAAGACCTGGCTGTTCGAGCAGTAGCAGACACCCCCTCCCCTAGCGCCTTGAGACCCTCCGGGTGAGTAGTGCGCTATATAAATGCCATGATTGATTGATTGATTGACACCCATATATTAACTAGGAAGCTTCCTCGATAAGACTTGGTTTAGCCATTGCCCAATGGCAGCCAGTAAATCTTTTAACATATGGAGCTTAAAGGCCTCAACTTTTCAAAGACCTTTGGCATATTCATAAGAAAATACACTGTCAACACTGCACAGAATATATTTATTAAATATTTCAAAGCCTCTAACTTTCCCAACCAAATAAGTAGTATTTGGGTTATTGACCTCTCTAAATGCCCGATTTATATGTTGACAAGGAGGGAACTCCATTGCAATGGCAACAGAGCTCCCTCCCCGCCAGCTCAATAGTCCGCCCACCAGATTTAAATTCAGTCAGACCATAGTTTGACGACGGTGGAGACTAATCTGTCTCCATTGTGGTCTAACTCCTTTGACGTCCTGACAGACGAAAGGCTGATTGGCTGTATATCTGCCCACTTAATTTAGATGGGCAGACATATAGTCATTGTTCAATGCCCGACTCTGCCAGGAAACACCTGATGGTAAGGCGCACTGAAAAGTGTTCAATGGCACCCTTGCCATAGGAAGAAACTCCTATGGCAAGGAGGTCATTATTTTACTATTTTCAAAAAGAACAGGATGTCAGTTAAATATTAAATCAACTCCTAAGTCTGACTCAGCCCAAAATATTTCCTCTACATAATAACATTGTGCATATTTACCCATGTTACTCTGAACTATATTGCATTACTGCGTAAACACAACATAACTCATTGCGGTGATATCCCCACCTTATAAGGTCATGGACCTTTTGCTTCTGTGTCGATATTTATTTTTTCTTCTCTACATGCTGCCTTACAAAGATCTCAACTACATAACCCGATGGGAAAGTAGCTTTTAATCAAGGTTATTACTTGTAGTTTTATACCCTCAGGGTTCCAAGATCTCTTCACCCCCAAGATTAACCCTTGAATGCTGAACAGCAACACTATTCTGTGAGCCAAATATGAATACTTTACACTCAGAGCAGTAAGTATTAAACAAGGCCCTTAAACACTAGTGATAGAAAATGATTACAAAGTAACTGCCCAGTTGCCATTGACTGCCCCAAAATTAAACGTTCTAACCTGTCCACACGTCTATGACAGTGCATCCTAATGCTCCTTTTACATCAGTACTGGGACCCACACAACACTGACCATGCTGCTCTTCAATACACCTGTACTGCTCCTGTAATATCACTCATGTTTCAGCACTGAGAGCCTGTATCTCCACAAATGCACTTCTGAGTTTATATTACGATTCTATGTCATGAGGACACCAGGGCCTAGATTTGCATTAAAGTAACACACAACACAAAAAGGAACCATGCTGTGCTGCATTGCATGACAGGTAGAGAGCAGAAATGTACCAGATGCACAAAGATATTTGGCATTTTTGTAATCTACATGTGCTAGTTCTAGCAAGAAGTTAAGTATTTGTACCTAGGTAAACATGGTTACTCTGTGCACCATCTTTCTGACCTGCAACACCCCAATGCTATCCCATCAATAATTCAAGGCAGAGGAACACTTCAATCTTGATCCATGGCACTCACACATATTGCAGAACAGAGGGCCAACAATACCTCTGCTGATGCACTTCAATTTAGATCTGATTTGTATTCACACAGAGAAATCAATTATAAGAGTTTTTAGTAAAGATCCAACAAAACACGCGTCTTTGTGCCAATACTTTCACATGTTCTCTGCTTGCATAGCCTGCAGCACTTAGCTTTCCCAGCAGCCCAGAAAAAGGATAATGATGTCCTTTCACGCTGAGCTGCAGGTGTAAGTGCATTAAGGTTTTGCACGCTTATGCCTTTCACATTAGAAATGTTATATGGTAACCCACAGGGCCCTAACACTCATTTGACTAGTGCCAGGCAAGCACCTGTTTATTTTTCATATTAAAATCTGAAACAAAAAGGTCAGGGCCACAACGGCCTTTTTATATGTTTCTTTTTTAAACACATTTGTCTTCTACTGCCCAGCTGTGTGGAGGCACAACGAGGGTCCTTGTAAAGAGGAAGCCAGGCACTGGAGTTGAGGGCTCTCACAATCAGAAAAATCATGTCTCAGTATTCTAAAAGCCACGAAGAGGGACTTTGTGAGTACTGTAAATGATGAACAGAGATGTTCCCCTTTATTCCTAGCCCTGCTCTGCAGTCTCTGAGGCCAGGAGTTACAAGGGTGGTTCCATGAGTAGCTAGGACATGAATCAGATGCTACCTCAAGCGAACCTTAAATTATACCCTGGCTTTATTCATCACCATTTTAGTAAAAGCACATGCAAATTCCTGAACGATTAAGAAAAGTGTGGTAAGTAAGCAAGGGGCAAACGATTTTCTATAGAAGGGACATTCGACATGGATAACATTGTCAATCTCAAATCAAAAACTAGATAAATGAAAAAAGCGAAATGTCAGCTGACCAAAGTGAGGCATTTCTGGATTGGTATTAGAAAACCCTCAAACAACAAAAAGTATCCCCAAAAATGGGCCTTCAAGGTACTGAAGGAAAGCTAAAATGCCATATCAGCAATATAAAGAATAGATTCAGAAGCTGCACTCCCAAACCCATGTTTCGAGGGAGGAAGTGAAGTAAGATTCGGGTAGGGTATCAAGGAAATCCTCATTACTATCACCAGGAGCAATCTTAGATGGTGTCCTGTGGGGTGCACCAGGAAGCAGGCAGGTATGTGGAGCAGCACAGAGAGCTTGAGGACACAATGAGTAGCTGTCACTAGGATGCCTTATTAATCTCCTCCTGTTAGGGCCTGGGTGGCACCTCCAACCCTGCAAATTGTGATTGGTGCAGAGAAGCGCCTTGCTTCACTGTTACTTACGATAGAGTCAAAAAATGGCAAACAGGAGGGTAAGAAGCAGGGTATGGAGAGATAGTTCTAGTAGGTGGCAACTTTCCACAGGTAAAAGCATGGAGGAACAGGCCCGTATTCCGCAGATTACGTCCCTCCTTTCTTACCCTTACATAACTACCTGGGTGAGGGGGGCTGGGTAAATGGGATCGTCCACACCTTGTTGTCACTGTCTGATCTCCTTAAGATTACCAAGATTATTGAAGATACCTCATCTTTTAAGAAAAAAACTTTTGACTATCCCTGAATGTCCCTATGGTTTGACCTCAATCATCTGCTGAGGGTTATAATGCCATCACAAGTTAGGGACCAATTGATATTGAAAGCCACATTTCCCTAACAGTCCCTTAAGGACATTGTTGCTGTAGTGCCAATCGGAGACACACTTATCAACTCAGTAATGATAATATGTCCAACAACAATGAAATGTACAAAAATAAATAATTGTAAACATAATAAAGGGCAAGAGCCCACTGACTACTTAGGCAGATTGTAAGATATCTTTGATCAACATTATGGCACTGAAAATGCTTCTGAATCTGAAGGGGCTGCTTGAATTCAAATGCTGCTCCTTAAAACTCAGGACAAGGTGTGTCTCATCTGTGTGGTTTTGCAAACTGATGACTTAGCAGAATTAGTTGCAGTAGCAGATCATTGTTTGGTTACCTAAAAACTACGAAAAAACAAATAATGCTCCTTCAGGTTCAATCATTGCACCATGCGGCAGGGTTGAATGGGAATGTGAGAAGTTAGGAGAAGGGGATAAGGGAGGGAGAGGATGGGCTTACCCACCAAGCATTTGTCCTGTTTCAGTTTTGGCCAATAAGTCACTGGAGAAGTTACAATGCCAGGCTAAGCGGTACAAAAGGGGGTGGTGATGGACGGAGCATCTGAACCAATCAAACACTCACACCCAGTCAACAGATCTGGGTTTAATCCATCACCGTTCTTTAGCCCACTCTGCCACCCCAGTTCAGACATGGCCCCATGTAAATCAGTCTGACCCTTTGCCTCATGGGAACAGTCCAGCCCGAACTGCCAAGCCATGCTCTCCCTGGACCGGAAACAAGCTTCCTAGGACCGGTTTCTGGCATTACAGCCGTCTTCAGACAGGCTTGCTTGAATCCAGTGGCAAAGTGAGCAAGGGACTCATGTCTGAGCATGCCCTGCCAACTTATGGCGAACAAAGCTGTACAAAAGGGGGTGGTGATGGACGGAGCATCTGAACCAATCAAACACTCACACCCAGTCAACAGATCTGGGTTTAATCCATCACCGTTCTTTAGCCCACTCTGCCACCCCAGTTCAGACATGGCCATATGCAAATCAGTCTGACCCTGTGCCTCATGGGAACAGTCCAGCCCGAACTGGCAACCGATGCCCTCTCTGGAACGGAAACAAGCTTCCTAGGACCGGTTTCTGGCATTACAGCCGTCTTCAGCCAGGCTTGCTTGAATCCAGTGGCAAAGTGAGCAAGGGACTCACATCTGAGCATACCCTGCCAACTTATGGCGAACAAAGCGGTACAAAAGGGGGTGGTGATGGACGGAGCATCTGAACCAATCAAACACTCACACCCAGTCAACAGATCTGGGTTTAATCCATCACCGTTCTTTAGCCCACTCTGCCGCCCCAGTTCAGACATGGCCATATACAAATCAGTCTGACCCTGTGCCTCATGGGAACAGTCCAGCCCGAACTGCCAAGCCATGCCTTTCCTGGACCGAAAACAATCTTCTGAGGACCGGTTTCTGGCATTTCAGCCGTCTTCAGCCCGGCTTGCTTGAATCCAGTGGCAAAGTGAGCAAGGGACTCACGTCTGAGCATACCCTGCCAACTTATGGCCAACAAAGTGGTACAAAAGGGGGTGGTGATGGGCATTGACAACTTAATCTCAAAACGAAGATCACTATTATTATTACAATACCTGGAATGAGTATTTTCCCTATAATAGATCTACCTATTTCATAAAACCAATTTTTAACTGCTGAAAAACGTCTGCCCAGTTTCCCAAGAACACCATCAACCTCCAGTGGTTCAATTTCTCTATGCAATTTTGTAATATTTGTAATATATTTCTCAATGTTTTGACTTTTAGCAGGCATGTAGGTACATCAGTGTTGCACCATTAAAATTCCCCAAACTCCTCCTTCTTTTGCCAAAATTATATCTAAAACAAGTCGATTTTGCATCACCATACTTCTCATAGCAAACATTTCAGTGTTTACCATTAAAAATCCTCCAGCTGTGTCTGTTGACAATCGATCTACTATGGTTGACAATTTTCTAATTCTATTCGCATTAAAAGATATACCCACTGCTGGTATCAGTGCTCTAAAAACATCACCTATTATTTCAATTACACTTTCTCTTCTTCTACGACTTAGAGGTTTCCCTATTTAATGAATTTCATTAGTACCTCTATCTACATGAAAGATTTTGGGAAAGACCAAGCCAACATAACATCAGCCGTACCAGTGATCTGGTAATTTGAAATAAGCTTTGTTCCAACACAAGAACTAAATACCTGGAAAAACTGGGCCATTCCCACATTTAAATTCCCATCCCGCTTTTATGATATAAGTGTCTTCACGTTGATTTTCACCCACATAATAATTGTCATACACAGTGTTATCTCTTCGAATACATACTTTTCCCATTAATAGTGTATCTATGCTTATAGCCACATTTACATTATGTCCCTCAATATTATCATCTGAAAATGCCCACTTTGTAGATTTGGTTTGTTTCACTTTATCTTGTCGTTTATATTGCTGCCTTCTTTCCTCAACCATATTTAGAAAGACTTTCTCTTCATTTCTCATTTTACAAGTCAAATTATGTTTGAAGGCATAATCATGTGTCAATTCTTGTGTTTATAAGAAATATTCTCCAAAAACTTAAGCAGGCTAAATTTAATTTAGTTCAGCAACAATTATCAATTTTGCAAATACTTCATCAGAATCTGAATAATAATATTCTAATTTTCCTGTCCTATAAAATAACCTTGTTATTACACTACATGGCACTCCATATGTTAACGGTAAATGGTGGTAAGTCACACCCTCGGACACAGATGCTGGCAATTTTACACAGACATAGCAATCGCTGGCATCCATTGTCCTCACATACTCAGATAATAATCTCGAAAAGGTGTTTTGTGAGAAGTCACTGATTGACTTATCTTGATGAATTTCAGGCCTTTATACGTGTAATTTTTCATTCATTTTTCAACTCATTATTCTTACTTTTCATACTCTCATTTGCTTTCAATTTTTCAAAGTCTGGTCTAAAAGGAATGATTATAGCAAGAATCAACCATACTAACATTATGAATCCAGTACATAATAACCACCTTCTACACCATTTTCTAAAAATAGAACACTTAGATTGGGTTACTTTATTAGTAGCCATTATATATATATATATATATATATATATATATATATATATATATATATATATATATATATATATATATATATATATATATATATATATAAATATATTACCTACTGGCGGTCGCCAGTAGGTATATATAGTTAGGATTTTTTCCCTATGGGATTTTTGAAAATTCTATGTCTAATAACTTTGGCGTTTTTGTCTACGGAATTGGCTGAAATTTTCAGGAAAATGGCACATTTTGTTTCTGAGCAGCCCTTTGAAAATTTGGGGGGGGTTCGTCAAGGGGGGGCCGAGAAAAAAGGGGGGTCCCAAAACGTGTTTTTAACATTGAGTTTTCCATAGGGCGGTTGGCCTCACTTTTAGCCCGAACGGCTGAATGGATTTGCACGAAACTTGGCAAAATTGTAGGGACTGGCAGCCCGATGTGCCTTTTGTAGGTCTCAATATATGTGCTTCAGTGGATTTTGAGAAATTAACGTTCAAAAAAAGATATATATCTGTAACAGCGGACCGGGCAGCGCTCCGGTTCGCGGACTTTACGCGGTACGGAGCTTTGTGAAGCGAAGCTGATTGGTTCTCCGGCGTCTGTAAACATTCCAAACAGTCCGTAGCGGCCGCCATCTTGTCTCTCGGTAGGATCGAGAGACAAGCGGAGGCCAAACCGAAGGGGCAAATGACCATAAGGGGGCATAGTAGATCCTCCCTGACCCTTTAGGTTTGATGTGGAGGTTTTAAAAGGGCCCCGCGGGGCAAAAAAAAATAAAAATAATAATAATCGAACGGCTGAATGGATTTGCACGAAACTTGGCAAAATTGTAGGGACTGGTAGCCCGATGTGCCTTTGCTAGGTCTCAATATATGTGCTCCAGTGGATTTTGAGAAATTAACGTTCAAAAAAAGATATATATCTGTAACAGCGCTCTGCTTCGTGTACTTTTCGCGTTACGGAGCTTTGCAAAGCTGATTGGTTCTTCGGCGTCTGTAAACATTCCAAACAGTCCGTAGCGGCCGCCATCTTGTCTCTCGGTAGGATCGAGAGACAAGAGGAGGCCAAAGCGAAGGGGCAAATGACCATAAGGGGGCATAGTAGATCCTCCCTGACCCCCTAGGTTTGATGTGGATGCTTTAAAAGGGTCTCGCAGGGCAAAAAAAAAAAAACGTTTTTTTGCGTGGAGTGCGCCCGGTTCGCGAACCGGGAAGCGTTCTGGGGAGCATACTTTCTTGAAAATTAGTGAAAAAAGTTAGACTAAAATAATAATTGTGAGTGATCAGATGTAGGGTAGCTCTGAGAAGAGCTTTTGGGTTTATGGTACATTTAGGTACTTATAAGTAGGTACCAATGCACAGTCTTAAATTCAGAGTGAAAATTCTGTTGCCCTCATCTGAGAAGTGAACTCCATCTCCTCTGTAGATATCTTGCATGTAGTAACGCAAGTTATTGTTGTACAGGGAGCCCATTCCATGGTCTCTCATGTAAGCTGAAACAGATTTGTTTACATGCTTCCTCGATTTCTCAATTTGTGGACAAAATTGGTTCGACCACCTCCATTTTTGTCTTTGGCATATATTTGAATATACCAAGGCAGTCTGAGGAAAAAGTGCCATCAATTGCTCAAAGGTGTCCTTTAAAAGCATTTCCAGACCTACCCCAGTCAAAGTGCCCAAATCATTACCTCCACAGTGCACAATTAACAGGTCAGGTGTTGGCAAATGCATAAAGGTTTTCACGAATGGTATCAATTGGTGACATTTTAATCCTCTGTGACCAAACCACTTAATTTCCACATCTTGTAAATTGAGGTTAGGTAAATTCCTGTTTTCAGCGTACCTCTGAGCCCAATAGATGTAACTATGTCCAACAATCCAGACAGAAAACATGGCGAGAGAAGGTTCTCCTGCAGTCAGATGAAGTGTGGCAATGAAATGGCAGTTGAAAAAATGAGAGTGTAAAATGAAAAAAACTGAGGAGTTTCTGTGTTAATGAAGCAGTAAGAGTGATTGGTGGATTTTGATTGCTGAAAACAGAAAGTTAGGGTGCATGGATGAGTTCGTTGAAAGATGTATTTTGAGTGGCGAAGAAAAAATCATTAAATGAAAGTATGCACTGGATATGCAGAAGCACTGAGAGTTCAGAGTTCAATTGCAACATTGTTGTGTGAACTTGGAAACACCAGAGGTCTTGCAAGAGGTGGTTGCTATGCAGAAAAAGCAGAGAGGGGGCAGAGGGGGGAAGGGTTTTGATTTGAAAAAAAGTGAGGGAAGAGTTTTGATTGGGTGACATGAGAGATATGTGTGAAGAATTACAGAATTTCTGTGCTTTTGATAGCTGCAGACTCTGGAGTGCATACCTTTTGCTCTGCTGAAGACAAATTGGTGTGTTTCTGAGACTGTTTTGAAACTCAAAGTATTTGCTAAGGTGAGAAAAGATTTCTTTAATTTAGATAGAAAATAGTGTGCTTTAAGGAGAAAATTATGAAGAAAGTTGTGTTTTTCAAATGTTGGTTTGTCTGAAGTGTTTTACAAATAGATTTTGTTTCTTTGAGAAATTGTAATTGGAGAAAATGTGAAGTATTAGTACTGACAGGGTTTTTATGTGCATAGGAGCTGTGGAGTGTTTTCAAATTATGACTTGTAAATCGTTTTTGAGGAAAAGCAATGGTTTTAATATTTATGACAAGGACATAATGGTGTATGCTTCTTTATAAGGCAATTGAGAGTCTCTGATGTTATTTTTCCCATTTCAATGTAAGAAGTTTCTCTGTGGAGCAAATTGCTTGTAAATATGCTCCCATCTGTGCATGGCAAATTTAGATTTTGAATGTTTGCGTTACATAGGCATGTTAAAGGTGACCGAAACATGCTGCAAAGGCAATCAAAAAACGCATTCATGTGTCTTAAGGACATTTTAAGTCATTTCTCCATGTGGAGTGTTTTTAAATTATGACTTGAAAATCGTTTTTGGGGAAAATGAAGGCTTTTAAAATTTATGACAAGGACATAATGGTGTATGCTTCTTTATAAGGCATTTCAGTGTCTCTGATGTTATTTTTCCAATATTAAATTAAAAGACCTTTCCCCGTGGAGCAAATTCCTTGTAAATATGCTCCCACCTGTGCATGGTAAATTTAGATTTTGACTGTTTGAGTTACATAATCATGTTAAAAGTGACCCAAAAAAGTTGCAAAGGCTTTAAAAAAAGACTTTCATGTGTCTTGACGACATTTTAAGTCATTTCCCCGTGGGCAGTGTTTTCAAATTATGAGTTGAAAATCGTTTTTGAGGTAAAGGAATGTTTTCAAAATTTATGTGCGCCATATGCCCCTAAATTTCTTTTTCAGGGGTGCAGCAGGGTGTTCTTGAGACACCCCTGCACCCTCGGAAAAATTCGTAATTTGCGATGAGGTAATTGCTAATCGCAAATTGCACCTTCATTCGTATGGGCCTCCTGCTCCATGGAAATGAATGGGTAATTTGTAATTAGCAAATAGCTCATCGCAAACTAGGAATGGTAAAGAATCGCTATTTATTCCTTAAAGTTCGCTATTTAGGAAATGCAAAAAACTTTGATGATACATATGGCGGTTCATCTCTAACAAGATAAGAAGCATAGGGATAGATTTATGATGACTGGCGCATCACCAGGGATGTGTTAGTCATCCTGTGCCGCTGTTCCGCCACCTATGGTGTGCTGCATTTACAATGCGGCGCATCATGGGGCAAAAACAGCACCTTTTACTGTGCCGTAAAGGTGGCGCATTGCTGGAGTTGTATCGCAAGTGTGATGAAGCTCCAGCAAGGCTCAGGGGTGCCCCTGTCGCAGGGTTTCTGTTCTCACACAGAACTGTGCACAGAGGATTGGAACCTCGGCGAATTAGGGTGCCCCAAAACTCACCTTAGTAATCAAAAACCGCTTAGCAAGCTAGGTACAGTGTCACATTGGATATAACAAACTCTCAATGTTTAGACAATCCAGAATATGAACTTATAGTACCTCAGGATACGTGGAACTCATGAACACTCGGTCGTTATATAGTTCTTAGAAACCAGAACATGGAGTTAAGAAGAACACATGTGTATTTGAAATGTTTATTTACTAATGCCGTCTTCTCAGGCATAGTATCTTAGATTATACAAGTACACATATTATCAGTAGCAAAATTACCAGTATAGTTAGTAGTACATAAAAAGCGAATGGTGACAGTATGTTAACATGCTGTAAATGAATAAGAGTTAGCAACACTTATAAGCAGCCGCGGGCCGTGGAGGGAGTTACGGTGGGGCAGGGAGGCGGGGAGGGGGAGGGGCAGGGTGGAGAGGGCTCCACCCTGCCCCTCCCCCTCCCCGCCTCCCTGCCCCACCGTAACTCCCTCCACGGCCCGCGGCTGCTTATATCTCACCCTCCCTAATACACATATTATATTATTTGCTAAGAAGGTCTCTTTGTGTTGGTTTAGGGCGTGCCCATACTTTAGTGTCTTAGATTTGAAGGAATCACATCAGCATACACCAGCTCTCTCTTCATGTGAACCGCATCAAGTGTTGTGTATGTGTGTTCGGCAAAGCAATATAAAACCCGCCTCATGTCGTGGAGATCAGACCTCATAACAATTCTGTATCGTGTTGTTCTTGAAACTTCAGCACTCGCTGTACAGATATAGTTTAACAAGCAAAGCAGATAGTAGAGCAATAACATATTATTCTCATGTAAACCACGATGAACTACTAGGTTGAAAGCTAAAGCAACAACTAAGTGTCGTGTGCAGAAGTTGCAAAAAAGGAAAAATGGCGTTTAAACCGGTAATGAGCCCATGCTAACTTAACACGGTGTAAAGATATCCAGGACCTAGATGACACCTCCCCATGATCCGGAAACGAACTGAATAAGATAATAGAAGTGCCATCTCATGAGAGCAGATTGCAACTTTATATGTGGACGGTCCGCAAGGTAAAACATTAAAAACTAGGAAAATTTAATGCTAAAGAAAAATAAAACAGCCAAGTACTTTATCGAGTCTTAAACCAATAAGCAAGCTAAATAATAAAAACTTGACAAGTAAGTCAATGAATTGTCAATGAAATGCTAGTACTCAGCATATCAAACATGAAAAAGGTCTATGACATAACTGTGTATGCAAAATAAGCTGCAACAGCCTCCAATAGGAAGTCACCGTCTTCATCCGAAAAGAGTTCAGCCATCCAATTTAAAAGCGGAAAAGAACATACGTGCTCTCCCAGCACCGGATCCTCTATCACCATCAGAGGACAGCTCAGTGGGTTTTCAAGAAAGCTCTGTTCCAAGAAAGACTGTGTTGCCGCCAGTAAATTCCAGGGACCAATTAGTCCATGCATCAATGCCACAGTCATAATCCTTTCGCCAGGACAAACCAACTCGTGAGTAATGATAGGAGTCATCAGCTGATTAAAGTCGACGTCAGGAGAAACCGGTCCGCAGAGACACAAATCAATGGCCCAATCGAAATCACAGGTCAGGCAGTGAAATACAGGCTGGACACAGGTGAAGTAGGAGAATCGAAAAGATAATCCATATGCTGTGCTTAATATCGCCAACGGCATTGTGCCATAATATTCAAGCATGCGATTGCGGAACAGCGTCAGCAGCTGCAGGGCGGGAGCTTGCACAGGAGGGACATCCATATTTAAAAATGTAAAAAAGCACAAGAGCGTCCGCTGGTAATGCAAGTAAAAATGGGAATCGACCAAGCACAATGGAAAAAATAGAATGAAAGAAAGCAGGGATGACTCCAAAGATTTTCTCAAATGAAGTCACGAGACCACTGGTAACAACTTTAAAAAAGTGCGCCAGGGCCTTTGTGGAGGACGCGTTAAAGATAGTCCGAACCATCTTGCTGAAATGGAAAGGCGAATCAGTATTGAAAAGGGTCTGCACCTCTGTACGGGTGTTCGCTATGTGAAGCACGAAAGTTTCACGGGCCGAACTCAAGGCCACCTCTCTCTGAGACAAAAGAGCTCTTATTCTTGCCATGCCGTTGAAATCTGCTCCCAAGGTTGGTATTTGTGGCCAGATTGAAAACTCCCTATGTTCATGTGTGGGAGGAAATAGAACATTTCTGCAGCAAATAACCTGTTCACTTACTGTTACGATAAAAGGAATACTTTTAATTAACCCAGAACAATCTTCATTATTGAGCATCAAATAACTACCATTTTCCAACAACTTGAACGTGGGGATGATAGCAGGAACTGGCGTGCCTTGCAACACGCAAGCCATATTTGGTCGGTGTTTGTTGCATGAACCGTGTAACTGTATGTGCCTACACATTAGTGAATGATCTGGCGTCTCAGTGCATTCCTCTCCATTCAGATAAACTTCTTGATCATCTTTGAAACATCTGTATGTGTATGGAAGCGACCAGACCTCATGAAGAAAAGCACTACCTAAAGGTTCATAACGACCTATTGGTATATATTTCATACAATTTGAAAACTTATATAAAGCAAAAGGCAGCGTTATTAAACCGTGGATAAGGCACGTTGCCAAAAAACCCGCAATCCTCTGCTGATGATGTCACTGAGCATGTCATGAATGATGTAATATGTGACATCATCAGCAGTGGATTACGGGTAATAGTATCTCTAGTTTACTCCCCTATAGCTGTCTTTCTTTTAACATAAGTGTCTGTTTCCTTCCCTTATACTTACTGTTCTTTTTTTTAAAAAAAATTTTTGGTTCGCTTCCGGTTCGCGTACCGGCGAGCGAACTGGGAAGCGAACTACGAGAAATAGAGGTTGGCACAGTTCCAAATATTGTACCAATTTTTTAATAACGGGGAGGTAGTTCTGAAAAGAACTTTTTTTTAAATTGTTTTTGTTGTTTTATATTTTTTTTATTATTTTTCTGAACATTTTTTTACTTTTTTTGAATTTTTCTGAACAGTTTTATATTTTTTTGGGGTTTTTTTCGGAGGGGGCAACGAAAACGATTCATTGTAAAGAGCTCAACAGGAGCAACAAAAAAAAAAAAAGAATTTATTATTTGGGGCGTTTCGTACAAACTTGCATATGATAGTCAATATCTCTGTTGATCAGAGTGATGCTACTTTCTCCGTAGCAAATGAATCCACTGCAATGTACGCAGACTTGTTTTACTTCACGAAATCTCGTTTGTATATTTGGCACCATCTCCCTGCCCTCTGGTCCCGTTACTTCCGGTACAACAGATCTTCTGGCCATAATAGGGAGATTATCTAGGTCGTTACGAAACTGTGCAGCACTGTAGTTGTTAGGATGCCACCTAGTCATATGGCGATGCATTGTGTAGTTTCCGAAACTGTATTTTTTGTCGGTCCCTCTGGACAGTCTATCTTGACATATAAGGCAAGTTACGTATCTTGCATTTACTTTTTTCTGACCTTTGGGAATTTTAAAAAATTGCCAAATGAAGTTTTCTTTCCGGTGAGACGTCCTGGGCTCCTCAGGCAAAAAGTGCCTCTCTTCGTGCTCTTCCTCCTGTTCCTCTTCTTCGTCTTCTTGCTGAATTATAACTTCAGCAGGTGGTCCACTCTTCCTTGGATGTGGTGGAGGTGGTGGGGAAGCACCAGCTGAAGCTACTAAAGAAGCCATTGCTCACTGGTAACAAAGGGTCTTTCTCTCACAATGATGAAAGTCAGAGTGAGGAAAGAAGGAGGGATTTTCATCATTTGGGAAAAACAATAGTTCTCAACCAATGAAAAGTGTTTATTTTAGATTATATGACCTAGTCTTACATCATTAGGAAACCAAAAGTGAAATGAACCAATGAAAAGTGTTATTACCAAGTCACATGACCTGCTGTGTTTACGTTACGCGCTTTGCAGGGCCTCCCGGTTTGCTTCCAGAAACCTGCGCTTTGCGCCTCGGTAAGCGTACCAGTTCGCTAACGTAGCACGTCATATGACGTATCACGCGACAACGCGAAACGTCATGCGGACGGGAGGTGTCACGATGTTGTTTTCTAACGCGGCAGTTGCGGTAAAGGAACGTTTACCGGCTCGCGGTCTATTTCGCGGCATCAAGGTCAGCTAACGGGAAGCTTCCCGATTCGCGAAGCGGGAACGAAGAAAAAAAAATATAAAAAAAAAAAATGATTAATTAACATATAAAATGTATTTTTGGATTTAAAGAAGAATACATTTGAGGGGGCGTGGCTAGCGGCCGATGCCAGCAGACGCAGCCTAACGAGGCTCCCACCCCTAGCCCCAATAAATCCTGATTTAATCCAGTAAACAGCGCGGACTCCCCGTGAAAACCGGGTCGAGTCCGCACCATACGTCGGTGCCTGCCCGGGGAGCGCGCCAAGCGTGAGAGTAGCCCGAATCCAGTGCTGCGACCCCCCGCGGGTCCCGGATGGCGGCGTGAGACTCCCAGAGCCACCGGACTGCGCACAGGGGGACCTAGCACCCAAATATCGGATTCTGCCGACCAAGCGGGATATGAGCGAGCCCTGAGTGGTTATCTGGGAGCGGAGTTCTTGGCGGACCCAGCGGCGGTATTGCCGAACCCAGAGGCGGCGCTGCAGAGGAGGGTGAGATCCGCACTCCGGTGGGGCTCCGAAATTGAGGACCCGGCTTCTGGGCCTGAGCGGCTGTAGCGGCGCTGGTGAGTGGAGACCCAGGGGCAGGGAGCGAAGGCACCGCCGAGACCTGAGCGCAGGCGGAGCGACTCCACGGGCACACAGAACCGCCCGAGCGGAATCGGATCAGGAGAGCGGGAGGCAGCGAGAACGGCGGCTCTGCTCAGCACCGAGGTGGTGGAGAATAGTCTCGGACTGAGAGCCCGGCAGCCCCATCTTACAGAACCTGGGTGGGGGCCCAGCGGGATCTGACATTGCATTAAGGCGGAAGCTGCGGCGGCTTTGGAGGACCCAGCAGCGGCGCTGCGGAGGGGGGAGTGATCCGTTCCCCGTGCCCCCTGAGAGGCTCCCAAATTGAGGTCCCGGCTTCTGGGCCTGGGTGGCTCAGACAGCGGCTCTGCGGCGCCTGACCCTGCGCTGGCGAGAGGAACACCCAGGGGCAAGAAACGAGGTAACCACCAAGCCCGGAGCGCAAGCAGAGCTCCTCCACGGGCTATCAGAGGCGCCTGTGTAGTTCTGGACCGGAGACACGTGAGAGGAGGCCCAGCGCCGGTGAGGCGGGGACGAGGCATGAACTGAGGACCCAGCTGCCCCGTGTTGCAATACCAGGGTGAAGTACCGGAGGGCTCCGACACTGAACTGTGACACCGGGCAGGGCGCCCAATCCTGGGGGCAGTGACCCTCCCCCCTCCTGCCCTACTGCCCCGCTTGGTTGCCTACCACCAGGGAGGTGCCTGCCGGACTGAGCGACACCCTGCGACGACCTGCGGGGGCAATCAGAGTGGCACTGACCAGGGGGACCACCCGGCCACAGCGGGGTGAGCTCGTGTGTATGAACTCTGGAGCAGTGGGTGGATTGGGTCCCAGCAGGGAGCTGTGACACTCCCCGACAGAGGCGTTGGGGTGACTACCTGGCGACAGTGGATTTTACCGGCGGATGGCTTGCCTGCTGGGTGGCGGAGGTGGCTGGTGACCCTGTTTCTGAACCAACGACTGGGCCCGCCACTGGGAGACCCGCACCGGCAGCAGTAAGGAACCCTTGCACGCGGACACCCTACACGACAGCGGAGGCCCTGACAGCCCGCAGTAGTGGAGGGGTGCGGAGAAGTAAGCGCCTGTGCGCGGCACGAGGGCTAGCACCGTCCTGCGGTGGGGAGTGGATAGCGACGGGCCTACATCGGATGAGCGCCTTTGGCCTCAAGGACTGCGGACTGCAACTGCCTGGTCGGTGACGGCTCTACACCGACGAAGCGACCGGCCGACCGGCTGAGTGACCTGTCTGTCTGGTCCGCCTCCGCGTTCGCCCGGCGGTTGGCTCGGTGGGAACATGGGGAAGCCGAAGGGTCCGAAGGGTGATGCAGGAACGACCACAGAGGCTCCGGACGCCACGCCACATACCCAGTCGGACTTGCTAACGATGCAGGACAGAATCCTGGAAGCAATAGCGGCCACGAGGACCGCCTTGCAACAAGACATTGCCCAAGTGTCGGCGGGCCTGGGGCTTCTGCGGGCAGACCATGGGAAACTAGCCGACAGGGTCAAAGACACGGAATTAATCCTGAAGGACGTGGTACCAGGACAGAAAGCCTTGGAAGGAAAACTGACGGACGCCCTGGAGCGCATCCAGACGCTGGAGAGGAGAGCGGAGGATGCGGAAAACCGAAGCCGGCGGAACAATGTACGACTAGTAGGCCTTCCGGAGAAAAGCGAGGGGACGGACATGCTGGGTTATGTGGACAACTGGCTGCGGACAGTGGTGGCGCCGGAGGGCCTTTCCCCCTTCTTCTCGCTGGAGAGGGCCCACCGGGTGCCTGCCCGACCCCCCAAGCCGGGGCTCCCCCCGAGACCCGTGGTGATCAAAATCCTCCACTATAGGGACAGAGACTGGCTTCTGCAACGAGCAAGAGAAGCGGGCCCGTTCCAGGTTGACAATAGCGCAGTCACGTTGTTCCCGGACTACACCTTTGAAACCCAAAAGCAACGGGCTTCATTTCTCTCCATTAAAAAGGAACTGAGATCGGAGGGGCTGCAATATTCACTGTTGTTCCCGGCGAGACTACGGATTTCGGTGGATGGGAAGGCACTGTTCTTCAACACATCAGCGGATGCCTGGGACTGGTGGGACTCCTACAAGGCTGGAACGGATGGGGCCCGCCAAAGGGCGGCCGCGGAGGAATTCCAGCGGGGTTCGGTCAGGAGATCAAGACGGATTCGGAAGAGGGGCCAACATCAGAGGCGACTGACGGTATCGCAGACGACGGTGGAAAGGAAGGCAGCCCTGCAAGCGGTGAAAGAGGTCTCGGGAGCGGAGGCACCACAGCAGGAGGAGGACTCGAAATCGATCTCGGAGGACAAGCAGACAGGGTCCGAAAATGAACTGTCGGAGGTGGACAGTGTGTAGGGCCCGGAGGTAACGCCGCAAACGGCGGAGGAGGTCTTCGGCAGCTAAGCTTTGAACTGGGGGATGTGGGGGCTAGCAGCGTCGACCTGGAGGAATGGCGAACCTGGCTGATGGAGCAGGCTGATGTGAGACTGCTCAATCGTGAGTTTGGATGTACATAGAGGGGTGATTGGGAAAAGGGATGCTAATTTTACTATGGTAGCTAGTACACTTACCCAGAGGCCCCTAAGGCCTCCGCAGTACAGACTGCGGACTAGTGAGTTTTAAGAGCACCTTGCTCAATTGTTTGGACGGGGGTGACTCATCTGCAGTTAGGTCCTGTTCTAGGGGGGGTGGATGTCTGGAGATGTTGGGGTTACTCAGGACGGGGAGGGGGGTCGGGGAAGGGGAGCAGAGCTGGGGAGGGAGTTAGGGCGAACAGGGTGGGGAACGAACCGGTTGGGGAAGGGGGACAGGGGGGCCGTTACTCGTGTCTGGCCACTGTGGAACAGGGCTCTTAGCCTTCAATGCCAAGATTATGGGTAGTGTGGGATCATTAAAATGTGTGTCATGGAACGTGCGGGGTCTGAACTCAATGACTAAACGGCACAAAGTTCATTCTTACCTAGTCCGCAGAGGGGTTCACATCGCCTTCCTACAAGAAACACATCTGACCAAACAGGAGGGGGTAGCGCTCCAAAGGAGGTGGCGGGGTCACCTGTTTTACACCACATATTCGGCGTTTGCCAGGGGGGTGCTACTATGGATTCGGGCTGGGATCCCATTCCAAATCACTAGGAATACTGTGGACCCGGAGGGTCGTTTTGTAGCAGTTGAGGGTTTACTCAGGGGCCGTCCTATAGCGCTATGCAGCGTGTATGCACCCAACACTGAACAGGCGCCTTACTTCACTAAACTTTCCACGCGCTTGGCAACCTACTTCGCAGGTCCAATATTACTAGGGGGAGACTTTAACTCTATAGCGGACACTACACTGGATAGATCACATCCACCGCTCCACGCTTCCCCGGTGCACAGGCTGGCGAAACATAGGATGCATTGGCAGGGGCAGTGGGAACTCACTGACGTGTGGCGCGCACAACACCCGGCTGAGCGGGACTACTCCTTCTATTCCAGCCTGCACGACCTACATGTCCGCATTGACGCATTTCTATGCTCTCCTCAGGTTCTCCCGGCAGTAGCTCACACAGAATACCTCACACGTACAATATCAGATCACAATCCCCTGCTGCTCACACTGGCCTGGATGAACGGGTCCACACCGATTCCAACGTGGCGGCTCAGGCCGGACACGTTGGATGACCCGCCCTTTAGAACGGACTTGGAACTCAGAATCACCCAATATTTTACTGAAAACGAGGGGACTACCTCCTCCAGGGCCGCTGAATGGAACGCATTCAAGGTGGTGGTAAGGGGGCACTGTATAGGGAAGTTTGCGGGGACGAGGCGGACGCTAGTAGAGGACGTGGACAGGGCGGAACGGACGCTGCGAGAAGCCGAGCGATTGCGGCCCGGCCACCCCGAATTGCAGGGTAGAGTTGGTACAGCAAGGGAAGCAGTGGCGGTTGGGGTGGAGCGCCTACGCTGCTTCGACTACAAAGCTTATGTGACCAGGACGCTCGCTGAGGGGGATAAGACGGGGACACTCCTGGCCTGGCTGGCCAACCCTCGCAGAGGATCCACCCCAATACTGTCCCTGGCGGGAGCAAACGGGGAAGCCTATCACACGCAACCGGACATAGTGCGGTGCTTCCAAGAATACTACGGCACCTTATACAGACAGGGGTCGGAGACCCAACCCGAGGCGACGGAAGCCCTACTGGCGGAGACCCAACTGCCCCAGTTAGACCCGGAAGACGCTAAGGCTCTCGGGGATCCGATTGGCCTCGAGGAAATCAGAGGGGCCATCAAGAAAATGGCGCGAAACAAAACACCGGGGATGGATGGTCTCCCTATTGAGTTCTATGTGAAGTATATGGAACTACTGGCCCCGAGACTCAGAATGGTGTATAATGAGGCCAGGGAGAAGGGTGAGCTGCCCCAATCGATGCGCGAGGCGATCATGATCCCATTGCTTAAACCGCGCAGAGACAGCGCGAACCCGGCGTCATACCGACCGTTGTCGATGCTGACGACAGACTACAAAATCTTGAGCACGATTCTGGCCGGGAGATTGATCGCTCATATGACAAGTCTGATTCATAGGGACCAGTCGGGCTTTATCCCGACCAGGAACACGACCCACAACATTCGACGGCTGCTCAGGCTGCTGGCGGACCCCCCACAAACGGCGCTGGCCCCGGTGGTGTTGTCAGTTGACATTGAAAAAGCCTTCGATAGCCTGGAATGGGACTACTTATATGCGGTGATGAGGAGATTCGGTCTCGGGATGGTTATATACAATGGACCACAGTGCTTTATGCGCGAGCGGGTGCGAGGGTGAGAGTGGGAGCTACGATATCGGACCGCTACGAAGTGAACCGCGGGACGAGGCAGGGTTGCGCGCTCTCTCCACTGTTGTTTGCACTGGCCATGGAACCTTTTGCAATGCTGGCTAGACGGGGTGATGCGTACCTCGGATTGGAAATGCGAGGGACCTACCACCATATATCGTTATATGCAGACGACCTTTTGCTGTTCTTGGATAACGCTGATGAGGCAGTTAGGGGTGCAGAGGATCTTCTGCGGAGATTCGGAGCGCTGTCAGGCTTAAAGGTGAACTGGGAGAAAACATGCTTATTCCCGCTCCGGAAAGGGGAGACATGCCCGACGACCAACAACAGAGTGCGCTGGGAACCTGATTGCCTGCACTATCTTGGGACCTACATATATCACGATCCCACCAACTTGTTGGATGGGAACATCGGGCGATGTATCCGAGGATTGAAGGGCAATATGACTTTCTGGGCTACCCTCCCCCTGTCCATGACGGGGCGAGTGTCCCTCCTCAAAATGATCGCCCTACCGCGACTTTTATATTTTTTTAGGACCTTGCCGGTATGGATACCGGGAGAAGTGTTCAGGCGCCTGAAGTCCAGCATAATAGCTTTTCTGTGGGGAAGCGGCAGGCGGCGCATAGCACTGACGACCCTCATGCGCCCCAAAGATCAGGGAGGATTAGCGGTCCCAGACTTTGAGCTCTATTATCTGGCAGCACAGCTTCAATTCTTTACGCAGGAAGTGGCGAGAGTGTACCGGGGGCCGGAACACGAGAGGGATGCGGGCACCCCCCGCCATGTGCTAGCCTATGTAGCCCTCCAGCAGAAACTATTACTGAGTGGACTGTCCCAGGAGGAAAGGACGCTAAGGTTATGTTGGAATCGCATGCAGAAGCGTGCGGGCCCTGGTCACCCAAATGCCCCAGAGATACCATTGGGGATGCTGACGGCACTTCCACATGGGGGGGACTGGTCGAACCTCCAGCTGTGGGAAGAGGCGGGACTTCAGATGGTGGGGGACTTATATTCTGACGGAGTGCTGATGGAGTTCCGTACTCTACAAGAACGCTATGATCTTCCGCGGGGTGACTACTTGGTGCATGCAGCGGTGGTACGGGCGCTTCAGGCGCATTGGGGAGGGGGACTGATGGAACCTGTGACATCATTGGCATGCCAATATACGATGATGTCAGCAGGAACGAGGAAGGCGGTTACGTGTCTTTACTTCAGAATGCATACAGAAAACACACCACCACTGACACGGCTCAAAACACAATGGCAAGAGGACTTGCTGAGAGAAATCCCAGACACTACATGGTCCCAACTGCTTCAGCGAGCAAGGAAAAGCACCAGAAACGCCCGTTTCCAGTTAATACACCTGTATATCCTACACAGGGCCTACCTCACTCCGAATAAGATAGCGAAATATTTTGGCGTAGTTGACGCAGCATGCCCCAGATGCACGCTAGTTGGCGCTGACTTGCAACACATGCTTAGGACCTGCCCGCGCATCCAGGAGTACTGGGAGGGAGTTGGGGACGCCCTAAATGAGGTCACGGATAGAACACTGCACTATGATAGCGCGGTCGTCCTCCTACATTGGTTCCCACACACGCGCAAAACGAAGCTGTCGAGCAAATTTATTGACATGGGCCTTATGATCGCAAAGAGGGAGCTTACTAGGGGTTGGAAATCAAAGACAGCCCCAGCACACCATAAATGGCAGAACGAATTTCTCAAATGGGCAGCGGCAGAAAGTACACTCAGATACCAATTGGCCAGGCGGACGGCAAATGAAAAGGCTCAGGAAGCGGCACTGGCATGGGAAACCCTGGTCCAGGCGCTCAGGGATAGTGTGGAGGTGAGTGACGAGGAGGAGGGAGTAGCACCACAGGAGGCCCCGAGGGAGGAGGTATTGAACCCTGCACTGACATCTGACACAAGCATCTAAGTATTGATCCCACTATCCTAATCACACAGATTTGCCCGAGATTTTACACTGGACAGGTAGGCTTAGACACCAGGGGGACGGGGGGGAATGGGAGGGGGGAAGGGAGAAAAAGTTGAACTGTTTATTTAGACGGAGAGAGTCTATACACAACTGTAGAGCGGGGGAGCACGATGGGCGTTGTCACACTAAATGCGGAGAATATTGTAAAGCTGTGCTATTTCTACATGAACCAACTGCACCATGCTACATGATTGATCGCCGCCCAATCTCCGGGATGTGGGCCCAAAGGCAGTGTAAACAATCGATACTCGGACGGTGACTGCAGTTGTACTGGGGTTCATGATGGTGGGTATACTGTATCATTGACATTACCTCTGCAATAAAAATTGTTTTAAAAAAAAAAAAAAAGAAGAATACATTTTACAGCTACAGATATTAACCAATGAAATTCACTGAAAAAACCATAGGTTATAGACCATATATAGTTAGGAATTAGCATTTACAAAACCTTGAAAATTCACTGAAAAAACCATAGGTTATAGACCATATATAGTTAGGAATTAGCATTTAGAAAACCTTATTTTACTCACACAAAACCATTGAAATTCCATATATAGTTAGTTGCACTAACTACATATCGCGCACCCGCAATCCACTGCTGATGATGTCACATATTACATCATTCATGACATGGTCAGTGGCATCACTGATGACATCACTGATGACATCTCAAATGACATCACTGATGACATCACTGATGACATCTCAAATGACATCACTGATGACATCTCAAATGACATCACTGGTGACATCATGACACACCAATACCAGTTACTACATACGCACTCACTGATTCCTACGTCTACACACACATTCACTCATTCACCCATACAATCACTCATACATACAGTCACTCATTATTACAACACTATCATATGCACTCATACACCTAGTCAGTCCTGTGAAGAATCAATCACACTTCGATTTCCTCATCTATAGTTAAACACAGAACACCATACTTTTCACACATATACTAACACATACTTACTCTCTTATACAATCACTGATACAAGTACACATTGATATGCACAGTCACACACCTCCCAGCCAGCCACACACACACTCAGTCTTCCATACATCCAGTCATTCTTCAATATGTAAAACGTATTTAAACTTTACAAAAACACACAGACACTAGATGATGTCATCAGTGATGTCACTGACCATGTCATGAATGATGTAATATGTGACATCATCAGCAGTGGATTGCGGGTGCGCGATATATAGTTAGTGCAACTAACTATATATGGAATTTCAATGGTTTTGTGTGAGTAAAATAAGGTTTTCTAAATGCTAATTCCTAACTATATATGGTCTATAACCTATGGTTTTTTCAGTGAATATATATATATATATATATATATATATATATATATATATATATATATTATTTTTTTGTTACACAGCAATTTTCACAATCTTTTCACCTTTAAATTGTCTCTCTTTACCTTTGTTTCACTTACAACGTTCTTTTCAACCTAGATTACATATCTTGTTTTATATATATTTCTTCTTTTCACGTTTTTTTAAAAGTTGCTTATCTTTAATAGTGACTTTAAATCTGCCCTGGGTATCAGGTCAAATTTAATGTCCCATTTAATGTAATACTTTAATTGACTCTGTTAGGTGGTCCCATTCAGGAGTTAGATGGGTTGGGGTGCCAACCGTTTAACCCTGTGTTAGCCAAAGGGGCTCTTAACCTTTCCATAGAAAAATTACAATTTAGAAGTGTTGCTCCTAAGATATTTTAAAAATGATATGTCTTACTTAAATGTATATAGCTTTCTGCAATAGAGCTTCATTGCCCTTCCTTAGGGAAGATTTACATATATCCATCAGTGAAGTGGTGCACTGGAGATTATGTATAATGTCAAGTTCGAACTAGCAATGTCAGACACTGCCCTATCAGTCTGCACTGGCAGCCTGGGGTCTCTTTTCCCTCTGTCACATGCATGATGGTACAAACAGTGATGCAGCCCTGAATCAACACTTTGCCTTACATGCCCTTGGTACCCTGGGTACCATATACTAGGGACATATAGGTAAGTAAGTCCTTCCCAATTGGGTGTATGCAATTAAACATATGTTTTGTAATGGGTCATAACACTGGTGCTGAGATTTGAACAGCAGGCTTTAGTGCATTTTCAAAGTCAAAAATCCATTAACAAAATAGTCCAAATGGGGCAAAAAGTGGGGGAATCCTGCACAAAAGCCTGTTTCCTTACAAAGGATAATTACTCCCAGTTTTACTGCTTCGTGTGATCTAATTTCTTCACATGCCTCTTGAATGAACAACTGATCGATCATATGCCCTGATTCTAAAAGCTTCCAATAATGCCTATAAATGATTGAGTTGCCTATCATTGGCGATTCTTTCATCTTGGCCACCTTCAAGGCAACACATGCCCGAAGTACAATTTATTGACTCCTTAAAAACACTGAATAATAAAAAATATTGATGCTTTGCCGCGGGTTCACAATTACTTCATCAGGATTGAAGCTAGGATAGAACCAGGCCACTATTTTAAGAAATAAACTGCACCAAAGGTACAACGGAGATTTCTCATTGGGGTACTTGTACAGAGGTTGTTCTAGCAGGTCAGATTAGTTTTTTTATTTGAACTGTTAAATGAGAGCCTCTGTTTGTATTTATTGGTGTATTTGTTTGTGTAATATAATCATTTGTCTATTTAAAATGCTTATTTATAGGAAGTCAAAGGGATGAACAGGATAAAGAATGGGCAAGAAAGGAGGGAGTCCAGTCTGTTAGGAGTTATACTATGAAGTAAACTGTGAAGTAAACCCAAGGAAAATGCAGTCGAATTGGAGGGACATTGTATATGTCTATGTAACCATAATCATCCTATTGGCTCTGATTGCTGGCTTCACCTCCCCAAAGGGTCTGTGACCACTCTCAGATTTTAACAAGAGATTTGTTTAATGCAAGGGTGAAAATGGAACATAGTGGCTCAACACCTGTGGTTGCATACTCCTTCTCAGGGTATTAACCATCCTTAGTTGACAGGCAACCTAATCTCTTTTTAGGTCGAACTGTCGCTTAGTGGTGACCTGTTGTATATGCTTTGTGGAGTTGTGGTAAATAAATAAATAATTACCGGTACTATTTTTCTGTGCATTAACTGAAAAGGATAGCTCAATAAATAAGAGACAGAATCCGTGGTATCTGAGTCATACGGGCTTTAATTAAGTGGCTCGAGCCAATGGACATCGGGTTCCATCACCTGCTAAGGCTCAGGAAGGGACAAATCTCGACCTCGATCTCAACATTTCATTAACAGCATACAATATATATAGTAAAACCATACAGTTGCATTGAATACAGTAGGCGTAACAAGTGAAAAGAAGAAGATAAGAACATATGGGCGTGAAAAGAAGGCGTGCACGGAGGTGTGGGATGTAGACGTCACAGAAGTGTCATAAGTGGGTGGACACATGGAGGGGGCTTCATGGGCAGCTGGAACCTTTAACCTACTGGTGCGCGCAAAACGAGTCATGACGCGTAACTGGGGAGAGCTGGGGGCCGCTGACTCCTAGCACTAGAAGAGGAGACTGAAGTCTGGGATGTCAGAACGACCTGTACCTATAGCGTATCTGATATCTTGTGTTTGGAGTACATGTTGCTTGATTCTAAAAGTCATCAGGGCAAAGGCTACTTGTCACTAAAGCTAGTGTGTGCATATATTTCTACATGTATTGCGTGAACTATGGATCTTCTTATGGATACTAATTCAGGAAATCGCTTGCATGAAGACAGGAAGACTAGACTGTAGATGAAGATGTTTATGCGGTTCGTTAGCTAGGAATGTGAAGCCGGGGAGCTGAACAGATAACTGTAGGCATAACATATTCTTGGCAGGCAGGCCAGGCCGAGCCGGGCACCGCGCTGCTTGGCAGGAAGTGAGTGAAGGGTCAGGGATGCGGGCGGGGCTGCATCTCTCGGAGTGCTTCAGGAGACTTGAGGCTTGAATCTGGTGTCCGGGCCCCGTGGGCCTAGAAACGGGTGCAACTCGAGAATTTATCGTGCACCATGTAAAGACGTTGGCAACATAGGCCTAAAAGCCTAATTCACGTTGCTTTCAGGAGGACTGGATAACGGACATACTAACGTTGGACGCAACTGTAAATGCGTCTTTATATTCGGCCATAGAGGGAAAATGCATATTAATCATGCACATATATTTACATGTGGGGGAGCACGTAGGGACACATAACAGGGCAAAATTCAATTTTCCTCATTCCCTCCTTGTTCCCTACGTTCCCTTCAGGAAACATCAATATTCATAAGACCATCTATCTGTTCATACAGCATCATTTGCTCGTCTTTTATCTTTTGGGAATGGGACATTGGACGTGGAATACAAGATGTAGCGCACAAGCCGCAAATCGCTGGGCCACATTGTAAACAGAGACAACAACTGAATATGATCATTACTACTACTCCCAGGAATGACAATACTTTCCATCCCCAGGCAGATATTACACTCCAGAGCCAACCGGACCAAGTCCAGGTGCCTGGATTCTGGTGTAGCTGATGGGCTATCTTATGAAGTCTAGTTATTGCTGAATACACAGACGGTGCGTTATTAGGAATGAAAACGCAACAACTAGATCCGATGACTCTACAAGCTCCGCCCCTATCGGCCAGTATGACGTCAAGAACAAGGCGGTTCTGAAGAACAACAAATCTCATAGCAGACTGCTCTTCTGTTAAGTTACCTAGGGCGGAAGTAGTCTCATTCACTACTGCTTCAAGGGTTCTGGTTAACCTGCGTATTAATTTACTATTCTGGACTGGACCTATGAAGAAGAAGAAACCTTTATTGAAATCCGTATACTGTTCTAATGCAGTTTCAGTCTGATCAACAATTGGGGACTCGATCTCCCTTCTATGTCTGACATGTACTAGATGTGTATTTCGGTGATAATCAGATGGGGCCAGGAAAACTGGTGGCAGTAGGAAGGCAATGTAACATGTTCCATCCCAATCTAGGGGCAGACGTACATATGCGGTCTGACCACATATAAAATAAGAATGACGTGAGGCTTTGAAAGTAGATTTCCCACTGTCACTATACTCGACCACAGTAGTACAATCACTGTGTCCTAGGTGTACTGAACCATTATTTCTAACACATAATTCGCCTTTTACTGGTAGAACTGTTATAGAAGGCAAGTCTGGAGTGGTCTCGGACTGAACATTCAAAACCATGAGGTTGGAGGAAAAATTACCTAGATCATATACTTCATTTTCGAGATCTAACCCTGTCCTATGGGAAAGACCGTCCTTTTCTGGGAAACAGGTTCTATTCAGAAGGGACTTATCGTCTAAGGATGACGTTAATGTAAACCATGCTCCACACGAACCATTGTGTGAAAATGGATAGGGAAAGAGTGGCAGAGCTCCCTTCACGGTCTGGTAAGGGGGGAGTCGACCACACACCCAGCAATTAGTGGCATTGCTGGTCTGATGTGAATAGTGTAACATACGAATAAAAGTATTGTTGCGCATTGCAAGTCGGTAGGATAACTCGTGAGGGGGTAGTTCACTAAATGTGTGCTCTACAGTATCATTAGAGGAAAGATGTACATGTGTACCAAGAGGAGGAAAGAATACATGTAGCATATAACTTATACATGTGATCGTAAGACTCAGAAATAACATAAACAATAACGTAACGATACATCTGCTTCGGAGAGTTTTACAGTATTTCATTTTCTTGAAGTTTCGTCTATCTCTCTCACTATGTGGGTCTATCTCATACATGTCAGGAACCTGTCTAACCCCTTCTCCCGAGGGGGACTTAAACAATTAAACGCTGTCTGACTTACTAGACCTCAATTTAAGTTTATACTCCTGCTGCGGAGTTTTCTCTAACAGGGGAAGTTTAGAGTCAGTATCGGGGCAGTCCTTGAAAAAAGTCTTTGGACGCAGTCCATGGAAACGCTTGATGTGACTGGAATGGAGCCAGCCTTTACGTCCTTCCAGCTTTACGGCGGTCCTTGTGGTCATCAGAACGAGTTTTGGCTCCTTCCAGCGGGGCTCCAGAGGGCTTGAACGATCGAAGTTGCAGACCAAAACAAGGTCACCTGGAACGACCTCGTGCGGTTTCACCTGAGTGTTGTCTGGAAAGGCAGCCGCGACCTGTGAACGACAAGAGAGTAGTGCAGACATCAAGTAAGCTAGGTAATCTGTCAGCATATTACTGTCAACATCGGTGATTTTACGAGGCATAGGTGTACCCCACATGTTTGGGGGACGACCGAACACTACTTCGTAGGGTGACAAACCAGATCGGGAGTGAGCGACCATTCGCATATAGAAGAGGGCAACCGGCAGGGCTACCATCCAATCTACACCTTTTTCTGCGCAGACCTTCGCTATTCGTGTTTTCAGAGTTTGATTATGTCTCTCGACGAGGCCAGCTGCTTCGGGATGTCGTACACAGTGGAACTTCCACTGGTACCCTAACAGAAGTGATACCTGTCTCATGAGTTCGGACGAGAATGGCTGTCCATTATCTGAATACACGACCCGTGGCAAACCATAGCGAGGGAAGAACTCACGAACCAACTGCTTGGCAGTGGTCGTGGCAGTATAATCTGGGACTGGATATGCTTCTGTCCATCTGGACAAAGCGCATACAACTACGAGGACATACTTGCAGGTATGCACTTTCTGCTTCGCTGCTGCTCGTAAATGCTTGTTAAACCAGAGGTTCTGGATACTGTCTAACATGGCTTTTTCTCCTAAATGTGCTGGACTGTGTGCTGTATTAATGATGACTTGAACCATAGAGTCGGGGAGAAACCATGTGGCTTTTCCCTTCGTCAACCATCCCTGATCTGTCTGGACCCCTCCTTGTTCAGACCATTTCTTGATTTCGTCTGGAGTAGCATGTGTCTGTATGTCTAGTACGTCTTGTGTAGGGTCTTTGACGGTCATACAAGTCGTCTGAACTGGAACATCTGTCTTTGTCGTGTCAGCTGGAATGTTTGGAGTCTGAGCTGTAAGCTTGGCTGTTCGATCTGCCAGGTCGTTACCCTGGGAAATGATGTCAGTGGCTTTCGTATGTGCTTTGCACTTCATAATGGCGATAGCTGTCGGTAAATGTATTGCTTCTAACAGGGCTTGAATGAGGGGGCCATGCTGAATCTTGGCTCCATGAGAAGTCATGAAACCTCTTTCTTGCCAGAGGACTCCAAAGTCGTGTACGACTCCGAATGCATAACGTGAATCTGTATATATGTTTACTTTCAGGTTCTTGGCTCGTATGCAGGCTTGGGTCAGAGCGATGAGCTCTGCTGCTTGAGCAGACAGGGTGTCAATACGATGTGTTTCTATAACTTCAGTTTCAGTAGTTACTGCATATGCAGCTACTAACTCTCCTGTACTTGTTCTCATACATGAACCATCCACATAGAGTGTCAGGTCTGGATCAGGGAATGCAATGTCCGTCAAGTCTTATCTTGGCTTTGTCATGGTGTTGATAACTTCCACACAGTCATGTGTTGTAGGGTTCGAGGTAATCGAGGGTAACAGTGTAGCAGGATTTAATATGTTGCAGCGTCTGATTTCTATGTGTGGCTGGAACAGTGTCAGTTCATATCCTGTTAATCGTGCAATTGTCAAGTGCTGAGTCTGTGTTCGGTTTAAAAGAACTTCCACAGAGTGTGGAACCTGTACTGTCAGGGAGTGTCCTAACACTATGGAATCACTTTGTCTAATAGCTAAAGCTGTGGCTGCAACTGATTTGAGGCACGCAGGCAAAGCCTGGGCTACTGGATCTAATGTGCTAGAGAAATAAGCACAAGGCTTGTGTTGTCCTGCTTGATCTTGTGTGAGAACAGATAATGCTGTACCATCACGTTCAGTGACAAAAAGTGTAAAAGGCTTACTGTAGTTTGGTGTCGCTAAGACAGGTGCTTGGCAAAAAACTTTCTTTAATTCATTAAAAACAAGTGTGTGTTCCTGGGTCCAAGGGAGGACAGTCGATGTTGCTGCCTCCTGTGTTGTTAACTGTATCAGTGGCTTGGCTAGATATGCGTACTGAGGAATCCATTGTCTGCAGTAAGAAGTGAGGCCGATGAAAGCTCGTACCTCCTTCTGTGTCTTGGGCTGTGGAAGATGTGCTATTAACTGGATACGGTCAGGTGTCAACTGTCTACCCCTCTTGGACAGTAAGTGTCCAAGGTATACCACTTGCTGGACACAGAATTGCAGTTTCGAAGGGGACACCTTGTGCCCCATTTCTGCCAGAAAATACAAGACTGTCAGTGACGCACGTTCGCAGTCACGTTCTGTACGGGCTGTGATCAATAGATCATCGACATACTGGAGCAGGGCAGTGTCAGTTGGCATGTGAATACTGTCTAGTTGTCGTTTAAGTGCTTGACTGTAAATACTAGGACTTTCTGTGAACCCTTGAGGTGCACGTGTGAATTTATAGCTTCTTCCATTTAAACAGAATCCGAAAAGGAACTGGCTGTCTGGATGAATGGGGACACTAAAGAAAGCGTTCTTGAGATCAATGACAGTAAAGAACGTAGCTTCGGAATCAATGGCAGTCAATAGGGAAGAAATGTCCGGAACCACTGGGTACTGGGGTATGATACATTTATTAAGTTCTCGAAGGTCAATTACTAATCGATAAACTGGAGGTGCATTTGGGTCAGTACGTTTAAGAATCGGAATGATAGGAGAATTACATACATTGGAGTCAGTTTCTACAACTACTCCTTGAGCAATGAGCTCGTCAATAATTTTCGATAAGGCTGCTACAGCCTCAGGTGGTAACTTGTATTGTCGAATTCGGGGTAATACAACTCCTTGCTTCAGAGTGACACGATATGGTGTAATGTGCATACAACCTACATCAGTTGGACCTTGCGCCCATAAATGCTGTGGTACATTCAATAATCTTGGATCAAAATCTCTTAACACATAATGTCCTTTAAAATCACGTAAAAACAATCTCACTCCTTCCGGAGAACAACAGATTACTGCACCCAATTCTTTCAATGTTTTAATACCAAGTAAGTTTTCAGGACATGATTTCGTAAGTAACAAATCTGTAGTTCGGGACAACGGACCAACTTCTAGGGAAACTGGTTTCGATATTTCGTTAACAATAGGCTTTCCTGAAAATCCCAGGGAAACATTTCTTGAGCCTGAGAGAGGAGCCCCTGGAACCTCGTCATGACTGATGGTAGTCCTACTTGCCCCTGTATCAATCAGAAATTTTCTGTCTTTCCCTAATACTTGACTGTGTACATAGGGACCCTCTCGATCTACAGGAATCTCGATGAGAGGCAAGCCAACCTCCCTCTCTAGGCTGTTTCATGAATACTGCTGATATTCTGGATAATCTGACTGTGCATACTGGTACATCTGCTGTGTAACGTGTTGTGTGGCAGCTATAGGCTGCGGTACTGTAACTGTCTGCTGTGCGTTCTGCGGTGGTTGCGTATTTTGCGGAACATGTTCCTGTCTAGGAGGACGCGGTCTCTCTTTCGTCTTACCAGTAGCTATGTTGTGCTTCAGAACCGCACATTCGTTTATATAGTGACCTGGCTGTTTACAATAATTGCATGTCCCTTTAACAGGAGCTGCAGAATGACTGGTCGGATTCGTACCCCTCTTCTGACTATCTGCTGGAACAGACTGTGCAACTAGTACTTTCATTTTCGTGTCTTTCATACGTCTCCTTTCGTGTTCTTGCTCTTCTCTGATTCGGTTCTGGTGGTACTGTAACATCTGTAGCATTTGGGACGGGGTATTAGCTTGCCAGGTACTCTCGACTTTCAGTACTCGATTTTTAACTTGTGGTAAAGAATTTTCTACTAATTTGGTAACAAAAAGATGGGGATACGACTCACTACTTGTTTTCAAGCCGCTATTGATATTGAAACATTTCTCAAATCTGGAATAAAAATCACTAGTGTCTTCGTCTTGTTTCTGTTTACAGGCTGAGATAGCATCCCAGTCTTCCTTTTTCGTACTTAATAATCTTGGCAAGACTTGAATTAACAATTCGGGCAATGCTTTGGCTTTTTCCCCAAGACCGGTACCAGGAACTTGTGTATTATCTTCGTTCTCTAATGCTGCCCAATCAATCTTTTTCTCTCCCACCTCCCATTCTTTTTCTTTAAGTTTTTCATATATGCCCGCAGGCAACAGGACCTTTAACATTTTAATGATATCAGGATACGTGTATTCTCCCATACGGAGCATGTCTTTTAATTCACGGTGGAACCCTGCTGGATCTTTATCGTGACAGGGTACTAACTTTTTCATTTCCAGTAGTTCTATTTTCGTTAAAGGGGTGTAAACAAATACTCGTTCGAGCTCACCTCCCGTTCCCTTAACAGGATGCACTTCTCGCAACGGATTCTGTCTGTCTATGTAAAATGTCTTTCTTACTGGGGGTGGAACAGGAACAAAATGTGGAGTCAGGATTGTTCTGTATTTGTGGCGTTGTTCTAAAATGACATTAATCAAATCGGTACCTAGGCCTTTCCATCTGTTTAAGAGTAACTCGTCCAATACATTATATAAAGGACCTGGATCAGAATGCTGACCCTCGTACAATGTAATGAGGTGTTGGATCATGTACACACCCACCAGTCGCTGTTCGTCTGGGGGAAGTTTCAGAAACATTTGGGCCACTACTTCGTCTGAAAACGTGCTAGGATCACTAGTCCATCGAACTGCTGATCGGGCTAGTTCCTGTTCATGCATGGTACTAAGCTCACTGTAACCTATTCGTAGTTTCAGAACTTTATCGGTAGCCTGGAATAAATGTTCAAGAGAACACTGTTCTGGTACGGGAGGAAGAAAAGCTTTCTTACATTCTAGACGTGTGTGTCTGTCAAAAGGTCTCGTCCTACCTACATACGCTATCCTGTTTGGATTCTCGGTGTCTACATCTTCATCTGAAGTGTCATTCTCCTTCTCGGCTACCCTCATTGCTCTCTCCCTTTCGTGTATGTCTAGAATTTCTTTACGAATCTTTCTGTACATGGTTTCTATACAATTTTGTTTACTATGTTTTCCTTCTGCTATATTGTCACTCCATCTTGTCAGGACCTTCATCTCGTCTTTGTCTTTATCAGGATGGTCTTGTTCTCTTATTAAACAATTTATCAAAAACTGTAAAATCATACTTTGAATCTCGACTTTCCTGTGTGCCATAGCCTCGTGAATACTTTCTGGTTTTTCCCCTGTTCGGATGAAATGATATATTCTGTCTAAATGTTCCTTCATATCTGGCATGGTAGTCAAAAAGTTTGCAACTCGTCGTAAACGTACGGAATATAATATCATCCTATCTTCGCCTGGCACCGGATCATATCTACAATCAGTAAGGGAGTGTTTGAGGGCTGCGTATGTCGCCACTTTTGGCGTGCGCTGTAATGCTGCTTCTCTTAGTGTCGTTCGTTTTACTTGAGGCGGGGTGACAGGAATACCTCCCCCTGCTCCTCCTGAACTAGAATCGTCAATTAATACTGAATGTGCAGCTGCTGGTAATGTGACTGGTAAAGTAGGCATACGTAATGTGGGTTGGTCCTGGGGTACTGGCGGATTCCCGGAACCAATGACTGGAGGAACAGTAATTACGTTATTAACAGGGTGATGAGCAGGCGGAGTAGGATTCGGATTTGCATATTCTGGGACAGCGTCGTCTAAATAGGAAGAAAGGAAAATTTCAGCTGCGGTCGGTTTATGACGTAGCTTAGTCGGGACCAATGGTGGCGGTAAATTACAGGGTGCTTCCGGGGTCGCCTTCGGCAAACCCTCGGCGAGAAGGGGATACATACCTTTAATAAGGGCATTTCTTTGTCTGTCTGACTGTTCTGCTCTAACTCGTTCACCTTCTTCTAGTAGTTCGTTTCTTGGGCTTTTTCTGAGGATTCCCTACTTAATTCTGCTTTCCTGAATTCTTTTTCTGTTCTTTTATGCGATTCTTTACGCCACAATTCTATGGCATCTTTCTGGGATTGTCTGGCTTTCTTTTTCCATAATGCTTCCTCTACTCTCATGATGCACTCGGCATCCCATGTTCCTGAAACAGGCCATCTATATTTCTCTTCCAGATCCTTGGTATAGTCTACCCATAAGTCTAAGTACAAAATGGTATCTAAGCCATGTTTATGATACATGAAATGTCCGGGACTGTCCCTAGGAGGGACAGGAACTGATTCTTCGAGTAATGCTTTTCTGGTCCCTATCTGACGTAACTTTGAAAACAGAGGCATATTTGAACGGACTTGAACTTGAACACAATACACAATGAACACAGTAATGAATAGCAAAACAAATCATTCATACCACGACATCAATACACATTAATAACAGTTCGAACAGATACTACCTAGTACATTGAAAACATAATACATCGGGAACATAATACTGGAACTTCTCGAGAAACTGTACTAGAGAACAGAATTACTGGAATTACTGGATACACTGCTAAAACAGTACAGAACATACCGGTCTCATAAAGAGACACGTCATACCGTATCCACCTAGGTGAACACGTCGGACGGCATCTGTGTACCCAAACCCGTCGGACCGGGCACAAATTAATGAACCCGTCTAGATACGTTCCCAGCAACGGTACTCACCGGGAAGCAAAACTGAAGGCCTCGGAAACTCGACTGGACTGGACTGCTACGACGTCTGGTTACTGCTACGCACTACGCATGCGCTTCGGGCTTCGGAAACAGGTGGGCCTCCGGATACCTCGGACCTTGCTCTCTCGGCTTGGGCTCTGGTCGGGACGATCCGCCTTCCTCACCGCCTCGTCTGGATGCCGGACCGCAGTCTCCGTCTCCTCCGTGGGCCTGAGGGAGATTAAGCAGGAAAACCTGCAGGTGCACAGTAGGGGTCCGTCACGGCTGTAGAAGGGTCAGGGGGCCTGCGTTACATCGCCGGCGCGTGGGGAAGGGGCTCGTGCCTGTTCGGGCGCCACTATGTGGTAAATAAATAAATAATTACCGGTACTATTTTTCTATGCATTAACTGAAAAGGATAGCTCAATAAATAAGAGGCAGAATCCGTGGTATCTGAGTCATACAGGCTTTAATTAAGTGGCTTGAGCCAATGGACATCGGGTTCCATCACCTGCTAAGGCTCAGGAAGGGACAAATCTCGACCTCGATCTCAACATTTCATTAACAGCATACAATATATATAGTAAAAGCATACAGTTGCATTGAATACAGTAGGCGTAACAAGTGAAAAGAAGAAGATAAGAACATATGGGCGTGAAAAGAAGGCGTGCACGGAGGTGTGTGATGTAGACGTCACAGAAGTGTCATAAGTGGGTGGACACATGGAGGGGGCTTCATGGGCAGCTGGAACCTTTAACCTACTGGTGCGCGCAAAACGAGTCATGACGTGTAACTGGGGAGAGCTGGGGGCCGCTGACTCCTAGCACTAGAAGAGGAGACTGAAGTCTGGGATGTCAGAACGACCTGTACCTATAGCGTATCTGATATCTTGTGTTTGGAGTACATGTTGCTTGATTCTAAAAGTCATCAGGGCAAAGGCTACTTGTCACTAAAGCTAGTGTGTGCATATATTTCTACATGTATTGCGTGAACTATGGATCTTCTTATGGATACTAATTCAGGAAATCGCTTGCATGAAGACAGGAAGACTAGACTGTAGATGAAGATGTTTATGCGGTTCGTTAGCTAGGAATGTGAAGCCGGGGAGCTGAACAGATAACTGTAGGCATAACATATTCTTGGCAGGCAGGCCAGGCCGAGCCGGGCACCGCGCTGCTTGGCAGGAAGTGAGTGAAGGGTCAGGGATGCGGGCGGGGCTGCATCTCTCGGAGTGCTTCAGGAGACTTGAGGCTTGAATCTGGTGTCCGGGCCCCGTGGGCCTAGAAACGGGTGCAACTCGAGAATTTATCGTGCACCATGTAAAGACGTTGGCAACATAGGCCTAAAAGCCTAATTCACGTTGCTTTCAGGAGGACTGGATAACGGACATACTAACGTTGGACGCAACTGTAAATGCGTCTTTATATTCGGCCATAGAGGGAAAATGCATATTAATCAGGCACATATATTTACATGTGGGGGAGCACGTAGGGACACATAACAGGGCAAAATTCAATTTTCCTCAGAGTTCCAAGTCCACCCATTGCTTGCCTTTGCTTCCTTTGTCTCTGCCAGTGTCCTTCAAATATCCTTGCTTGCTATTGGTCAGTCCTGTCTCTTTGTCCCTCCTTTACCTCCTTTTTCTCTTCCATTCCACCCATACAACAGAGACTAAATACAGTATCATTATGCTATGGTTGTGGATGTACTCTTTTGGAGACTATTTTTTTCTTGGTTTACTGCTTTGTTACTGTGTGCCTGTGCTCTCATGTTAATGCAGCATTTGTCCTTTCCATTTGCGTGTTTGGCAATTGAATGTTCTTTTTTACTTGTGTTGTGCACTCCAAAGATATTGGAGTGCAAAATGCCTTCCTGAGCTTCAAAGCTGCCTGCTCTAGCCATTATTACTGTGTTTGCAACTTTTGATGTCAGTTGTCAGTTGGGCTTTTTTTGGTAGGATACTGGTTTGGTTCTGGGTGTCTTTTAAAGGGGAAATGGGCTTGTTTCGCTTTGGCACTGATAATCCTGATCTTCCCCCAAAAGTACACCAGTTCCAGCAGCTCATTAAATTATTTATATTTTATTTGAATTACCTATGTAATATGCATGCTGCATCTGTTCCAAGTGGCAGGCCACAGTGTCCTTGGCCCATTCTGTACAGGCACAGGCAGCTCGCACTTCTCCCCGCGCATGCTCACTTCCTCACAAACTCGGAGTCGCAGTCAGCCTCCATTTTCTTATAGGCCACATAGGCCACAATTTAGGAACTATTATAGAAACAAACACAAATAAACATAAATGTGAGAAATAAAACCCTTCTGTTTACCTACCCTTTTCTAATAGTATCCCAGTTAGTATTTACCCAGCTTTAAGCAACTTATAGAGTAAGAACAATGTCTTCCCATGAGCTCTACTGTCCCATTCTTTTGACTTTCTCTCTGTGCTCTTTCTGACCGCAGCGCGGGGACACACTAGTCAGTGTAACCATGCGCTATACAAACTCTTTATTATTATTATTATATGCGTGATTTTACGTACCAATCTTCATAATTTATGCCACAAATAAACAGACAGATAGCACATCCATGCAATTTTCAATTAGATTATGACAAATGCGTACTTTTTATGACAAAATGCATAACAGATTAGTAAATTACGTTAGGCAATTACATGCAATTTAGTATCCCACGTGTATTTGTGTAGGTGCATTCTATTCTATGTTGGTTAATTTCAAAACCACACGATTAATATATGTTACTGTTATGGAGAATTGACTTTACAAGGGGTATACAAAATTTTTGTTTCCACCTTGCTCCATCACTAGGTCCTATTTCTTGGCATGATACCTGCCTGCTCAGTCCCTCCTCAACTCTTACCCCTTTAAGTGCAAACGCTGATGTTTATTTAGATGTGCCTGAAGACATTTATAATGCTATTTTTAGTTTGCTGACAGAATTTAGTTTCAAGTACTAATAGAGAATTTGTCTGCTATTTTACAGCAGGTTTTTGCTTCCCTTTGGTACCAACATGATAGCGAATTGGAATGTATTCTCACTGTTGACCCCCTTTAGATCTATCTAATATAATTTGTTTTTTATAGATTTTTTAAACCAGTGAATTGCTTATTTTTAATCTCCAATCATGATATCACAAATCAATTACCATAATATATAGCAAAATTCTTCCAAAAACAATACATTTCATCATCCGGGTGCATATATTTTTTTCTGTTTCGATCAAAAATAAGTCATGTACATGGAATAAAAGGTTTGCCACAAAACTCTCCACATCATTGATAACAGATATTTTGATCATTATCAATGAAGATTTTATAGTCATCAATACACGAATACCCACTTTCGCACATATCAAATGTAGTGTCTGTCCAAAACATAGGAACTAAGGGGCATATTATCAAGCAGGGCGCTAAAATTGCCGCTGTTTTAGCGGCAGAAAAATTCCGCTAAAGCGGCGATAATGGGCTTGATCATATGGCCTTGTGAATTCCAATAGAAACCCATGTTCTGGTGTGAACATGGCCTTCTATTGGAATTCTCCAGGGCATATTATCAATTCCATTATCGCTGCTTTAGCTGCAGTTTTCTGCCGCTAAAACAGCGATAATTTTAACGCCCTGCTTGATAATATGCCCCTCACCGACCAGTAAGCCATGATACCCTCTTTGATTTCAAACATTTATGACTTGCTGAACAGATCATTTTAATTCCTTATTTAAGATATCTGCTTTTTCAAAAAACACGGATTAATAACTTGGCTAAACTACATCCCTTTACGTTATAGAATTAGATAATTGGTGATGAAGACCTATTTACATGAGTTTTCAGTACATACCTCGATCACCTTATTCTGTATGCATTTCTTTAACACTAGCTTCATCAGCTCTAGTCATTCTGATTTGT
The DNA here is from genome assembly GCF_964261635.1 of Lissotriton helveticus. Lineage (NCBI taxonomy): Eukaryota > Metazoa > Chordata > Amphibia > Caudata > Salamandridae > Lissotriton > Lissotriton helveticus. The sequence goes on along the minus strand of NC_136069.1, from coordinate 1,045,893,798 downwards.
GTTTTTATTTAAATAGTTTTAGAGGGGTCCTGGATATTCATGTGAATTTTCAATCCTGAAGATCGTGTCACAGATATACTACAACAGAGACTGATACGTCTACGTCTAATCAAACCTTTCCTTTAGTTATAATAAAAATGGATTTCAGAGTCTAAGGGGGCATATTATCAAGAAAGGCATTAAAATTATGGCAATTTTAGCGGCAGAAAACTGCCTCTAAAGCGGCGATAATGGGCTTGATACTATGCCCTGGAGAATTCCAATAGAAGCCCATGTTCACACCAGAACATGGGTTTCAATTGAAATTCACATGGCCTCCTGGGAGTCATGGATGGTCTAGACGGGTCCCGAGTGGACCAAACCTTCTTGGGAACAGCCCTCATGGTGGCCAAATGGGACATAGCCTCTGCATGGTAAAGCCCCACCGCACAAAGTATAGCCAAATGGCGCAGGGGCGTCGACTGGTGTGTGGCACAAAAGAAGCCACTGTACGAGGCCAGAGCATGTCCAGCCCATATGGTCAGTTTGGGGCAAATGGGTGAGTCAGGTTGTGTAGAGAAATATTACTATTGTGCGAGACATCTCGGTCTGGTGCAGGCCACAGTGTGTATTGTAAACAAGTAAAGCGACAAAATCAATGTATCATGCCTGAGACGATTTGCAGTGCTGTTTCTCTCTCTTCATCAAAACCCAATAAAATTGGTTATCAAAGAAAAATGTACCTGCCAGCCAACTTGCCGGCTGGCTGCCACGGGTCTCCTCCATCTTCTTCCCAGCTTCTGTGCAAACAGGAAGCACCCATGCTCCCAAGCTACCCATAGCCAATCACAACGCTGCAATGCAGTTTTGTGATTGGTTGGCATGGCATGGTTAGGTGCTCAGCCAGGGAATGGGGGCCTGGGCATGTTATTCACCCAGGCTTTAATGCAGCCTGGATGGAGAACATGCAAAGTGTGAATGTCTGTTTGGCTGGCCTGCGGGGGCCTGCCAAACAGTCAATCAATCAATCAATCAATCAATCAGTCACTTTATTTCGCCAGTACAAAAGAACTGCATAAAATGTATTCTACTTACAATATACAATCATAAAATGAATAAAATACAAAATTATGTACAATTTTCATAAGACATTCCTTCAAAATATGTAATTAAATACAACATGGTTAAAAAGAGTATGAAATTCATTAAAAAAATGATTATATAATAAATTACCGAAGGTATTTTCTTGTATTAAGAGCACAACGTAAAAACAAGGCTATACAATAACAAGTTAGTGAAACTGGTAATGATTGTACATAATAAAGAGCAGGGCGACATTGTCTAACATTAAGGGTGCGCATGAGTAAAAAAATATAAATTTTCCTTTTCTCAACATAAAACCTGCAAAATAATAACAGATGGAGTTCCCCTTGACAGGGGCTTCCATCACAGGGGCATGCCGAGAGGGTATCCCGTGAATAAACCTTAGCTGGAAAACCCAACATAAAAGGAATACATTTCAAACACAACCTCAGCAAAACATATCTATGTTGTGCCGATGTGACAAAAGATAACTAGTTGATATCAGTGTTATTAAGAGTGGGTGTTAAGTTGTATTGTATGACCCTAGTCTTAGTGCAATTAAGTTCCCATCTATCTTTCATACATTTCCCTAATAATAGTTTTTTCAATTTTGCATTAGAGACAGCAAAACATGTGACTGGTCTATAAAATAGTTCACCTATTCACATTGTGTATAAGATAGCGCCGGGACGCCCCTTTGCTGGGGCAGCTGCGCGCTTTACAAAATTACATAACATAACATAACATGTTCTTTACATATTGAAGCCATTTATTCTTACTTAAACCATCTAGGGTTAAGCAGTCTTGTACAATTTCAATGAGTTACCTTTGATGATTCTCTTTTCCAGAGTGAATGCAATAAAAGAATCGGGGCAGAACATATTTTATCGAAAATGTAGGGTACATTCAGTTCAGAGTGACAAATGAAAGTGGAACACGATTGAGAGACACCGAATAACCTCTTTAGGAAACTGTCCTCAACTCGTTGACAATGGATGTATTGGCTATTCCCCACACAGCTGCCCCATAGGTGGCAACAGAAATCGATTTGGCCTCGTAGACCTTTTTAACTGTTTCTATGGGTCTAGGGCCAACCTTCTTTATGAAACTAAACAGGGCTCCTATGCTTCTTTCCATAAGAAGAGCTCTCTTTGATACCATATTTAGCTGCATATTTTTTTAATCGAAAAGTATTCCCAAATAGGAAAAGGTGTCCCCCGCCTCCAGTTTTCTCCCCTCAATGGTCTAGCTCCTGCCACCAGCACATAAGAATTTAATTAATTAACCCTAAGGCCCAGAATATGCATACATTTGCAATAGGATCCTATTAAACAACATGATAAAGCATTACCAGTCCGGGCTAGTAAAACCGCATGGTCCGCAGAGAGGAGCATTGGGACGGGGTTTGAGCCAACAAAAGGGACATCTTGTGAAGAGCCAATCCGCTCAGCTTCCACGGAATTGATATATACAGAAAATAAAAAGGGGGCAAGCACACACCCCTGCCTAACACCATGGGTAATCCTAAAATGACTTGTGCATTAGCCCTGTCTCCCATAGTGAACACAGGCTGAGGCGGCAGAATACATTTCACAAATAAAATTAATTATGGACTTATCAATACACATAGCTTCCATTAATGACCAAAGTTTTGCATGAACTACGCAATAAAAGGCAGCTGATAAGCCCACAAAGTCACATAAAGATGACCTTCACTTGCCGCAGTGTACTTAGCAATCAACAGATTTAAATGTAAACATTGATCAATTCAATCAATCAATCAAAGCATTTGTATTGCGCGCTACTCACCCGGAGGGTCTCAAGGTGCTTGGGGTAGGGGGGTCCGCTACTGCTCGAACAGCCAGGTCTTGAGTTGCTTCCTGAAGGAGAGGTGGTCTTGGGTCAGGCGGTGGTGGATGGGGAGGGAGTTCCACGTCTTGGCCGCCATGTAGGAGAAGGATCTTCCTCCCGCTGTGGCTCTTGGGATGCGGGAAACGGCGGCGAGGGCGTGGCTGGTCGATCGTTGGCGGGTGGGAGTGTAGAAGGTCAGGCGGTCGTTGAGGTAGCTGGGGCCTTGGTTGTGGAGGGCTTTGTGTGCGTGGGTGAGGAGTCGGAACGTGATTCTCTTGCTGACGGGGAGCCGGTGCAGGTCTCTCAGGTGTCCGGAGATGTGGCTGTGTCGGGGATGTCCAGGATGAGTCGTGCTGAGGCGTTCTGAATGTGCTGGAGTCTTTTCTGAAGTTTGGCTGTGGTTCCGGCATAGAGGGAGTTACCGTAGTCCAGTCGGCTGGTGACGAGGGCCTGGGTGACCGTCTTCCTTTTTTCGGTGGGGACCCACCGGAAGATCTTACGTAGCATGCGAAGGATGTTGAAGCATGACGAAGAGACGGCGTTGACTTGTCTGGACATTGAGAGGGAGGAGACCAGGATGAAGCCCAGGTTGCGTGCGTGGTCCGTTGGTTTGGGTGCGCTGCCCAGGGCGGGGGGCCACCAGGAGTCGTCCCAGGCGGAGGGCGATGATCCCAGGATGAGGACTTCCGTCTTATCTGAGTTCAGTTTTAGGCGGCTGTTTCTCATCCACTCGGCTACGTCTTTCATTCCTTCGTGCAGGTTGGTCCTGGCGGTGTCGTTGGTGAGGGAGAGGATCAGCTGGGTGTCGTCGGCGTAGGAGATGATGTTGAGGTTGTGCTGGCGTGCGATGGCCGCGAGGGGGCTCATGTAGACGTTGAACAGCGTGGGGCTGAGCGATGATCCATGTGGTACACCGAAGATGACTTCGGCGGCCTCGGATCTGAACGGGGGGAGGTGGACTCTCTGTGTTCTTCCGGCGAGGAAGGAGATGATCCACTCCAGTGCTTTCTCCTTGATTCCAATGTTGTTGTGCCCTTTCCCTTTCTAAAACCATATTGGGCACACAATACAACTTTTCTTTCTTGGGCCAAGGATTCTAGCCTATTCAGGAGTATCTGACCCATTAGTTTTGCTGTGCTATCCAAAAGAGATATGGGTCTGTAGTTCTTAGAGATAGCCATATCCCCCTTTTTATATATTGGAACGATGACAGTCTTCTTTCAAGAAGGGGGAACTCCTGTATGGGTTTGGATGTTGAAAAAATGGGTGAGTAGTGGGACCCATAAGTCCTGATCGGATAAAAAGAAACCAATAGGGACCCCATCAGGGCCAAATGCCTTCAGTGTGAGACACTGGTTCAGGGTAAATCTCATTTCTGCCAAGCTAAATGATAATGGGAAATCGGGAGTAGGTAATAGAAGAACAGGTGGCTCATAAAGTTAACTCTCTGAATTCCCAAATACTACTTTATAATATGCCACGCATGTGTCCCTACTTACAAGGATATTCAGAATAATCTCAACTTCATCCTTCAGGAACGGCGCATTAATTATGCTCCAGAAATCCCTGTTATTTTTTTATATAGCTGTCCCAGGCTTCTTGCTTAAGAATCCTCAACCTATTGTCCCTAGCTTATTTGTTTGAAAAACGTAAAATATTCATTAGTGCCACATCCCTTGGTTACTCTCTCAGAGCAGAGTTTAGGTTCCTCAGGGCCTTAGTACAGTCATCATCGAACCAGCCTGCCTCTCTGTTGGACTTCTGAGTATTTGGGCGAGAAAGGTTGCAATAGATTTCATCTCAAATCTTTTGAAAAGCTAATGGGATTAACATATTAGAGGGATTCATATCTAAACAAATAAAGATTTCATGGTGCATCTTAGTGACAACTGTGTGCATAAATTGAGAGATATCAATCTTGCCCCATTTCAGTTCCGTGCCATTTTTCCTTGCAATTATAGGTTTTGTCATTCTGCTTCCGTTACAGTTTCTACGGTGAGTCCATTCCATCTGAAATGTAATTGTTGCATGGTCACTAACAGGAAGAAAGCTGGTATTGACAAAAGAGAACTTAGCTTTTATGGATTGAGAAACAAGGACATAATCAATCATTGAACTGCAACGACTGATTGAAACGAAATGTCTAATTGACCTGATTTGGCATCCACTGAGGTTATCTTGAGATTGTCAATTAAGGGTTGTCTGTTTAGAGCAATTAATCAGTGTGCCTAAAATGGTAAATAGAATCCCCAAAATCCTCATTCAGGCCACAAACTGGGAATAAGTCCTGCTACAGTTGTGGGCATTAAAACTACCCAACCATATCATGTCAAAGTATTTGTCATGCAAATTGGTCAGCTCGCCAATATCCTTTTAAATTAGATTTAGTACTGATTCCATTCTACCATCAACATTTTCATTATAGAAATTAGACAAAACCCAGTCCCTCTCTTTACTAGTATATGATAATTTAGGGAGGTATTTAGAAAGGAAATTATCCTAATCTTAGCTGTATTGGCTATTAAAGTGGCAATCCCTCCACTTGAGCGCCCTGTTCTAGAGGGGACCGCATTAGTCTGAAAAGTGCGGAACCCATCGATAGCAATCTGATTTGATTCCCATGTTTCTTGGAAACATAGGACATCTACATTTTCCACAAGAGACAACCAATGGGGATTATTTTTTTTCTAATTATATCCCGCTATGTTCCATGATTTTACTGTCAGAAATGTCGGGAGGACTGGTAAACTAACAGTGTTGTCTTGACTAGGAGATATTTTGAGGGGGCCAGGGATGCAGTAGGAAGGTCAGAGGAAGATGGTAGTCAATCGCATACTTCGAGGTCACTCCGGGGTGCACATCTGTTTCTAAAAGGGAGTGATGGGAGAGTTGCATCACCTCGAGAGTTGCAGTAAGGGGGGATTAACCCTGGGCTACAACCTTAAATTTGTGATCAATGGTTTATAAAAAAAAAGCCCAGTGGTAGTGCAGAAATCTGGTTGTCAGAACCGGATGAGATAGGGAGTATGCCCAATAAATGCTCAACCACCCTTTGATTGTTAAAATTAACGACCATGCAATCCCCCTATGGACTTTGGACCCTTACCTACCCACTTTACTCGTCTAGCCATAATAATATGGTAGTAGAGTTTAACTCTGCCCGAATCAAACTTGGATAACCATTGTAAAGATTTGTCCATTAATTAGACTGGCGATTCTTGTTGATGTGGTCGCAACATAGGGACATTGGCTAGAATGATTACAAGAGGACACGTCGCCGGAGGTAATTCCAGTCTATCGCCTAAGGTTTCAGCATTATCAACAATCAAAGCTCTGCAGGTATTATAAGTAACCACTCCCTTTGCTGCCCGCCCAGTGTTTCTCTCCACAGTGTCAAGAACAGTAGGTCGCCCCACTTGAACAACATTTGGCAGTCCGGAATCAGGAGGAGCCAAGAGGTGTGAAGCAAAATTAGTCTTTAGAAGATTTCCTCAAAGAGTGGCACTAACAGATGGTATATGATCGACTGACAAAGTGTCCAAACTTTCGTTTGAAGGAAAATGCAATAAGTTGGGATTGGCCCTTAAATGTGGTGCAGGGACGGGGTTGGAAAATAATTGTCTCTCCTCTATTTTTTCTAGTTTGCTCAAGAGCAGCTGGAGAAGCAACTTAAGGGTTTGTTCCATTTTCTGGCATAAATCGTCTCGTTGGGGTATCAATTGTGTGCTAGGTACAGTGTCATAGTGTGCACTTTGAATTGAAACTGAAGGTACCTCTAGGGGGGTAGTGGTGGAAGTAATGATTGATTTGGGTGTTTTTGACAGCATTGTTCTCTTCGCCTTCCCTCTTCTCCTCTTGGTTGGCGGTTTGTCTACAGGACTTTTAGGTACTTCCTTCGCCTTAAACTTCTTAGTAGTGGGGCAGATTGCTAGGAAAACCCAGTCCACTGGGGTCAATAGGGACAGGCTCAACAATAATCGATCTTACCTCTTCCAAGAAGAGATGGCGCTCCGTTAATTTGATCTCCTTGGAAAGTACATTTTCCGCTCTTAACAAAAAGGTGTCTAGGGTGTTAATAATTTCAGCTCCTGGTTCAGGAGTCTTTGCCTTGCGCTTAACCATTCTCTGCCCCAAAAAAGAGAAATTACCAGGTAGGGGACATCAGGGGGGTAGCCCAGCCTCTTATGGGCGATGACGGGCATGGACGAGCCCGCCTTTGGCCGTGGTATCTTGACGCACTTAAATGCGCTGTTGATCAGCAGGGGCTGATGCAAGATGGAGTCTCCCAGCTGCAATACTGCGGCTCCCCCATACAGCAGGCACAAGACGAGTGAACTAGCGGCAACACTGGCCTGGGACCTTGATGGGCTCAAATGCACTGTTGACCAGCAGTGGCTGATGGGAGATGGAGTCTTTCCGACGGCAATATTGCAGCTCCCCCACACTGCAGGCACCAGGCAAAAGACAAGTGTACTAGTCATTGCGCACCTTTCAGAGTGCCCACCACTGCCCTCCCTGGCAGCTCCATCCCACCAGTAAAGCTGCCAAGCAGCAGGATCAAATAAAATGATAGTAACGAAAAGTTGTATATTTTATGTCTAAATAAAAGTAAATGTTTATTTATTCACAACAGACATGGGAATGTCTGAGCATGTAAATATTTCTACATGTATATACATAAGAGTGCTTACATAGAGGAATTTCTGCCTTGGACATAAAATCGTAATTTATTTATCTGTGTATATATGTGTACAAATTGCTATATATTTGGATGGGTGGGCGGAGCTATTCTATGGAGCTACATAAAAACTCTAGGAAATTTTGTGGAGTTCCACCAAATGGGCGGAAATTATTTAGCGCCTGCAGTGTGAGAAGCACTGAAAAATCAATACAAACTGCAGCATGTGGTGCGCAAAAGGGCAACTAGTCAAGTTGATTTTGTTGCTTGTCGAGTAGAAAAACTACAGCTGACATTAGTTTGGACCCCGTACCGCGAGATGGTTGAAACGTTTGCGGCTTCTTTTAAAAAGGGAGAGCTACCAACTAACCATAGTTGTTCATGAAAAATTGATTGTATTTCATCTCTAATATTGGCTTCTCTTTGATTTACCAATAATCACCATCACACCTTTTGCACTATAACTATTTAAATGTCACTGACTTGGTTATGGTCACTACACTGGGGTACACAAATTACTTTCACAAGTGCTAAATGTATATAACGTATATACACAGACAGCGAATATTTTATGCCTTGCTGTATGTTAGATTCTGTTTTGCAAAATAAATAACACTCACCTTGGCTGCGGAGAGTACCACAATAAATCGTGTTGTGTGGGCCTTTGACGTAAATCCCTGTGATAATAATTGTATGCCTTATTGAGTTAAGGTTCCATTCTTGATTTGTTGTTCTAATTGGATTAAGCAGGATATATTAATAGCTGCTAAAATGAATTACTCTTTAAGTAAATGAGTTCCTTGTGAACACTGTCTCTGCTACTAGCAATATCCGGTTCTCAAGGACATAAGGGTCGCTCTTGTTTTTTGTAAAAATCTTTTTTGTCTTATGGCAGTACATTATCATCTACATATGATTTCTATTTTATACAGATATATGATATATTTTGTTTTTGGAAAACATCATGAAAGACGTTGTTCTTATCTAATAGATGCACATCACTTTAAAGTCTTTCTAGCTACACCATAAATGACATTGCACAAACCTAGCATAGACTGGATGGCTACAAGAGTTCTATTTAATTCTGAGTAGTGTCAGAACAGATGTTTGATGTTGTGTGAAGCACCAAAGTGTCATTCTTCTAAGGCCTTAGCACAGTGGTATTTGCAGGGCCGGACTGAGAACCACAACCGGCCCTGGCAAAGTGCTCGACTGCCCCCCCCTCCCCACTGGGGGATGGGGGGGGAGAGGGGGTTGGAGGTGCTGCCGAGCTCTTTGCTGGGGCCGGTTTTCGGCTGATTTTGATACGGGGCCGATTTGGCAGCTGTGCTGCAAAAACGGCCCTGTAACAAAAACGACCCCCAGGGGCCCAAAACCGGCCCCCACCCGTGCGGCGCACCAGGGGATTGCCCGGTGCCCGCTATGGCCAGTCCGGCCCTGGGTATTTGGTGAACAGCCCAGCGGACCTTGCTATGCAGCCCAAAGACCTTTTTCGAGGGCCCCTGGTAAACAGCACTGCACAGAGGTTGTTCACTAGGCTGCCTGAGGATATCTCCATATGTGAAAAGAAGAGAACCAGTGAAGCTTACGAATTGATGGAATTATCATGAATGCTCACTGCCACTGGCCCTCCGAAAGTGATGTCATGCCTCTGGCCCTTGCGGGAAGCAAAGGCCCTTTAAAAGTCAGGTGTTGTGCAGTTAGTTTCACTCCTCCGCTGAACTAGGTGCCTGACAAGCTGCTCTCCTTGACGCCCGTAGTCAAGAGTCAGCCTCTTTGCTGTCAGAATGTGACAATGCAGTCACGGCTGCTCCCAAGAATCAGTAGTGGGGCTCGGGAGGGGGTAGAAAATATGAATAAAAATAAATCACTTTCCTGCTGGCTGGTCGCTGCCTCCTCTCTTGCGTCCTCTTCCTATCTTCTGTTGAAACAGGAAGCAGGATAGGCTCCCCTAAGCCAATCAAAATGCTGCAATGCAGCATTATGATTGGTAAGCACCCAGACTCCCATGAGCCAATCACAATGCTGCAACGCATTGTCGGAGCGCAGTGGTTTGGCGCGTTCAGCACTCAGATGGGGAATGGAATCCTGAGTGGCGAACATGTAAAGTGCGCATTAATGTTTGGCAGGCCCCAGAGGGCTGGTAAAACATTCCTGCACACTTGGGAGGATGCCACCACTCCTCCCCCCTGCGCAGTCTAGCCCCACTCAACATAAATACCCCAGCACATCTCGTTATTATGATTTTATTTTTCCTTTTTTGCCGTGCTGAAATGTAGTGGGGCGACGCTACTCCGCCTTAGTGGAGGAACCACCCCTGTCCCAAAGCACTGACAACTGTCCACAGGACCTGGATACATTTGTACACATTTACATATGTGAGACAGGGAGGATTTGGGGTAATAGATTTTGTGGCACAGACTTTTTTTAGGAAAGCAATACCGTTATTTGGTTCTGTGTTTTATTTCGATAGTTGGTTCAGCTTGTTTCCTTAGCAGGGCTGTTGGGCTCATAAAAAAAGCAGAAGGGACTGTGAAATCGAAGCCCATAGTCAGAAAAAGAAAACAATGATGTTGCTTAGTTATGTTTTTGGGGCTTTTCTAGTGCTGAGCTTTAGTAGGCAGTTCAGCTTGTACTCAGCAAGGCAGCCCTGCATTCACATATAAAAGCTGAGCAGACTTAGAAAAGCACACCAAGCCACCGTGCTTGCATAGCATTAGCATCTATATCTTAAATAAATTCTGGCTTTCTGGTCATGTTTTCTAATTCTGCAAGACCATGTTCTAGTGAGTGAAAAAAGATTTGTGTGAAAATGCTCAGTATTTGTTGTGATTAGGGTGGCCAGCTTTCCATTATCACTTCACAGGCCCTTCTAAATATGTGGATTTCATTGCATACAAGGATACTCTGTCTATCATCAGAAGATGTAATTCTGCTGGATATTGTTCTTCTCCAGTAAGATTATTAACCATGCTGTATTTGAATCATCATCTCTTTCCCACATTCTCGAGTGTGCATTGGCTGCTCTCTATTGCAATTTAAGAAACAATTTGCAACTCTGGTATACAAATGGAATGAAATAGCCTTAGACATTGGTAAATATCAGTCTCTTCACATATTGCCCAGTAACCATCAACTGCCAAAGCACCCAAAGAAAAGGCAGTGAGTGCTACAATAAAATCATTCATGGGATCCATAATGAGGTGGGAAAACCATTGGGGTGGGCAGACAACAACCTAGATATGGTCAAGTCGGTACCTTTTTTCCATGAAACTAACATACCTGCCATTTAATCTCTGCTTATCCACTTCTCCTAAATAGTTCGGAAATTGATAATACATTGTAAAGCTGGCCCGGGCCTCAAACACTGATCTTTCTCTGGGCAGTACAGTCCCTTGAGCTTGTCAACAGAATCACTGCCACTGCATTTGTGGACTGCTAGGCTACTTGGAAACTTTGGAATAAGAAGACATTGGGGCATATTTACAAGCTTCTATCTATAAAAGCATCACTGTTTTTTGATGCTTCGGTGGCATATCACCATTTTCCATATTTACAAGGTGGAGCTAAGCCACTTAGTGTGGCTTAACGTCACAGTATATATATATCCCCTTTCCACTGCTGTCCTCTGTGACAAAGGAGCGTGTAAAGGGTGTTGCTGTGGGCATTCCACCACAACACCAATTGATTATTGATGCTGCCCCAGATTTACAAGGCTGACACAGTGCCAAACAATGAATGCCATGGAATACCAGGCATTAGAATGGCGATACGAGGAGAAATTATTAATTACTCGTCACTTTTTGCTCTTTCCATGTGTGCTGCATTCTGCAGCACGCATAGAAAGAGCAAATCACCATTATGAATGGTTAATGTGCGGGAAGGTGCCCTTTTCCTGCACATAAACAATTGCCTCTGCGGTGCATGCACCCTTGCAACATGGTGGAAGGGGGCCTGCGCTGTGCTAGGCAGCTTTTTTTGCACCAGCACTAGGAAAGCACAGGGGTGCGCCGTATTCTTGGAAATACGGTGTATCCCTGTGTATTCAAAACTTTAGAGCGTAGCAATGCCAAATTAGGCGCAGCTTCGCGCTCCGACATTTTTTTTGTTAATATGCCCTGTGGTTTTTAATCCCAGGCTCCCATTTGGCCAAATTGTGTGTTCTTGATCAATCACTTTTTAACTTATTCCTCTGCTGCTTTTTGGCAAAATTGGGAGCATCTAGAATCAAATGTAAAAACTGCTAGTAAGTGTGTGGTTATGAAGATAGACTTTATTTTTACCTGGGTTGGCAGAAAGTGCCCAGTTTTTAGGCATATTCACCAAAATGAAATATGTTGTTAAATGTATAGCCTCTGGTACAAGTTGCATTGTGCTGCAACCTCAGGTCTCCCATGTTAACAAACTGTTTGATCCTGAGCAAATAATACCCTCCCTTTCCCTCCCACTGTCTGATTATAATCTCACACGAGGCCCTGGACTGCTGATTTTGCACGATTCTCTGTGTTCCTGTTTTACAGCCCTTTTACATTGTAGCCCGCTTCGTGCATGGAGATCCTTCTCCTCACCAGTGCAACAGTACTGTACACAAGTATTAAAACCAAGAGAAGCAAAACCATAAAAGTGGGTTGTCTACTTTTCAAAGGGGCAAGCTGATGGCTTATATTTCCCACTTCTAACCACTTCTCACATCTTTCACTTCCTCAATCTGAAGCTCCTGCAACTTCAGGCTGCTTGCACAAACTTAAACTTGGCATCATAGAATGAAAGCACCATTTCCGCTTACTGGAAACTGCTTGTGAATGGCTTGCAGTTTCCAGTGGTCAAGCACAGTATGTTTACTGCCTGCTGCTAAGTGAGATGTGAGGAAGAGGAGAGGAAAGGGCAAAGACTTGTTTTCATACTGCAAAGCAGTATTACTGTGAAGTTTTGTGTACAGTGCACAAGTACTTTTCAAACACTCGTTGTGTAAATAGGACTGTTACCACTGTGAACAGTGCTAGTGTGTATGAAAGTACTGGGACATAAGATAGTGCTACAACATCAGAGCACCCTGGAGTTATGCAAGCTCAATATTCCAATGTCCCCTCCTCTGCAGTCATAGCATATACAGCCAGACATCTAAAACTATAAGGCTCTGAAAATGTTTTGTGTAATATTCTCTCTATTCTTTTCAGAATATTCACTCCCCATTTACGCTTTCATGTGCCTACCATGCCCAGGGTGAAATGTGACATCACTTTTGTCTCAGAGAGATGCACATAATAAATGGTGGGGATGTTTTCAATAAGCATTTATTGAACTAGCATCATTCTAGTGTAAAATAGGTGCACTGAAACGCCCACTGGACAGAAACAGATCTAAATGATTATAAGCACCAATAGAGAAAATAGATGGTGGATTCCTCCCATAGTGCTAAAACATTTAATACAGTCAGGTATATATATACATGAGAGTAATAAAAGCGTACTCCTACGTTGCAACCCTAACTAGATGTATCTAAGTGCATCTAGCATATATGTAGATGTAGAGCCAAGAATCAACCCCATTACCGTACTCTCCGGCTCGAGCCGTACTCTCCAGCTCGAGCCGTAACACTAATTTATTGTAAAATTATTTCATGCTTTGGTATATATGTATGTTTGTGTATTAGTGCTATATTCATTTATTTTGTTATTTTTTATGAAGGGGAATGTGTAGTATCCTGGCCAATGAGACTGTGTGGAATCTGGTATCGGCTTGTGTTCAAGATTCCACACAACGACAGTTGGCCCAGGCTTTCATCGAGGATAGTCATACTTTGTTAAGTAGAGTGAGTGAAAAAGGCTTTATTTCGATACGTAAATATCTTAAAAGCACTACATTACAAAATGCAATTTCTAGAATTAAAAAAAATGACATACAGTTATAATTTCATAAAACAGTCAGATAAAAATACAATAAATAATTAAAATAAGATTAAATTGAGATGGGAAGCCTTTTTGCTCGAATCATCTAAGCCCATTTTAGGAATTTGGAGACAGCGCAGACAATAAAAGGGGAAGTATCAGTTAATAAAATGCGGAGAGCCACCAAATGTTGTCTAGTGCCAAGGAGCCTGCATAGAGGTACCAGCCAGCGCTTCCTTGGGGCACGGTAGTCGGGACATTCAAAAAGAAAGTGTGCCACTGTCTCAACCCTTGTAAGACACACCGCACAGAAAGCTGAGGGCTGAGCCGTTGGGGATCTCCACCTAGACACCAAGTCAGCCAGAGGTAAGGTGCCCACTCTGAGTTTAAAATAGAGGGCCCTATCCAGGGGAATGGAGATTAAGTCCAGGTAGGGCTCAAGTGCTCAAGTGCTTGTTAAGTAGAATAAACTTACCTTAAAATATCTCTTTTTCTTATGGTGGTCTTTGAGAGAAGAACGTAATATTACCTTATGTTGATTTGTTAAATTTTTCTTTTAAAATGTATAATAAGAATAAATGTGTGAATAAAATGTCTTTATAAATGTCTAAAAATGTATATTACTAAATTGAACTTATAGGTGAAATTGTACTACAATTTATATTTAAAAAAAGGGTGAAACTCACAAAAAAATCAAAAACTACAGTGAAGTTTTAGATAGAAAATAGCATGAAAAAACCTCAAATATTCACTGAAAAAAACAAAGGTTACAGGGACTATAGTTAGACTCTGATATTACACACACAAAACTACAGAAAATCAGCAGTTATAGTTGCCTGAGCTAACCATAACATATTACATCACGCATGACATGATCAGTGACATCACTAATGATGGCACTGATGACATCAATGATGACATCTCAAATTACATCACTCATGACATCATCCAGTTAGTATGAGTGTTTCAAAAAAGATTCTCAGACGTAAAGATATATACTAAGCTACAGCATCAGTTAAATACTAATGAATTATACTATTTCTAACATAGGTCATCTGATCTATAATCTAATTTTTAAAGCAGGTGTACTATTTATCAATGAAATAGCCTTTCACATGTCCCCTGCTGATGAATGTGTATTGTAGTGTTTTACAATAGTCTAAGATGTTCATTGAGACTTCACTACACAGTGATGACTGTTATATGACTAGGGCTCCCGGGTTTATGTTTTTTTTTTACATTTCCGTCTGTATTTATCCATATTTATTTTGTGTCAACGTTATCTGTATTTATCCATATTTTTTATGGGTTTTGTGAAAAAAATAAAGTTGAAAATGGTATATTTCAACATTTATGTATCCAATAAATATGGAGTTATGCTTGAATGTCTGCCAGGTTTCAGTGATATGAACACCCGCAGAGGATAAATCAATGTACTTATATGAAAATATTCACATTTTTATTTCAGCATATTTACTGCTGTTTAAGGCTCATTAGTAAAATTCCTTTCTATTTTAACCACCTTACCAATCAATCCACACAGTTATTGACCTGGCAGTCATGGCAAAGTGTATTTAGAATCAGTCAAAAAGCACCCAATTTCCGTTTTTATCCACATTTAAAAATAAATACATATAAGAAGAAAAATGGTTTTCTGTCTGTATTTATCTGTAAACATCAGTAAAAACGGGTAACAGAGAGCCTTATATATGACATACTCACTAGTTTCCGTAAACCTCTCTCCTTTGTGATGAATGACTATAGTAGTAGATTGTAATAAACTCAGTAATCCTACCATAACTTCCCTGTCACCTTTCTTTTTTCAGTGAATATATATATATTATAGCCAGGCGTGCTTACAAATTAATGATTTTTAACGCGAAAAAGGAGTGGGAAGAAGAACGATGGCACGCCATCAGAATCGCACTTGAGGCCAAAAACCCACGGTCCTTCTGGAATCTAGTCCATACGGGGAAACCAGAAGGCAGTACCTCGATTGATCCAAATATTCCTGAAGAACTTTGGTCCCTACATTTTAAAGAGCTCTACTCTATTCCCCCAACTTCAAAAACTTAAGCCCCCACTCCTTCGATGGTCTTGGACCCTAACTGGTCCACACCACTTTTCACCTTGGATGAGGTTCTTATTGCAGTGCATTCCTTGCAATCAAACAAAGCCCCTGGACTAGATAGGATCCCAGGCGACCTCTTTAAAGAGGAACCGGTAGTCTGGGTATCCCTATCTTTTACTACTTTACAATGCAATCTTGCAGGGCTTACCTCTCCCAGGCACATGGTTGGGGGCGGAAATAATACCCATCTACAAGAAGGGTTCTCCGCTAGAACCATCAAATTATAGGCCAATTAGCCTTATCGATGTAAGCCAGAAAATCTACGCAAGACTACTCTTGCAACGCCTATTGGATTGGGTAAATGACAATAATATTTTGACCCCTCTCCAAGCAGGCTTTAGGGCCAAAACGTCCACAATCGATCAACTGTTCCGGCTCCAGGTTCTTTACTGGAAGCATGTTGTTCTGGATCAGGGAAGTTTATACTTAACATTTGTGGACCTTAAGTCCGCATTTGACATGGTGGATCGAAATCAACTTTGGGCTATTTTATTATCATGGGGGCGCCACCATACTTATGCCATCAATTTAAATATCTCCACGATGGCACCTATGCCAGAGTACGCGGTTGTGAAAGGGGTTAGGCAGGGCTGTGTTCTTGACCCAACCCTCTTCTCCCTTTTTCTCAACGGGCTCATAGAAGATTTACTATCAGCAAAGGATATTGACTCCCCAAAACTAGCCACGCAGAGATTTCCTGCATTAATGTTTGCAGATGATACTCTGCTTCTCTCAAAATCCCCCATGGGTATGCAGAGGGTCTTAAATCAGTTTATCAAATTTTGTAACCATGGAAATCTGGTAGTTAACATCGATAAGACCAAGAATATGGTATTTAATGCCAGTACTACTAATTGCCCACATCCCATGATGGAAGGTAGACCACTAGAAAGAGTTCCAACATTTGACTATCTAGGTCTGACCCTAACTGACAGAATGGGGTGGGGTGCTCAAATGGCCAAAGCCAACTTAAAACTTATACAGACAATAGGGGGAATTTTAAAAGTCCCAAAAAATTGTGCTTCCAAAATTGTTAGTGCCCCACTGGAAATCTTCAAAGTACAAGCAAGATCATCTTCCCTTTATGGGGCAGAACTTTGGGGACATGTTCCTTCTACTGATTTAACCACTACCAAAAACAATTTTATTAGGCAAATTTTAACCTTGCGTAGAAGCACTCCATTAGTCCCACTTAGGCTAGACTTGAATATTAGGCCTATCGCCGACGTTATTGCCTCACATCCTCTTCTTTACTGGAGGAGGCTGTGGAGCACCCCTGAACTAGAAAGTTATAAAAAGGAGTTAAAGGTCGTGCTAGCCTCCCCAGGAGCAGGCAGAATCCCATGGTTACGCTTTGTTAGACAGTCCCTTGCCCAGGTTGGATACGAAAACTTATGGACAAACCCTGAGGTAACATCTCTAACTATTTCTAAGAAAACATTATCTAGTGCCGGGAAGGACTTTAATCTCGGTAGGACACTTCATTCAGTTTCATCAACGAGCCTGACCGGTGCCTTCCTGAGCTATAAGTCTATTTACAGTTTCGAACAAGAAATAGATGTAATCCAGCCTACTTTAGCAAAGAAGCTGTATTTACAGTGTAGATACGGAACACTGCCCCTTTACTCTATGACTGATAGGTGGACGGGGGGCCCTGTACATCTTTGCCCCGGCTGCAGAACCGAAAATGAAACGATTTTGCATGTTACCCTCTTTTGCCAAGCTTATTCACTTATACGAAGAAGGTGGATAATACAGCTATGCAACAACCTGGGCATTAGGGACTACCTAGCATTTTTTAGGATTCTGAAGTCTGACACAAATCCATTAATAGTGTCTGCCATAGCTAAGTTTTTGTTTTCTATGTGGTTTACTAGAAGGAAATTACTCATCTAACGCGGACACTCATGTTTTAACTGTAGTGACACGAGAAATAATTGGTTCAACAAATGCTATCTTAATTTTTTTAAACTTTAAACCTATTTTAATTTTTATAGTCTTAATAAATTGTCTTCACCCTTCTGATCCTATATGATGCATTTTAACACTTACAATTATCAATGAACTGTTGGAAAATGAAAATGTATTTTTATGTGCTTTGATGGTTACAACCAAACCGAAATAAAGTTTATTGAATGAATGAATATATATATATATATATATATATATATATATATATATATATATATATATATATATATATATATATATATATATATATATTCACCTCCACTCCCGCTTCTTCCTTAAAAACGGGTCTGGCGCAGCTAGGGTCATGTTGCAGCAGGCTTTAATTACCACCAAAAGCACCCAAATGAAGCATATTGTCTTCAATCTTGCACCTGGCAGATGCGTTTTGGTGAATGCCTTTATCCATGCCAGTGCTGTGCTCGACTGTCAATTAACTGGAGATTTGCGGGGTCTGTTAAAATACTTTACGGAGGCTTCTCATTGGAGCAGCGACACAGTCACAGAAAGAAGACATGGAAAGCTCCTGCGAGTAAGTACTTTCCTCTTTCTCTCCTTCGTTACACCCCAGTGTGCCAAACCTGCCCACAGAAAGCTGCCAACAGTCCACATTTGTAGGTTTTGTTAAGTAACTTGCCTCAGCTTATGATAATGCTCCGACTCCGTCGTCCATGGACTGCCAGCTCCTCCCCGTCATGCAGGATTGAATGGCGGGTTATCCTGCTGCTCAACAACTCCTTCAGCAGTAAATCTGCTGCTCTCTCCCCATCGCCCAAGCACAATTCAGGCCGGAGGGCGCCGTGTTATGCATCCATGCATCTCACCACCAGTTGTCGGCAGGCACGGAGCTCCTGAACGAGAGGCGTGCCAGAAATGCGGAGCCGACCTCTGCCAAACATTCACCTGCACTCCTGCTTCTTCCTTAAAAACGGGTCTGGCACAGCTAGGGTCATGTTGCAGCAGGCTTTAATTACCACCAAAAGCACACAAATAAAGCATATTATCTTCAATCTTGCACCTGAAAAAACCATATGTTTCATGTACGTTATAGTTAGTTGGACATTCTTCTCGTACAAAACCATAGAAATTCCCTAGCTATAGTTAGTTCAGCTAACTATAACTCGCACACCCGCAATGCACTGCTGATGGCGTCACATATTACATCATTCATGACATGGTCAGTGACATCCCTGATGACATCACTGATGAAATCTCAAATGACATCACTGATGACATCACTGATGACATCACTGATGACATCATCCAGTGAAAGTGTAAATATGTATTATATATATGCCAAGCTGTATTGAAGAATGAGTGGTTGTATAAGTGTCTGAATAGAGGATTTAGTAGGTGCGTGACTGACTGTTTATGTGAGTGATTACATGTGTCTTACTGAATGCATGGGTTAGTGACTAAACTGTGTGAATGTCGGTATCAGTCTGGTCACTGACCATGTCACGAATGATGTAATATGTGACGTCATCAGCAGTGGATTGCTGGTGCGTGAGATATAGTTAGCTGAACTAACTATAACTGGGGAATTTCTATGGTTTTGTACTACAAGAATGTCCAACTAACTATAACGTCCCTGAAACCTATGTTTTTTTCAGTGAATTTCTAAGGTTTTTTAAATCCTAATTTCTAACTATAAACGTGCTTAAAACCCATGGTTTTTTCAGTGAATTTCGACGGTTTTTTAAATGCTAATTTCTAATTTTAATGTTCATTAAACCTATGTTTTTTTCTGTGATTTTAAATTATCATCCCATTCTCAACCTGGTGAAAACTGCCGATATCGTCAGTTTTCCAGCAATAGCTTCCGCAAACAAAATCCCCACAAATGAGAGCGACAACTAACGCCAATGATATGCAGAGTAGGCATTCCTGTGCAAAAATAGCATGAAAACACCACTTCCAGATATTTTCAATGACCAGCCAAATCTGCGATGTGATCCAAAAACAGGCGAAAAGCTGCGTTAGCAGTAAGAATTTAACATCTGCTTTTTGCTGGTGTAAAGCAGGACGACTACCTTCAGTATAAAAGGAAGCGCAGCCCAGAGCCACATCTGAAGACCAACACATGTCATAGATCTACTCATCATGCAGTTCCAACACCCAAGAAGGCCACAACACCCACTGCCACAACCCCCAGGACCTCCCCCTGGACCACCCCCCCCCCCCACTACCACCAAGGCAGCGCAGAACAGGACAGCGGGGCTTCCCAAAACGGCATGACCCTCAGCCACACAATAGCTGAATGTTGGGAGATGTGGCAACCAAGAATGTGTGAAGGACACAAGTCACCCATCAACAACAATGCACACAATGCCAAGTGTAGCTGTGATGTACTGGACAGACCTCACTATGCATTGCACAGACCTCTCCATGTGTACATATACTGCTGGTGCTTGTAGTGTTGTGAACAGTGAACGCAACCATGTTACCTCAGGCAGTGGGGATGATCTCGGTCATGTAGCTGTGTCACTCCCCCTGTAAGCGAAAGTGGAAGCTGAGTGGGCTGGTCCAACGTACGCCACTCCAGCGTAGGAGTGTAAATAAATAGGCCGGGGCTCTGGGTGTGGTTCACTTCTGGGAAGGCCAACGCTTCTGCCAGAGGGACAGCCCTCACCCTGCCATGAGGCCACAGCCATGACCGCCGGCCTCCTCGACACAGGCCCCCTGCAAACCCAGCAGCACAGCACTTCAGGGCGCCGTCGCTTAGCCGGAGTCGTGCCAGAGTCCTGCCCATCTGCGCTCGTCCGCGCCAAGGCCGTGCGGGGCGCTGCGGGTAGGAGGACTGTGCTGGACGGGCCATTATTGGTAAGTCACCATGCTCTCCTACTCTAGAGAGAGTTTGTGGTCTATTGGTCTGTCAGTTCATAGATGCCAGTTACCACCTGTTCATCCTCTCTGTGGTCCCTATCGCTGCCCCTGCGATGAGTGGATGCTTGACTCTCCGGTATCCGTCCGACAGAGGGATATTTTATCTGCCCCTGGGACCACTGGCTCGGCTCCCACTCTACGGGTGTTGAATCTGAATGCCAGATCGGTGGCTAAACACTATCAAGCCATTTATGACATCATTGAGGATGAGTCGCCGGATGTTTTCGCCATTACTGAAACATGGCTTCAGGATGCGGACGCGGCTATTATCAACTTAGCCTGTCCCCCTGAGTACTCTATGTACACATTGAATCGACCTACGAGAGGTGGTGGCATTGCCCTCATAGTCAGGTCTTGTTTCAATTGTAAGTGGAGCGGCCTTAACATCGCTGGTTGCGAAAGCGCCTCTTTTAAGATCCTAATCAGTCCTCAATTTACGCTTTCGGGGATGGTTGTCTACCGTTCACCTGGTAGCGAGGTAGTGTTTAGAAATGCTTTTCCAGATGCTGTTAGAACACTAATTTTGGGTTGTGCGAATTTCTCCATCTTAGGCGATCTGAACCTGCATTTCGATATTCAGACCAACCCGACGGTGAGCAGTATTCTAGCCGACTTAGAGGCTCTGCAGCTCTGCCAACTGGTATCTCAGCCCACCCATGTAGGAGGTCATATTTTGGACCCCCTCTTTACCAACTTGGGCGAGGTCAGGGTTATGGCCATCTCCCCTTTAGACTGGACAGATCATTTTTTGGTGACCTGTCGGTTCTCCTTACCTGAGATCCCTCCTACTCCATTGGCTAGAAGGGTGCCTAGGCGGCGCTGGAACAAATTGAAGCTAGACGATCTGCATCAGCTTCTAGCGGAAGAGCCGCCCGGCCCACTGAATAACGTGGAAACAGGTTACGACCAGTTTTGCGCGTGGATCACTAGGGCACTGGAGTCTTTGATTCCTATTGTGTCTAGTAAAGTGAGTGTTAGACAATCGAGCCCTTGGTATGATAATGCGCTGCGTGCCCTGAAGGGTGCTTGTAGACGGGCGGAGAGGGCGTGGCGGAAGACGTATGGGGCTGATTTGAAAGCTGCATACGTTGCCTCCGTCAGGACCTACCATCGCGCGATTTGTAGAGCTCGTGCGGCATTCTATGCCATGGAGTTCCGCAATAGCCCAAACCCATCCAAGACCATCTTTAAGGCCGTCAAGGATCTCTTGGTGAATAGGACTTCCTCTGTGGCAGTGGGGTCCCTCTCCCATTGTGAGGCCTTGGCTGCCTTTTTTCTGGAGAAGGTCCAGACTATATATCGGGTCTTCCCCAGCCCGGGGCTTGTCCTGGAAGCTCGAGAAGGGGGTCAAAGCCTCTCTATCCTGCATTCCTTCCCCCCATTACTCCCGGAGGGGTTTAACAAACTTGCCTCTCAGATTAAATCGGGTTCTCCGCTGGATCCAGTTAGATCTGCTCTTTTTAGAGAACAATCTTTTGTGGGGGGCTCTGCAGTTTGTACCCTAGTGAATCTTTCATTGGAATCAGGGGTGGTTCCAACCAGATGGAAACAGGTGGTGGTTTCCCCAATCATTAATAAACCTGCACTGGACCCCTCGAAACCTGAAAGCTACCGCCCCATATCACTTTTACCCTGGCCGGCAAAGATAGCGGAGGCCCATGTTAACCGGGCCTTGTCAGAACATCTGGCCCGGACTAAGGCCTTAGATCCTACACAGAATGGCTTCCGTGCTGGCCACAGCACGGAAACGGCTCTTCTAGCTATGGTAGAGCACCTACGATTGGTGCTGGATGCCGGTCAGACGGCGGCGCTGTTACTATTAGACCTCAGCGCCGCCTTCGACACTGTCTCCCATAGCATTTTGTTACATCGGCTCGGGGAGATTGGTGTTGGGGGACAGGCTCTACGGTGGTTCCACTCTTTCCTGGACAATCGCTCATTCTGTGTGGCTATCCCTCCCTTCAAGTCCAAATACCATCCTCTGGCCATGGGGGTTCCGCAGGGATCCTCGCTGAGCCCCACGTTATTTAATCTGTACGTGAGACCGCTGGCTGAGGTCGCTAGGCAGTGGGGCCTGACTTTGGTCTCATATGCTGATGACACTCAGCTGGCGGTTACTCTCAGCGGGGATGCGGACCAAGATGCCCCCAGGTTTCAGAATGGTCTGAAGGCGGTGGCCAACTGGCTGATGGCGAATTGCCTCCAGCTTAATGCCACTAAGACGGAGATTATGATTGTCGGGAAGAGAGTGGAGCTTTGGGGTGACAGGTGGTGGCCTCCAGAACTGGGCCCTGCTCCGATTCCGGTTCTGGAATTAAGAAACCTGGGAGTCTGGTTGGACGCTGGCCTTACTTTCATCGGCCACACCAAGAAAACAGCAGCTTGCTGTTTTGGCGTTCTCCGAGGCTTGAGACCCGTGCTCAGATTTTTTGATGCTCCAACTATGCAGCTGGTGATTCAGGCTACAGTTATTTCTCGCCTGGACTATGCCAGTTCTCTCCTGGTGGGAGCCAATCAGGCTGAGATCTCCCGCTTGCAGCGGGTACAAAACGCCGCTGCAAGAGCGATAGTCGGCCTGCCCAGATTTTGTCCTGTCTCCAATGTCCTTCGTTCCTTGCATTGGTTACCGGTCAGGAAGAGAATTGATTTTAAAGTCCTCTGTTTGGCTTTTAAAATTCTGAAGGGCATGGGGCCTCAGATATTATCTAACCTTTTGTCCCTCTATGTTCCAACTCGTGCTTTGCGTTCCGCTGGCCAGGCTCTTGCCGTTGTTCCACGTTTCAGGCTGTGTCGTGTTGGTGGACGCTCTTTCTGTGTTAAGGCCGCTAACATCTGGAACTCCCTCCCGATGGAAATCCGTCTGTTGGAGGACCTTATGCTTTTCCGGAAAGCCATCAAAACATATTTGTTTTAAGTCTCTTGTTTAGCTTTTTTGTTTTTTAGCTGGCTGTTGTGTTGTGTTTCCCCTTGTCGGTGGCGCCAGGACGCTCCTTTGCTGGAGCAGCTGTGCGCAAAATAAATACATATAACATAACATAACATGTCTATGCTGACTACTGCCTTCGATGTACATTGCGGACAGTGGTGCTCACAATTCAGATTGAGTCGCGATTGCAGTTGACGCAGTCCAGTAGGCAAGAGACATTGCTACCAGTGCGTCCCACCCGGTCCACGCATCACCGCAAGCTGCACACTCGCTGAATGCTTCAGGTGCCACTAACTCAGTGCACCACAAGTCACCGCCACGTAGCCTTATTAAGGCAGAATTCGTTAGATAAAAGGCATGGCTAAAAGAGCGGCCCACCCGGACCACGCATCATCGCAGGCTGCGCACATGCTGAATGCTTCAGGTGCCACTAGCTCAGTGCACCACAAGTCACCACCACGTGGCCTTACTGAGGCAGAATTCATTAGACGAAAGACATTGCTACCAGTGGCGTCTGCCCGGACCATGCATCATCGCAGTCTGCGCACACCCTGGGTGCTTCAAGTGCCACTAACTCAGTGCACAACAAGTCATCGCCATGTAGCCTTATTAAGGCAGAATTAATTAGACAAAAGACATTGCTACCAGTGCGGCCAGCCCAGACCACGCATCATTGCAGGCTGTGCACACGCTGAGTGCTTCTGGTGCGACTATCTGTACAGCTCAACTCAATGCCACGTGGCTGTGGGCCCTTGCTAACCGCTGCCTCTGGGATACACTGCAGACAGCAGGGCTCACAAATCAGATCGAGTCGCGATTGCAGATAACGCAGTCCAGTAGGCAACAGACATTGCTACCAGTGCGACCCACCCGGACTACGCATCATCGCTGGCTGTGCACATGCTGCGTGCTTCAGGTGCCACTACCTCAGTGCACCACTTATCATCGCTGGCTGCGCACACACTGAATTGCCACGAACTGTGCACCTCAACTGAACGCCACAGGGTTATGGGCCCTTGCTGACCGCTGACCCCAGCCTACACTGCGGACATCAGGGCTCACAATTAAAATTGACTCTTGATTCATTAATTGCAGAGTCCAGTAGGCAACTAAGTATAACGTCACTAAAACTTACTTAATATCCTTTTAGTATCATTGCTTTAAGAACTGGTTTTATATCAGTTATAGCTCTAGTACAATGACCAAATTCACCTTGCAAGTCCAAAGGAACAGTGAATGGCAGTCTACACTGTGGACAGCAGAGCTCACAGTTCGAATTCAGTTTTGATTTATTAATTGCAGAGTGAACTGTAGTAGTGACAAAAAGCATTCCTCGATGTCTGTGCTAACTACTGCCTTTGATCTACACTGTGGACAGCGGGGCTCACAATTCAGATCGAGTCACAATTGCAGATGACGAAGTCCAGTAGGCAACAGACATTGCTACCTGTCCAGCCCGCCCGGACCATGCATCATCCCTGGCTGTGCACACGCTGAGTGCTTCAGGTGCCACCAACTCTGTGCAGCTCAAGTCAATGCCGCGTGGCTGTGGGACCTTCCTGTCCACTGCCTCCGGCCTACACTGTGGTCTGCAGGGCTCAGAATTCAAGATTAGTACCAATGCAAATTGTGTAAGAGACTATAATCGGTTAAGAAGACCAAATGTTCCCAATCTGTGCAGCTCAAGTCAACGCCATGTGGCCTTTGTGACAGTTGCCTCTGGCCTACACTGTGGTCAGCAGGGCTCAAAATTCAAATTCATTCTTGATTGATTAATTTCAGAGTCCAGTAGGCAACTAACTATAACGTCCCTGAAACCTACACATTTCGACAATGTAGTCCATACATATTTAATCTTTTGTTGCATACGCCTACATTGAGGTCAGCAGAGCTCACAATTTGAATTCAGTCTTGATTTATTAATTGAAGCCAGAATTGTACTCTATGTCCTTGGATTTTGTCAAGAGGAAGTGACAAAAAGCATTCCTCGATGTCTGTGATGACTACTGCCTTCGATCTACATTGCTTACAGCAGGGCTCACAATTCAGATTAAGTTGGGATTGCAGATGACACAGTCCAGTAGGCAACTGACATTGCTACCACTGCGGCCCTCCCTGACTACCCCTCACCTCTGGTTGTGCACACGCAAAATGCTTCTGATGCCCCTACCTCAGTGCACCACAAGTCATGGACCCTTTACAATAGAATCTTTTGTGTATTATTTCACATCTGGTGCCTCTACTTTAGTGCAGCACAAGTCATAGACCCTTTATGATTGAATCTCTGCGTGTGATCCGATAATTACTGTTGTACTTGTTACCAGCACCAACCATTCCCTGAGTGCCGGCTCCGCTCACCCCACATGCACCCAGCAAAGACGTCACTGGACATGTGACACTGGTAATATAAAGGGGACGAGCGCACGTGCCCAGTTCCACTATCTAACTGTGTCTGTGTGTTCATTATGTACGCATGATGCTGCCCCTGGGCCCTACCACATTACATTGTGCTGTGGACAGCACACGCAACCATGTTACCTCTGGCAGTGGGGAAAACTTTGGTTATGTAACTTTGTCTCAGTCAATGTATAAGTACATAGGTAGAGACTGGATCATTAGAGTACTGCAAGGAGAGTGTATAGTAAATTTATAAGTGCTTGAGGATTGGCGGAGTGATTGGATAAGTACATATGTTGGCGGAGCCTAACCCCCGAGCATGAGCTTGGCTCTAATTGGCTACCCTCCATGTGCCAAAAACAGCAATTTGGCTTTGCATGGCCCTATATTGCTACAGCTGCAACACTCCACTGAATGTGCAATAAACATTAATATCCACACAGATATCTCATGTGCGCGATCTTTCATGTGTGGAAGCATGGATGAATGTAGGGTCAGTGTTTCCCCCTTCCTTCAATGTTGGCCATGTTGTGGGACCTGGGTCACAGGGTGACACGTTGGCGCTTGCGGCTTGCGTGGCGGCATGACTACAACAGAGACATCTGCATCAGTTCATTCCTCATACAGCCCATTACGGAACCACGCCCAGAGCTCCAGAGTCATTGTTCACAGCCTCAAGCAGGACTGGCATACGCCAGGCGAGCCCACTCCGCTTACGCTTACAGGAAGGAACGACAATGCCACATGTGCCAAGTTTTTCCTCTAGTGATCTGCTGCTCACAGGTCTAGTGGTCAGCATGCAACAGCCACTCCCTCACGGCTGGTTTACAACCACACCACACCCATGCAGCACAGGTGTCACAGGACACTTGGCCCTGCCAATAAAAAGGGTAAGGTGCACTTGCTAGATGACATTTCCAACCTCTCTCAGGGTATATCCGTGTGGTGTGCATGTGGGCCCAGGGACCAACAACATCACATTCGGCCGACCTGGAGGTGACATGATGGCATCTGCACCACGTTACCCAATCATACAGGGTCCATGACTTTTGGGGCACAGACTTTGTGGCACCAGATGCACTGCGGCGGGTACAGGTACACCATCACGGGACGGTGACCTTCGGTGCACTGAGGTAGGGGTACCGTAACTGCTGAGCGGGTGTGCAGCCTGCGATGGTGCCCTCTCCTGGGGGTCGAGGTTTTGTGTGCCCTGCTGGTCCGCAGTGTAGGCCTGGGCCATCAGACAGCGGGGCCTACCACCACGTGGCATAGCCTCGTTGGTCACAGAGTTAGTGGCACCACAAGTGCTGAGCGGGCGTGCAGCCTGCGATGAAAAGCCTGGGGCACTGGTATGTTCTCTGCCATGGCAAAATAAAGACCCAGCACCAAATGTGAGACCTGGTGGCCTGAGGAGTGGGGCTGCATGATATGGAGGGTGCCCTGTCCACGGGCCCCGGGCTTGGGGCTTGTAGAGGCACGTGGTGTACCCTCGTTTGTACACGCAGGTTGCGAAAGGTGAGAAGAGAGGCTTGTTTGCAAAGCGGCGGGCAGTCACCTCTAGGCAGTGGGAGTGGATGGGGTACAGCAGCATGGGTGCACAGGGGTGACAGACACCTCCGGGCAGGGGGAGTGCATGGGGTGCAGGAGCCAGGGTACGCAGGGCTGGCAGACACCTCTGGGCGGCGGGAGTTCATGGTGTGCTGGAGCCTGGGTGCCTAGGGGCGGGACAGCGATTTAGGCATGTGCAGTTGTATGTACTGTGCCATTACTGATTCTATACTATGTTTCAGATGAGTAAGCTTGAGGGCTGCACTATGTCAAGGCCCATGGTTGGAGACACACCGATGGCTCAAAGGTGAGCTGTGAGGGTTTTGTCCACAGTGTCGGCACTCACTCTCCCTCTCCATGTCTTCCTTTCTCTCTCTCACACTCTTTCTCTCTCTCTTTCTCTCTCCCTTAATGCCCCCATGGTTCTGCTGGGTCCCCGCCTCCTGGGGCAGCTGGCATTCATTTTGGGCAATGGGACCTGCTAACATACAGCTTCCCTTGCCCAAAAGCAAATCTGCTTTGCTTCATTGAACCGAGAGCAGGTTTTCCTCGTCTCACTTCAACAAAGCAACCAGGATTTGCTATGATAGTGTGCGAGACATGATTCCACCCTCTCATAGCAAACAACAATGTCCCGGGGTGAGCTCCCCGGGACATTGCAAGAGTCGGCCCTGGGGAGTGGAGGTCCCCAGAGCCATGAAGGGCTCCAGCAGAGGAGCCGTTCGGTTTTCAAAACCCCGGAGAAGTGGTGTCCCCAGACTTTCGGGGAGCCCACAAAGCCCACCCCTGCATATTTAATTAAAGCCCGGGGGTGGTGATCCCTGTGGCTTGGGCGGGAGCTTTGGACTCCCCCAAATATTATAAAACAAGCCCTAGGGAGGTGGCGGTTGCCGGGACTGTAGGAGGGCTGTGTGCCCTCCCGCACCTAATTTACCTAGCCCCGGGGAGATGGTGGTCCCCGGGGCAGCCGAGAACCCGCAGGGCCTGCAATATAATTATAGGATTGCCCCTGGAATCTGGCCCACCTGGTGGCTCATTTAAATTTAGTGGGAAAGCCCCCGCTTCATTTTGTAAAGAAATGTTCATCCGGATACGCGCACCCAGCGCGCATTCTGATGTTTTAATTTTTAAATAAAAAATATTTTTGGGGCCTGGGAGTCCTTGTGGTCCCTCATGAGCAGAACTAGGGGGTCAGGGTGTTTCTACCCTGCCCCCTTTTCTTCTCTTTTAATCTTTTTTCAACTGTTTTCTTCTGACTCAGTTCTACCGAGTTACAATATGGCTGCCAACACTTCCTGGTTTGGAGTGTTGGCAGCCAATCACAGTAAAGCTCGTGGTCATGCCAGCCAATCACAGTGCAGCGCATGGTCGGGAGGGTGCGCGAACCCAAGATATTTAAACTTTTAATTTTTTTCTCAGCAACTACTGAACGGATTTACACCATTTTAAAATGGAAGTCTCTTTCTGAACAAGCACTACCTTTTTGCCAAATGTGGTGTAATTTCGTTCAGCAGTTTGGGCTGTAGCCTTGGCTAAAGTTTCCTATGGGACATTGATTTGTTGACTAATATTCTTTGAATTTCTCAACAACTACTAAACGGATTTGCACCATTTGAAAAAAAGGCTGCTTTCTGAATCAATCTCTACCTTTCTGCCAAATTTGGTGTAATTCCGTTCAGCAGTTCGGGCTATAGCCTGTAATAAAATTTCCTATGGATATTAACATGGAGAAAACACTTTTTGGGACCCCTCTTTTTTCTCAGCCCCTGCTTGACGAATCACCCCGAAACTTTCAGAATAGGAGCAGACCTGAATAGACCTTTTTTGGGGAGCATTTTGCAAAGATTCGTCAAACCACGCCAAGGTTATTAGCAAATCAGAAAATGCTTTTCCTATGGAAAGTAGGTTCTAACGATAACTACCTACTGGCAACCGCCAGTAGGTAATATATATATATATATATATATATATATATTGCTCCTATATAGTTAGTTGTATTAACTATATTTCGCACACCCGCAATCCACTGCTGATGATGTCACATATTACATCATTCATGACATGGTCAGTGACATCACTGATGACCTCTCAAATGACATCACTGATTACATCACTGATGAAATCATCCAGTGAATGTGGTTTGCTTCGTTATTTAAATATGCATTATATATATAGCAATTTGCATTGAAGAATGGATGGATATATAAAAATAAATATTTGTATGGAGGATTTAGTAGCAGTGTAATTGACTGTTTACTTGACCAATTTATAATGTCTCACTAAATATAGTGGATAGTGACTAAACTGTGTGAATATCTGTATCACTTTGTCAGTTGTTGTGTAAACTGGTTCTCCAGTTGGTTACTAGCTATGTGAAAGTATATATTAGTTATTGTTTAGATAAAGGAGTATTTGCATGGGAGAGTGAATGTGTGTGTGGTTCAGTGGGGGGGTGTGTGACTGCCCAAAGATGTGTGAATAGTTGATTCAGTAAATATATTAAGTTAAAACGACATGTTCTAACAGTTGTTTGGGTGAGTGAATATCTTTATGGGTGTGGTGATGAGCAAATATCTTTCTCAATGGTACATGTCCAACAAACTAGAAAAATAAAAGGCAGTGTATGTGTTAGTTGTTGTATATAAATAAGTATACATAAGACTCAATGATTGTGTGAGTGACTATATGGATAACTGTATACTTGTAATAATTATTTTATAATACACTAAGTATGACTTACTATCTAAATGAATAGATGAAGTGGTGTTTGTATAAGTGTGTAGCTAAGAAAGTATGTAAGTATGATCCATTGTTTGCATAAGTGAGTAGGATAACTTCATATATGAATAGGTTGGGTGCTGGTGTCTAATGTCGATATAGGTGTATAAGTATTTTTGATAGTGTTCTATTGTTCATTGACAGCATGTATGAGTGAATCTACAGGTAAGTGATTAGATGTTTGTATACATCTAGGAATCACTGAGTGGGTTTTTAGATACTTGTATTGCTGTGTCAATGGATTCAAATATGATACTCTGTATTTGACCAAGAGTGATGAAAGATTTTACTAGTGTATGAAAAGGTGTATGTGATTGTCACTTGGATGATGTCATCAGTGATGTCATCAGTGATGTCATTTGAGATGTCATCAGTGATGTCACTGACCATGTCATGAATGTAATATGTGACATCATCAGCAGTGGATTGCGGGTGCGCGAAATATAGTTAGTACAACTAACTATATAGGAGCAATTTCAATGGTTTTGTATGAGTGAAATGTCCGGCTAACTATAACACCCTAAAACTTATAGTTTTTTGAGTGAATTTCAAAGGTTTTTTAAATGCTAATTCCTAACTATATAAGGCCTGAAACCTATGGTTTTTTCAGTGAATTTGCAAGGTTTTTTAAATGCTAATTCCTAACTATATAAGGCCTGAAACCTATGGTTTTTTCAGTGAATTTCAAAGGTTTTTTTAAATGCTAATTCCTAACTATATAAGGCCTGAAACCTATGGTTTTTTCAGTGAATTTCAATGGTTATTTAAATGCTAATTCCTAACTATATCAGGCCTGAAACCTATGGTTTTTTCATTGAATTTCGAAGGTTTTTTAAATGACAATTTTTAAATGTATTAATTGTTATTTTTTTAATACTGATTTACTACATTTTTGCAGGCAGGTGTTCAGAGGGCACGCCCCCTTTTTACAACACTCTGCAGCGCAGCTCCATGGCGCTTACTGGAGATACCTGTTGGACTAGTTCCCTCTAGGGGACCTCTGGATTGAACAGGAATTAATTCCCCAACTTAAACTGTGCAAACGCGCCCTGTAGAGTGTTCTAAATTGAGGGATTAAGTTCCCTTGCATAATGGGGTTCCCTGGAGGCCAACTAGCCTACCGTGAGCCTCCATTAGGCGCCAGGGGGCTGTGTTGCTTTTCCCTGGGGGGCTGCGGTCCCCGGGGCAGTGTAGGGGGGATTGGAGCCCCCCCCACACTTCTTTATCACTATGCCCCCACGATTATGTCCCCCAGGGGGTAATTTGAATAAAAAAATTGGGGGAAAAAACAGGTTTAAAAAAAAAAAATTGGCCTTCGGGGTGCGCGCTTATAGATATATAAACGTTTGGATGTGTGTCTTTCTGAAAAATAAATATTTTTTATATATGTATATCTAAAGATCGAGCGAAGAATGAATGGGTAAGTAAGTGTCTAAATGGGAGACTTTTTTGTAAAATTGATTGTATAATTGACTGATTAATTGTATCTTAGTGAATACATGGGTTAGTGAGTAATGTTTAAACATGTAAATATCTGTATCAGACTCACACATTTTTTGAATAAGTGGCTGCATGGGTTGGTGAGTAACTACATGAGTGTCTATATAGGTTATTAGTTGGTGTTTTGAGTATCAGTATGAGTGTCTGAGTGTTTATATGGTTTGGTGGGGGATATTACTTAGGACATAGATGCGTTAATGAGTGACTCACTGTTTATATGTGTTTTAAAGACAGCATGTGTGCTGGACTGTATGGGTGGATGAGTGTGTGTATAGGTGTGTTAGTGAATGAATGACTGTCTCAATACAATACTATCTTTATGACTAAGTACATATGTGTTAAACTACTATATGTGAGTATTGGTGTATATAAGTGAGTATATATGAGAGTTAGAGATTTGAAGAGTTCCTGTATAACTAAGTATGTGTTTCTATAAGTGATCGTTTAAGAGAGTCAGTATGTGTATGTTTGTGTGTATAGCTGTATATGCAAGTAAATGGATGTTTGATAGTTTATTTGCATGTGTTAGTATGTGTGTAAGTAACTCTATGGATGAGTATCGGTGTATAGGATGTATAGGTGTATGAGTACATATGATGATTGAGTACATGTATGAGTGACTATATAGAACTGTTGGTGAATGAGTGGATGTGGAAGTAGATGTTGGAATAGGTTGTTGTAACTGGTATTGGTATCTCCATTTTCTTGAAAATGTATGTTTCTATTTTTGAATGTGTGTATTAGAGTGAGAGGAGGTCTGCCACTCTTTCACAAGGATCATGTCATCAGTGATGTCATTTGAGATGTCATCAGTGATGTTATGAGTGATGTCACTGACCATGTCATGAGTGATGTAATATGTGATGTCATCAGTAGTGCATTGCGGGCGCGCGAGTTATAGTTAGCTGAACTAACTATAACAGGGGAATTTCAAAGGTTTTGTATGAGTAAAATGACCAGCTAACTATAACTGGTGTGAAACCTATGGTTTTTTCAGTGAATTTCAAAGGTTTTAAAATGCTAATTCCTAACTATAACGTGTGTGAAACCTATGGTTTTTTCAGTGAATTTGCAAGGTTTTTTAAATGCTAATTCCTAACTATAACGTGGCTGAAACCTATGTTTTTTTCAGTGAATTTCAAAGGATTTTTACATGGTAATTCCTAACTATAACGTGGCTGAAAACCTATGGTTTTTTTCATTGAATTTGCAAGGTTTTTTAAATGCTAATTCCTAACTATAACGTGTGAGAAATCTATGGTTTTTTATGTGAATATAAATATATATACATTTAATATATATACATAGTCAATTAACACAACGGCTCTTTTTAGAGCCCACCAACATCTAAACACTCACACTTGTAATTCAACTGTGTTATTTTTTCACTTTTTTCTCTGACGTGCGCGCACCGTGCGCGCACCTCGTGGTTTTTTTTTAAAATATATTTTTTATGTTGCCCTTGTCGGTCCTTCAGGGACCCCCTGAGAAAGCATAGGGGGTCAGGTAGTCTCTACCCTTCCCCCTTTTCACGTTATGCACTTTTGTTTTTGGCCCTGTTTTGCTTCAGAAACACAAAATGGTGGCTAAGGGGTGCGAGCACCGTGTGCGCACCTCGCGATTTTTTTT
Source organism: Lissotriton helveticus (assembly GCF_964261635.1). NCBI lineage: Eukaryota > Metazoa > Chordata > Amphibia > Caudata > Salamandridae > Lissotriton > Lissotriton helveticus. The sequence continues at coordinate 1,045,860,556 of NC_136069.1, read as the reverse complement.
TAAAAAAATGTGGGACCTTCGGGGTCCTTAAGGTACCCCCTGAGAAGGCCTAGGGGGTCAGGGAGTCTCTACCCTGCCCCCTTTTCACGTTATGCACTTTTGTTTTTGGCTCTGTTTTGCTTCAGAAACACAAAATGGCGGCTAAGGGGTGCGTGCACCGTGCGCGCACCCCGCGATTTTTTTCGAAAAATAAAATTTTGGGGGGGGATTTTGGCACTTCGGGGTCCTTTAGGGACCCCCTGAGAAGGCCTAGGGGGTCAGGGAGACTCAACCCTGGCCCCTTTTCATGTTTCCCACTTTTTTTTAGGCTCCCTTCCGCCTCAAAAACAAGATGGCGGCCAACACTTCCTGATTTCTACCCATTCGAATGTTGACAGACATCCAACAGCAAATCAAAATTCCGCTCGCGCACGGGAAGGTGCGCGCACCGGTGCGCGCACGAGTGCGTGCACGGTGCACGCTTATAGATATATACATTTTTTCAAATATAATTTTCTCAAAAACGACAGGAAGAATTTACACCTATTAAACAAAAG